>NC_081377.1:47642516-47941495 GCF_030684315.1 Stegostoma tigrinum | reverse complement strand
CCCTTCCCTTCCCCCTTCCCACCCCCCTTCCCACCCCCTTCCCACCCCCCTTCCCTTCCCCCTTCCCACCCCCTTCCCTTCCCCCTTCCCCTTCCCACCCCCTTCCCTTCCCCCTTCCCACCCCCTTCCCTTCCCCCTTCCCACCCCCTTCCCTTCCCCCTTCCCACCCCCTCCCTTCCCCCCTTCCCTTCCCCCTTCCCACCCCCCTTCCCTCCCCTTCCCACCCCCTTCCCACCCCCTTCCCACCCCCTTCCCACCCCCTTCCCACCCCCTTCCCTTCCCCCTTCCCACCCCCTTCCCTTCCCCCTTCCCACCCCCTTCCCTTCCCCCTTCCCTTCCCCCTTCCCTTCCCCCTTCCCACCCCCTTCCCTTCCCCCTTCCTTCCCCCTTCCCACCCCCCTTCCCTTCCCCCTTCCCTTCCCCCTTCCCTTCCCCCTTCCCTTCCCCCTTCCCACTCACCCTTCCCACCCCCTTCCCACCCCCTTCCCACCCCCTTCCCACCCCCTTCCCTTCCCCCTTCCCACCCCCTTCCCTTCCCCCCTTCCCACCCCCTTCCCTTCCCCCTTCCCACCCCCTTCCCTTCCCCCTTCCCACCCCCTTCCCACCCCCTTCCCTTCCCCCTTCCCACCCCCTTCCCTTCCCCCTTCCCACCCCCTTCCCTTCCCCCTTCCCACCCCCTTCCCTTCCCCCTTCCCACCCCCTTCCCTTCCCCTTCCCACCCCCTTCCCTTCCCCCTTCCCACCCCCTTCCCTTCCCCCTTCCCCACCCCCTTCCCACCCCCTTCCCACCCCCTTCCCTTCCCCCTTCCCTTCCCCCTTCCCACCCCCTTCCCTTCCCCCTTCCCACCCCCTTCCCCCTTCCCTTCCCCCTTCCCACCCCCTTCCCTTCCCCTTCCCACCCCCTTTCCCTTCCCCTTCCCCTTCGCCCTTCCCACGCCCTTCCCTTCCCCCTTCCCACGCCCTTCCCTTCCCCCTTCCCACGCCCTTCCCAACCCCTTCCCTTCCCCCTTCCCTTCCCCCTTCCACCCCCTTCCCACCCCCTTCCCACCCCCCTTCCCTCCCCCTTCCCTCCCCCCCTTCCCTCCCCCCCCTTCCCTCCCCCCCCTTCCCCCCCCCTTCCTCCCCCCCCCTTCCCTCCCCCCCCCTTCCCTCCCCCCCCTTCCCTCCCCCCCCCTTCCCTCCCCCCCCCTTCCCTCCCCCCCCTTCCCTCCCCCCCCTTCCCTCCCCCCCCCTTCCCTCCCCCCCCTTCCCTCCCCCCCCTTCCCTCCCCCCCTTCCCTCCGCCCCCCTTCCCTCCGCCCCCCTTCCTCCGCCCCCCTTCCCTCCCCCCCCTTCCCTCCCCCCCCTTCCCTCCCCCCCCTTCCCTCCCCCCCCTTCCCTCCCCCCCCTTCCCTCCCCCCCCCTTCCCTCCCCCCCCTTCCCTTCCCCCCCCTTCCCTTCCCCCCCTTCCCTTCCCCCCCCTTCCCTTCCCCCCCCTTCCCTTCCCCCCCCCTTCCCTCCCCCCCCCTTCCCTTCCCCCCCTTCCCTTCCCCCTTCCCACCCCCTTCCCACCCCCTTCCCACCCCCTTCCCACCCCCTTCCCACCCCTTCCCACCCCCTTCCCTCCCCCTTCCCTTCCCCCCTTCCCTTCCCCCTTCCCCCCTTCCCACCCCCTTCCCTTCCCCCTTCCCACCCCCTTCCCTTCCCCTTCCCCCTTCCCACCCCTTCCCTTCCCCTTCCCACCCCCTTCCCACCCCTTCCCTTCCCCCTTCCCTTCCCCCTTCCCACCCCCTTCCCACCCCCTTCCCACCCCCTTCCCTTCCCCCTTCCCTTCCCCCTTCCCTTCCCCCTTCCCACCCCCTTCCCTTCCCCCTTCCCACCCCCTTCCCTTCCCCCTTCCCACCCCCTTCCCTTCCCCCTTCCCACCCCCTTCCCTTCCCCCTTCCCACCCCCTTCCCTTCCCCTTCCCCCTCCCCACCCCTTCCCTTCCCCCTTCCCACCCCCTTCCCTTCCCCCTTCCCACCCCCTTCCCTTCCCCCTTCCACCCCCTTCCCTTCCCCCTTCCCTTCCCCCTTCCCTTCCCCCTTCCACCCCCTTCCCACCCCCTTCCCACCCCCTTCCCACCCCCTTCCCACCCCCTTCCCTTCCCCTTCCCACCCCCTTCCCTTCCCCTTCCCTTCCCCCTTCCCACCCCCTTCCCACCCCCTTCCCTTCCCCCCTTCCCACCCCCTTCCCACCCCCTTCCCACCCCTTCCCACCCCCTTCCCACCCCTTCCCTTCCCCCTTCCCACCCCCTTCCCATCCCCCTTCCCACCCCCTTCCCCCCCCTTCCCCCTTCCCCCCCCCTTCCCCCTTCCCACCCCCTTCCCACCCCCTTCCACCCCCTTCCCCCTTCCCACCCCCCTTCCCCCTTCCCACCCCCTTCCCCCTTCCCACCCCCTTCCCACCCCCTTCCCACCCCCTTCCCTTCCCCCTTCCCACCCCCTTCCCTTCCCCCTTCCCACCCCCTTCCCTTCCCCCCTTCCCACCCCCTTCCCACCCCCTTCCCTTCCCCTTCCCACCCCCTTCCCTTCCCCCCTTCCCACCCCCTTCCCTTCCCCCTTCCCACCCCCTTCCCTTCCCCCTTCCCACCCCCTTCCCTTCCCCCTTCCCTTCCCCCTTCCCACCCCCTTCCCTTCCCCCTTCCCACCCCCTTCCCTTCCCCCTTCCCTTCCCCCTTCCCTTCCCCCTTCCCTTCCCCCTTCCCTTCCCCCTTCCCGTCCCCCTTCCCGTCCCCCTTCCCGTCCCCCTTCCCGTCCCCCTTCCCACCCCCCATCCCTTCCCCCATCCCTTCCCCCTTCCCTTCCCCCTTCCCTTCCCCCTTCCCTTCCCCCTTCCCCCTTCCCACTCCCTTCCCTTCCCCTTCCCCCTTCCCACCCCCTTCCCACCCCCTTCCCTTCCCCCCTTCCCTTCCCCCTTCCCTTCCCCCTTCCCTTCCCCCTTCCCTTCCCCTTCCCACCCCCTTCCCACCCCCTTCCCTTCCCCCTTCCCTTCCCCCTTCCCTTCCCCCTTCCCTTCCCCCTTCCCACCCCCTTCCCTTCCCCCTTCCCACCCCCCTTCCCTTCCCCCTTCCCACCCCCTTCCCTTCCCCTTCCCACCCCCTTCCCTTCCCCCTTCCCACCCCCTTCCCTTCCCCCTTCCCACCCCCTTCCCGTCCCTTCCCTTCCCTTCCCTTCCCCCTTCCCACCCCCTTCCCTTCCCACCCCCTTCCCACCCCCTTCCCACCCCCTTCCCACCCCCTTCCCACCCCTTCCCACTTCCCTTCCCCCTTCCCTGCCCCCTTCCTGCCCCCTTCCCACCCCTTCCCACCCCCTTCCACCCCCTTCCCTTCCCCCTTCCCACCCCCTTCCCTTCCCCCTTCCCACCCCCTTCCCTTCCCCCTTCCCACCCCCTTCCCTTCCCCCTTCCCTCCCCCTTCCCTTCCCCCTTCCCTTCCCCCTTCCCTTCCCCCTTCCCTTCCCCCTTCCCACCCCCTTCCCTTGCCCCTTCCCACCCCCTTCCCTTGCCCCTTCCCTTGCCCCTTCCCTTGCCCCTTCCCTTGCCCCTTCCCACCCCCTTCCCACCCCCTTCCCACCCCTTCCCTTGCCCCTTCCCACCCCCTTCCCTTGCTCCTTCCCACCCCCTTCCCTTGCCCCTTCCCTTGCCCCTTCCCTTGCCCCTTCCCTTCGCCCCTTCCCACCCCCTTCCCTTCCCCCTTCCCTTCCCCCTTCCCTTCCCCCTTCCCTTCCCCCTTCCACCCCCTTCCCACCCCCTTCCCTTCCCCCTCCACCACCCCCTTCCCCCTCCCACCCCCTTCCCCCTCCCACCCCCTTCCCCCCCTCCCACCCCCTTCCCTTCCCCCTCCCACCCCCTTCCCTTCCCCTCCCACCCCCCTTCCCTTCCCCCTCCCACCCCCTTCCCTTCCCCCTCCCACCCCCTTCCCTTCCCCCTCCACCCCATTTCCCTTCCCCCTCCCACCCCCTTCCCTTCCCCCTCCCACCCCCTTCCCTTCCCCCTCCCACCCCCTTCCCTTCCCCCTTCCCACCCCCTTCCCACCCCCTTCCCACCCCCTTCCCACCCCCTTCCCACCCCCTTCCCACCCCCTTCCCTTCCCCCTTCCCACCCCTTTCCCACCCCTTTCCCACCCCCTTCCCTTCCCCCTTCCCACCCCCTTCCCACCCCCTTCCCACCCCCTTCCCACCCCCTTTCCACCCCCTTTCCACCCCCTTTCCACCCCCTTCCCAGCCCCTTCCCAGCCCCTTCCCAGCCCCCTTCCCAGCCCCTTCCCACCCCCTTCCCAGCCCCTTCCCAGCCCCTTCCCTTCCCCTTCCCCCTTCCCACCCCCTTCCCTTCCCCCTTCCCTTCCCCTTCCCTTCCCCCTTCCCACCCCCTTCCACCCCCTTCCCACCCCCTTCCCACCCCCTTCCCACCCCCTTCCCACCCCCTTCCCTTCCCCCTTCCCACCCCCTTCCCTTCCCCCTTCCCACCCCCTTCCCTTCCCCCTTCCCACCCCCTTCCCTTCCCCCTTCCCACCCCCTTCCCTTCCCCCTTCCCACCCCCTTCCCTTCCCCTTCCCCCCCCCTTCCCTTCCCCTTCCCCCTTCCCTTCCCCCTTCCCTTCCCCCTTCCCACCCCCTTCCACCCCCTTCCCACCCCCTTCCCACCCCCTTCCCACCCCCTTCCCACCCCCTTCCCTTCCCCCTTCCCACCCCCTTCCCACCCCCTTCCCTTCCCCCTTCCACCCCCTTCCCTTCCCCCTTCCCACCCCCTTCCCACCCCCTTCCCACCCCCTTCCCACCCCCTTCCCTTCCCCCTTCCCACCCCCCTTCCCTTCCCCCTTCCCACCCCCTTCCCTTCCCCCTTCCCACCCCCTTCCCTTCCCCCTTCCCACCCCCCATCCCTTCCCCCATCCCTTCCCCCTTCCCTTCCCCCTTCCCTTCCCCCTTCCCTTCCCCCTTCCCCCTTCCCTTCCCCCTTCCCTTCCCCTTCCCTTCCCCTTCCCTTCCCCCCTTCCCACCCCCTTCCCTTCCCCCTTCCCACCCCCTTCCCTTCCCCCTTCCCACCCCCCTTCCCTTCCCCCTTCCCTTCCCCCTTCCCACCCCCTTCCCTTCCCCCTTCCCTTCCCCCTTCCCTTCCCCCTTCCCTTCCCCCTTCCTTCCCCCTTCCCTTCCCCCTTCCCACCCCCTTCCCTTCCCCCTTCCCACCCCCTTCCACCCCCTTCCCACCCCCTTCCCACCCCCTTCCCTTCCCCCTTCCCTTCCCCCTTCCCTTCCCCCTTCCCGTCCCCCTTCCCGTCCCCCTTCCCGTCCCCCTTCCCACCCCCCATCCCTTCCCCCATCCCTTCCCCCTTCCCTTCCCCCTTCCCTTCCCCCTTCCCCCCCCCTTCCCCCATCCCTTCCCCATCCCTTCCCCCTTCCCACCCCCTTCCCACCCCCTTCCCTTCCCCCTTCCCCACCCCCCTTCCCTTCCCCCTTCCCACCCCTTCCCTTCCCCCTTCCCTTCCCCCTTCCCACCCCCTTCCCTTCCCTTCCCCCCTTCCCACCCCCTTCACTTCCCTTCCCCCCTGTCCCCACCCCCTTCCCTTCCCCCTTCCCACCCCTTCCCTTCCCCCTTCCCACCCCCTTCCCTTCCCCCCTTCCCACCCCCCTTCCCACCCCCTTCCCTTCCCCCTTCCCACCCCCTTCCCTTCCCCCTTCCCACCCCCTTCCCACCCCTTCCCACCCCCTTCGCTTCCCCCTTCCCTTCCCCCCTTCCCTTCCCCCTTCCCTTCCCCCTTCCCTTCCCCTTCCCCACCCCTTCCCTTCCCCTTCCCTTCCCCTTCCCTTCCCCCTTCCCTTCCCCCTTCCCACCCCCTTCCCTTCCCCCTTCCCACCCCCCTTCCCTTCCCCCTTCCCTTCCCCCCTTCCCTTCCCCCTTCCCACCCCCTTCCCTTCCCACCCCCTTCCCACCCCCTTCCCACCCCCCTTCCCACCCCCTTCCCACCCCCTTCCCACCCCCTTCCCTTCCCCCTTCCCTTCCCCCTTCCCTTCCCCCTTCCCTTCCCCCTTCCCTTCCCTAGCCCCCTTCCCTGCCCCCTTCCCACCCCCTTCCCACCCCCTTCCCACCCCCTTCCCTTCCCCCTTCCCACCCCCTTCCCTTCCCCCTTCCCACCCCCTTCCCTTCCCCCTTCCCACCCCCTTCCCTTCCCCCTTCCCACCCCCTTCCCTTCCCCCTTCCCACCCCCTTCCCTTCCCCCTTCCCTTCCCCTTCCCTTCCCCTTCCCTTCCCCCTTCCCTCCCCCTTCCCTTCCCTTCCCCCTTCCCTTCCCCTCCCCCTCCCCCTTCCCTTCCCCCTTCCCACCCCCTTCCCTTGCCCCTTCCCTTGCCCCTTCCCTTGCCCCTTCCCACCCCCTTCCCACCCCCTTTCCCACCCCCTTCCCTTGCCCCTTCCCACCCCCTTCCCTGCCCCTTCCCTTGCCCCTTCCCACCCCCTTCCCTTGCCCCTTCCCACCCCCTTCCCTTGCCCCTTCCCTTGCCCCTTCCCTTGCCCCTTCCCTTGCCCCTTCCCTTGCCCCTTCCCTTCGCCCTTCCCACCCCCTTCCCTTCGCCCTTCCCACCCCCTTCCCTTCGCCCTTCCCACCCCCTTCCCTTCGCCCTTCCCACCCCCTTCCCTTCCCCCTTCCCACCCCCTTCCCTTCCCACCCCCTTCCCCTTCCCCCTTCCCACCCCCCTTCCTTCCCCCTTCCCTTCCCCCTTCCCTTCCCCCTTCCCTTCCCCCTTCCCACCCCCTTCCCACCCCCTTCCCACCCCCCTTCCCTTCCCTTCCCCCTTCCCACCCCCTTCCCTTCCCCCCTTCCACCCCCTTCCCACCCCCTTCCCACCCCCTTCCCTTCGCCCTTCCCACCCCCTTCCCTTCCCCCTTCTCTTCCCCCTTCCCTTCCCCCTTCTCTTCCCCCTTCTCTTCCCCCCTTCCCACCCCCTTCCCCTTCCCCCTTCCCACCCCCTTCCCTTCCCCCTTCCCTCCCCCCACTTCCCTTCCCCCTTCCCACGCCCCTTCCCACGCCCTTCCCTTCCCCCCTTCCCTTCCCCCCTTCCCTTCCCCCTTCCCTTCCCCCTTCCCTTCCCCCTTCCCACCCCCTTCCCACCCCCTTCCCACCCCCTTCCCACCCCCTTCCCACCCCCTTCCCTTCCCCCCCCTTCCCACCCCCTTCCCTTCCCCCCCCTTCCCACCCCCTTCCCTTCCCCCCCCCTTCCCCCCCCCCTTCCCCCCCCCCTTCCCCCCCCCCTTCCCCCCCCCCTTCCCCCCCCCCCTTCCCACCCCCTTCCCACCCCCCTTCCCTTCCCCCCTTCCCACCCCCTTCCCACCCCCCTTCCCTTCCCCCTTCCCACCCCCCTTCCCTTCCCCCCCTTCCCACTCCCCTTCCCTTCCCCCTTCCCACCCCCTTCCCTTGCCCCTTCCCACCCCCTTCCCTTGCCCCTTCCCACCCCCTTCCCTTGCCCCTTCCCACCCCCCTTCCCTTGCCCCTTCCCTTGCCCCTTCCCTTGCCCCTTCCCTTGCCCCTTCCCTTGCCCCTTCCCTTCCCCCTTCCCTTCCCCCTTCCCACCCCCTTCCCACCCCCTTCCCACCCCCTTCCCACCCCCTTCCCACCCCCTTCCCTTCCCCCTTCCCACCCCCTTCCCTTCCCCCTTCCCACCCCCTTCCCCTTCCCCCTTCCCTTCCCCCTTCCCTTCCCCCTTCCCTTCCCCCTTCCCTTCCCCCTTCCCACCCCCTTCCCACCCCCTTCCCTTCCCCCTTCCCACGCCCTTCCCTTCCCCCTTCCCAACCCCTTCCCTTCCCCCTTCCCTTCCCCCTTCCCAGCCCCTTCCCAGCCCCTTCCCATCCCCTTCCCACCCCCTTCCCACCCCCTTCCCTTCCCCCTTCCCTTCCCCCTTCCCTTCCCCCTTCCCACCCCCTTCCCTTCCCCCTTCCCCACCCCCTTCCCTTCCCCCTTCCCACCCCCTTCCCTTCCCCCCCCTTCCCTTCCCCCTTCCCACCCCCTTCCCTTCCCCCTTCCCACCCCCTTCCCTTCCCCCTTGCCACCCCCTTCCCTTCCCCTTGCCACCCCCCTTCCCTCCCCCTTGCCACCCCCTTCCCTTCCCCCTTGCCACCCTCGTCCCTTCCCCCTTGCCACCCCCCTTCCCTTCCCCTTCCCTTCCCCCTTCCCACCCCCCTTCCCACCCCCTTCCCACCCCCTTCCCTCCCCCTTCCCACACCCTTCCCTTCCCCTTCCCACCCCCTTCCCTTCCCCCTTCCCTTCCCCCTTCCCTTCCCCCTTCCCACCCCCTTCCCACCCCCTTCCCACCCCCTTCCCACCCCCTTCCCCACCCCCTTCCCTTCCCCCTTCCCACCCCCTTCCCACCCCCTTCCCACCCCCTTCCCACCCCCTTCCCACCCCCTTCCCACCCCCTTCCCTTCCCCCTTCCACCCCCTTCCCACCCCCTTCCCACCCCCTTCCCTTCCCCCTTCCCACCCCCTTCCCTTCCCCCTTCCCACCCCCTTCCCACCCCCTTCCCACCCCCTTCCCACCCCCTTCCCACCCCTTCCCACCCCCTTTCCACCCCCTTCCCTTCCCCCTTCCCTTCCCCCTTCCCTTCCCCCTTCCCTCCCCCTTCCCTCCCCCTTCCCACCCCCTTCCCACCCCCTTCCCACCCCCTTCCCACCCCCTTCCCACCCCCTTCCCTTGCCCCTTCCCTTGCCCCTTCCCACCCCCTTCCCACCCCCTTCCCACCCCCTTCCCTTCCCCCTTCCCTTCCCCCTTCCCACCCCCTTCCCTTCCCCCTTCCCACCCCCTTCCCTTCCCCCTTCCCACCCCCTTCCCTTCCCTTCCCTCTTCCCTTCCCTCTTCCCTACCCCCTTCCCTTCCCTTCCCTTCCCCCTTCCCTTCCCTTCCCTTCCCCTTCCCCTTCCCTTCCCTTCCCCTTCCCCCTTCCCCCTTCCCTTCCCCTCCCACCCCCTTCCCCTCCCCCCCATCCCTTCCCCCATCCCCCCCATCCCTTCCCCCATCCCCCCCCTTCCCTCCCCCCCCCACCCTCTTCCCTCCCCCCCACCCTCTTCCCTCTCCCCCCACCGTCTTCCCTCCCCCCCCACCCTCTTCCCTCCCCCCCCACCCTCTTCCCTCCCCCCCCCTCTTCTCTCCCCCCCCACCCTCTTCCCTCCCCCCCCCACCCTCTTCCCTCCCCCCCCCACCCTCTTCCCTTCCCCCCCCCACCCTCTTCCCTTCCCTTCTCCCCCTCCCTCCCCCCCGCTCCCCTCCCCCCCGCTACCCTCCCCCCCCGCTCTCCTACCCCCCCGCTCCACTACCCCCCCCGCTCCACTCCCCCCCGCTCCGCTCCCCCCCGCTCCGCTCCCCCCCGCTCCCCTCCCCTCCCCTCCCGCTCCCCTCCCCCCCGCTCCTGCTCCCCCCCCGCTCCTGCTCCCCCCCCCGCTCCCCTACCCCCCCCGCTCCCCTACCCCCCCCGCTCCCCTATCCCCCCCGCTCCCCTATCCCCCCGCTCCCCTATCCCCCCGCTCCCCTATCCCCCCCGCTCCCCTATCCCCCCCGCTCCCCTATCCCCCCGCTCCCCTATCCCCCCGCTCCCCTATCCCCCCGCTCCCCTCCCCCCCCCCGCTCCCCTCCCCCCCCCCCGCTCCCCTCCCCCCCCCGCTCCCCGCTCCCCTCCCCACCTCTCCCCTCCCCCCCCGCTCCCCCCCCTCCGCTCCCCCCCCCCGCTCCCCCCCCGCTCCCCCCCGCTCCCCTCCCCCCCGCTCCCCTCCCCCCCGCTCCCCTCCCCCCCGCTCCCCTATCCCCCCGCTCCCCTATCCCCCCGCTCCCCTATCCCCCCGCTCCCCTATCCCCCCGCTCCCCTATCCCCCCGCTCCCCTATCCCCCCGCTTCCCCCCCGCTCCCCGACCCCCCCCGCTCCCCTACCCCCCCCGCTCCCCTACCCCCCCGCTCCCCTACCCCCCCCGCTCCCCTACCCCCCCGCTCCCCTCCCCCCCGCTCCCCTCCCCCCGCTCCCCCCCCGCTCCCCCCCCCCGCTCCACCCTCCCGCTCCCCTCCCCCCCCGCTCCCCTCCCCCCCCGCTCCCCTCCCCCCCGCTCCCCCCCCTCCGCTCCCCCCCCGCTCCCCCCCCCCCCCCCCCCGCTCCCCTCCCCCCCGCTCCCCTCCCCCCCGCTCCCCTCCCCCCCGCTCCCCTCCCCCCCGCTCCCCTCCCCCCCGCTCCCCTACCCCCCCGCTCCCCTACCCCCCCGCTCCCCTATCCCCCCGCTCCCCCCCCCGACCCCCCCCGCTCCCCCCCCCCCGCTCCCCCCCGCCCCCCCCGCTCCCCCCCCGCTCCCCCCCCGCTTCCCGCCCGCTCCCCCCCGCTCCCCTCCCCCCCCCGCTCCCCTCCCCCCCCCGCTCCCCTCCCACCCCGCTCCCCTCCCCCCCGCTCCCCCCCCTCCGCTCCCCCCCCCGCTCCCCCCCCGCTCCCCCCCCCGCTCCCCCCCGCTCCCCTCCCCCCCGCTCCCCTCCCCCCCGCTCCCCTCCCCCCCGCTCCCCTCCCCCCCGCTCCCCTACCCCCCCGCTCCCCTACCCCCCCGCTCCCCTATCCCCCCGCTCCCCTCCCCCCCCCGCTCCCCCCCCCCGACCCCCCCCGCTCCCCCCCCCCCGCTCCCCCCCGCCCCCCCCGCTCCCCCCCCGCTTCCCGCCCGCTCCCCCCCGCTCCCCTCCCCCCCCGCTCCCCTCCCCCCCCCGCTCCCCTCCCACCCCGCTCCCCTCCCCCCCGCCCCGCTCCCCTCCCCCCCCCCCGCTCCCCCCCGCCCCCCCCGCTCCCCCCCCCGCTTCCCGCCCGCTCCCCCCCGCTCCCCCCCGCTCCCCTCCCCCCCCCGCTCCCCTCCCCCCCCGCTCCCCTCCCACCCCGCTCCCCTCCCCCCCGCCCCGCTCCCCTCCCCCCCCGCCCCGCTCCCCCTCTCCCCCCGCTCCCCTACCCCCCCGCTCCCCTACCCCCCCGCTCCCCTACCCCCCCGCTCCCCTACCCCCCCGCTCCCCTACCCCCCCGCTCCCCTACCCCCCCGCTCCCCTACCCCCCCGCTCCCCTACCCCCCCGCTCCCCTATCCCCCCCGCTCCCCTACCCCCCCGCTCCCCTATCCCCCCGCTCCCCTATCCCCCCGCTCCCCTATCCCCCCGCTCCCCTCCCCCCCCCTCCCCCCCCCGCCCCCCCCCCCCCGCTCCCCCCCCCCGCTCCCCCCGCTCCCCCCCGCTCCCCCCCCCGCTCCCCTCCCCCCCCCGCTCCCCTCCCCCCCCCGCTCCCCTCCCACCCCGCTCCCCTCCCCCCCGCCCCGCTCCCCTCCCCCCCGCCCCGCTCCCCCTCCCCCCCCCGCTCCCCTCCCCCCCCGCTCCCCTCCCCCCCCGCTCCCCTCCCCCCCCGCTCCCCTCCCCCCCCCGCTCCCCTCCCCCCCCGCTCCCCTACCCCCCCGCTCCCCTACCCCCCCGCTCCCCTACCCCCCCGCTCCCCTCCCCCCCCGCTCCCCTCCCCCCCGCTCCCCTCCCCGCTCCCCCCCCCGCTCCCCCCCCGCTCCCCTCCCCCCCCCGCTCCCCCCCCCGCTCCACCCCCTGCTCCACCCCCCCGCTCCCCTCCCCCCCCGCTCCCCCCCGCTCCCCTCCCCCCCCGCTCCCCTCCCCCCCCGCTCCCCTCCCCCCCCGCTCCCCTCCCCCCCCGCTCCCCTCCCCCCTCGCTCCCCTCCCCCTCGCTCCCCTCCCCCCTGCTCCCCTCCCCCCTGCTCCCCTCCCCCCTGCTCCCCTCCCCCCCGCTCCCCTCCCCCCCGCTCCCCTCCCCCCCCGCTCCCCTCCCCCCCCGCTCCCCTCCCCCCTGCTCCCCTCCCCCCCGCTCCCCCCCTCCCGTCCCGCTCCCCTCCCCCCCGCTCCCCTCCCCCCCGCTCCCCTCCCCCCCGCTCCCCCCCTCCCCTTCCCCCCCGCTCCCCGCTCCCCTCCCCCCGCTCCCCTCCCCCCCCGCTCCCCTCCCCCCCCGCTCCCCGCTCCCCTCCCCCCGCGCTCCCCCCTCTTCTCCCCGCTTCCCCCCCCACCCCCGCTCCCCCTCCCTCTCCCCCCCGCTCCCCCTATCGCCCCCCCTTCTCCCCGCCCCCTCCCCCCTCCCCCCTATTATTTTTTAATATAATAAACAGTGACAAAACACTCATGTATTTTGTTCAATTACAGCACACCCCGTTCCAAAGCTAAGCTGTAAGCCGAAATAAGTGCCATTCTTTGGCATGGCAGGGGGCAGAAGAGGGCCAAGTAAAGCATCCTATTGCAGAACACCACTGAATGAATCTGGAACATTAGGGGGTTCTAGCTATTCCACTGTTACTGGAGTACGATCAAGAACCAGGTAAAACAAAAATTCCCTGAAGAAAAGACAGTATATTGTTTCTTCCTAACATTAGAATGTTGCTGACTTTGGGTGTCACATTGAATTAGTTTCATTCACCAGCAAGGACAGTAGGATCCTAAACTAGGACTAAAACATAACATAACCAAAGCATTTTCCTCATAATTCTTTGGTTAATACAATAATCATTTGTGCCTTTCCTTAAATAGTTTTCTGGATGATGATATTTATGGAAGTATATTTAAACCGGTACTCAAGAAGAAACATTCTGTTACAGCTTTTCATCTTGCACTATTCAAGACTTGTTTGAAGAACATAAATTATAGGGGAAACCAACAATTGAGTGTGACGAATATTAGGAACTGCAGATGCTGGAGAATCCGAGTTAACAAGGCGTAGAGCTCGATGAACACAGCAGGCCAAGCAGCATCTCAGGTGCAGGAAAGCTTACGTGTTGGGCCTAGACCCTTCATCAGAAATGGGGGAGGGTTAGGGGGTTTTGAAATAAATAGAGATGGGGAGGTGGATTGAAGATGGATAGAGGAGAAGATGGGTGGAGCGGAGACAGACAGGTCAAAGATGCAGGGATGGAGCCAGTAAAGGTGAGTGTAGGTGGGGAGTTAGGGAGGGGACAGGTCAGTCCAGGGAGGACGAACAGGTCAAGGGGGCGGGATGAGGTTAGTAGGCAGGAGATAGGGGTGTGTCTTGAGGTGGAAGGAGGGGAATAGGTGAGAGGAAGAACAGGCTAGGGAGGTGGCATCATTGTGGCACTGAAGGAGGCCCAGGATGGACATAGAACATTACACTACAGCACAGTACAGGCCCTTCGGCCCTCGATGTTGTGCCGACCTGTCATACCGATCTCAAGCCCATCTAACCTACACTATTACATGTACGTCCATATTCTCAACCAATGACGACTTAGATGTACCTAAAGTTGGCGAATCTACAACCGTTGCAGGCAAAGCATTCCATTCCCTTACTACTCTCTGAGTAAAGAAACTATCTCTGACATCTATCCTATACCTTTCACCCCTCAATTTAAAGCTATGCCCCCTCATGCTCGCCATCACCATCCTAGGAAAAAGGCTCTCCCTGTCCACCCTAACTAACCCTCTGATTATTTTATATGTCTCAATTAAGTCACCTCTCAACCTTCTCTCTAATGAAAACAGCCTCAAGTCCCTCAGCCTTTCCTCGTCAGACCTTCCCTCCTTACCAGGCAACATCCTAGTAAATCTCCTCTGCACCCTTTCCAAAGCTTCCACATCCTTCTTCTCATGCAGTGACCAGAACTGTACGCAATATTCCAAGTGCAGCCTCAGCCCTGCCCTGGTCGACCTGTTGTCTCTGCCTGCTCCTGTCCCACCAAAGTTATCTCACCTATCGCGACTCCATTTCGGCGCATGCTTGGAGGGCTGAAGGCCCTGTTACTGTGCCATACTTCTCTTTTGTTAAGTTTTTGTTTGATTCCAACATCCGCAGTTTTACTTTAATGGGGTGTGGGGGGTGTTTAAAAGCCAGATATTATTAAAATTTTAAAATGGGCAGGTCAACTCTGATTGATCAGGGTTTTTCCCTGAGAAATGAACCAGCAAATGGCTGTCACATATTTTGTTGAGTTGAAATAGGTACAGTACCCATACATGTTCCATTTGTCTGCAGAGCACAGGAGATATTATTCATTAATGGGATGAGGGTGTCACTCACTAGGCAGCATTTATTGCCCATCCTAATTACTGAGAGGTCAATTCAGAGTCAGCCACATTGCTGTGGGTCTGGAGTCACGTGTAGGCCAGACCAGGTATGGATGTAGTTTCCTTCCTTTCAGGGCATTAGTGAACCACATGGGTTTTTTCCCGACAGTCGACAACAGATTCATGGTCATCATTAGATTCTTAATTCCAGATATTTTAAATTCAAATTCCACTATCTGCCATGTTGAGATTCTGACCCGGGTCCCTAGAATGTTATCTGGGTCTCTGGATTAACAGTCCTGCGATAATACCACTAGGCCATCCCCTCCCCATCTATGTAGTTTCCAGTATATGCTGGAGCACGACACTATGTGCCTGACTAACTATTCTAAACTAATTGTCAGCGTAATTCCTCACATTCGGGAGGTATGGTGTTTATGCATGTATTGGATGTTATGTTCTTTAATACGTGGCTCATACTTTGCTGACAAAGTGAATATGTGTATGCACTATGCCTGTTTCAACTGAATTTGATAGATAGCCAGTCTGTTTTCTCAGGCCTTGACCAATTAGAGTCAACTTGCTGGTTGTTGACCGTTAATCAGCACCGATGAGTGCATTCTTCATGGCAATGTCTTCGCCACATGCCAGGAAATCAACGCTCACCCTTCATGCAATATAAGCATTAGTTTTCCTCTTGTATTTTAATTTTGCAAAATGTTTTAATGAGTGCAGGATGAAAGTTTTCATCAAATTGCGTCTTTGCTCACCAATTTTCAAGTTGTGAACAGCAAAATTACTAAATATATATCAATAGCTGGTCATAGGTGCTGTGCCAAATCACTGAAGGATAGCTGATGTGGTTCCTTCATTCAAGAAGGGCAGCAGGAACAGGCTAATTACAGGCTAGTTAATCTACATCAGTAGTAGGAATATTATTGGAAAAAAATTCTGAAGGACTGGATTAATCAATACTTGGAGAAGTGGCGATTGATCAAGGTTAGTCAGGATGAATCTGGCGGTGAAAGATCACGACTGATTCATTTGACTTTATTGGAAATGTGGTTAAATATATTGATAAAGATAGTGCAGTTGATGTAGTTTACATGGACTTTGTAAGGCATTTGAAAAAGGCCCGACATGGAAGGCTGGCCTGAAAGGTAGGAGCCCACGGATCCAAGGCAAGTTAGCAAACTAGATTCACAATTTGCTCACAAAGGGGAGACAATGAGCGATGGTGAACGTTGCTTTTGTAATTGGAAGCCTGTGACCAGTGTTGTGCCACACAGATCCGGGCACAAGGACCCTTAGTATTTGTTATGTACATTAATGAATTGGATGCAAATGTAGAAGGTATAATTAGTAAGTTTGCAGATGAGATGAGAATTGGTGGTGTAGTTAGTGGGGAGGATGATCTTCGGCTACAGCCTATTGATCAACAAATGTATTGAGCAGAGCATTGGCAGATGGAATTTAATCTCCATAAGTATGAGGTGATACATTTTGGAAGAGCTAATAAGCGAGGGACATACACAAAGAATAGTAGGTTGCTGGGAGGTACTGATGAACAAAGGATCCTTGGTGTACATGTCCATAGATGCCTGAAGGTGTCAGCACAGGTAGATAAGGTGATAAAGGTGAGATGTAGGATGCTCGCCTTCAGTAGCCAGGACACAGAATATTGGAGTGAGGAAGTCTTAATAGACTTAGTGTAGATCATTAGGTAGGGTACAGATGGAATAGTGTGTGCAGTTCTGATTGTCACACTATCAGAAGGATGTGATTGCACTGGAAAGGGTGCAGAGGAAATTCACCAGGGTGATACATGGGATGAAAAGCCTCAGTTAGGAGAGACTGGCTAGGCTGGATTTGTTTTCCATAGAACAGAGGAGGCTGAGGGGTTGATCTGATTGAGGTATACAGAATTATGTGAGGCATAGAAAGAGGAGATTGTGAGAATCTCTTCCCCATAGCAGCTGTGTCTAAGATCAGAGGGCATAAGTTTAAGGTAAGGATCATGTAGTTTACAGGAGATTTGAGGAAAAGATTTTTCATCTAGATAGTGGCAGATATAAGGAACATGATGTCTGAGATGGTGGTTGGGACAAGTACTCTTGCAACATTCAAGAGGCATCTGGATGAGTACTTAAAATGCTGAGGCTATGTCCCAAGTTCAGGTAAATGGGACTAGTATAGTTTGGCGTTTATTGGTTGGCATAGACATGACAGGCCATAGGCCCTGTTGCAATTCTGTATGACTATATTAGTTTCCTGTAAGGAGTAAAAAAAATACCATGCTTTGACCAATGAATGCTTAAATAATCTTGATGCTATCATGACATTGTCAACTACAATTTTTTTAATGTCTTTATCATTAGGAGTGGCTCAGGAACTGGCTTGACAAGCCCTCCCCTTGCAACCCAGACTGTGATCCCTCTGAAACACAATAAGATTCCTGAACTACCTCTTGAGAAAGGCATTCTGTTTGAGCTTCACCTTCTCTTCTGCCACCTTGTAGCTTTGTTTGTTCATTACATCAACATCTATAAAACAGTTTGGTGGTATCCTCCAACTCATCCACCTTCATTTACATCACTGGTGAGTATGAATTTACTGTTCCTTGTAATCTGTTAAATGAGTTTTCTTTTGGCCAAATAGTCTCATGGGAACGAACTTTCTCTTGGACTGTCCAAAATGCTAATCAAACGTAATGTTCATAAAAGAAAATATAGGCACATTTATGTTTACTGTGCTTTTAAATTTATAACATAGAGTCATAGTCATAGAGTCCTACAGCACGGAGACAGGTCCTTCGGTCCAAATGGGTCCATGCCAACCCCATTTCCCTACACTTGGCTCATATCCTTATAAACCTTTCCTATCCATGTATTTATCCAAATGTTGTTAACATACCCGCATCAACCACTTCCACTGGCAGCTCATTCCGTTTGTATACCACCCTCTGTGTAAAATCGTTGCCCTTCGGTTTCCATGTATTGTTTCCCCTCTTAGCTTAAACTGATGCCCTCCAGTCCTCCATTCCCCAAACCTGGGAATAAGTCTAAGTGCATTCACCCTATCCATGGTCATGATCTTATACGCTTCTATAAGACCCCCCCCCCACCTCAGTCTCCTACACTCTAAACAAAAAAGGCCCCGTTTGTCCAACTTCTCCCTATAACTCAGTCCCTTGGGTCCTGGCAACATCCTTGTCAATTTCTTCTGCACTGTTTCCATTTAATAACTTCCTTCCTATATCAAGATGACCAAACTAAACACACTACTCCAACTGTGACCTCACAACCATCCAGTACAACTGCAACATAATTTCTCAACTTCATTTTTGCAAGGACTGCGAGAGAGCCAGACAGAGAGGGCACCAGGAGATCGAGGCGACTGAAGACAGACGAAGCTTCGCAAGAATATTGGGAATGTAGGGCGAATCTGAAATGAGGGATTAAGAGGGCTAAGAGAGGACATGAGATATTGCTGGCAAACATGGTTAAGGAAAACCCCAAAGCCTTTTATTAATATATAAAGAGCAAGAGGGTACCTAGAGAAAGGATTGGCCCACTTAAGGACAAAGAAGGAAAGTTGTGCGCTGATTCAGAGAAAATGGGTGACATTCTTAACGAGTACTTTGCATTGGTGTTCACCAAGGAGAGGGACATGACGGATGTTGAGGTTAGGGATAGATGTTTGCTTACTCTAGGTCAAGTTGACTCAAAGAAGGAGGAAGTGTCAGGTATCCTAAAAGACATTAAGGTGGACAAGTCCCCAGGTCCGGATGGGATCTACCTCAGGTTCCTGAGGGAAGCGAGAGAAGAATTAGCCAGGGCCTTAATAGATATCTTTGCAGCGTCCTTAGTCACGGGTGAGGTCCCAGAGGACTGGAGACTTGCTTATGTTGTCCCCTTGTTTAAGAAGGGCAGCCAGGATAATCCAGGTAATTATCGGCCGGTGAGCCTGACGTCAGTGGTCAAAAAGCTACTGGAGAAGATACTGAGGGATAGGATCTATTCTCATTTGGAAGAAAATGGGCTTATCAGTGATAGGCAACATGGCTTTGTGCAGGGAAGGTCATGTCTTACCAACTTAATAGAATTCTTTGAGGACCTGACAAAGTTGATTGAGGGAAAGGCTGTAGATGTCATATACATGGACTTCAGTAAGGCGTTTGATAAGGTTCCCCATGGCAGGCAAATGGAGAAAGTGAAG
The DNA here is from genome assembly GCF_030684315.1 of Stegostoma tigrinum. Classification (NCBI taxonomy): domain Eukaryota; kingdom Metazoa; phylum Chordata; class Chondrichthyes; order Orectolobiformes; family Stegostomatidae; genus Stegostoma; species Stegostoma tigrinum. The sequence goes on along the minus strand of NC_081377.1, from coordinate 47,923,220 downwards.
TCACATGGGGTCCAGGGTGTGCTAGCTAGATGGATAAAAAACTGGCTAGGCAACAGGAGACAGAGGGTAGTAGTAGAAGGGAGTTTCTCAAATTGGAGACCTGTGACCAGTGGTGTTCCACAGGGATCTGTGCTGGGACCACTATTGTTTGTGATATATGTAAATGATCTGGAGGAAGGTGTAGGTGGTCTGATCAGCAAGTTTGCTGATGACACTAAGATTGGTGGAGTAGCAGATAGTGAAGGGGACTGTCAGAGATTACAGCAGAATATAGATAGACTGGAGAGTTGGGAAGATAAATGGCAGATGGAATTCAATCCGGGCAAATGCGAGGTGATGCATTTTGGAAGATCAAATTCAAGGGCGAACTATACAGTAAATGGAAAAGTCCTGGGGAAAATTGATGAACAGAGAGATCTGGGTGTTCAGGTCCATTGTTCCCTGAAGGTGACAACGCAGGTCAGTAGGGTGGTCAAAAAGGCATACGGCATGCTTTCCTTCATTGGGCAGGGTATTGAGTACAAGAGTTGGCAGGTCAGGTTGCAGTTGTATAGGACTTTGGTTCGGCCACATTTGGAGTACTGTGTGCAGTTCTGGTCGCCACATTACCAAAAGGATGTGGATGCTTTGGAGAGGGTGCAGAGGAGGTTCACCAGGATGTTGCCTGGTATGGAGGGTGCTAGCTATGAAGAGAAGTTGAGTAGATTAGGATTATTTTCATTAGAAAGATAGAGATTGAGGTCTACAAAATCATGAGGGGTATAGACAGGGTGAATAGCAAAAAGCTTTTTCCCAGAGTGAGGGACTCAATTACTAGGGGTCATGAGTTCAAAGTGAGAGGAGGAAAGTTTAGGGGATATATGCCTGGAAAGTTCTTTACACGGAGGGTGGTGGGTGTCTGGAATACATTGCCAGCGAAGGTGGTAGATGCAGACACGTTAGCGTCTTTTAAGATATATTTGGACAGGTACATGGATGGGCAGGGAGCAAATGGACACAGACGTTAGAAAATAGATGACAGGTTAGACAGAGGATCTTGATCGGCGCAGGCTTGGAGGGCCGAAGGGCCTGTTCCTGTGCTGTAGGTTTCTTTGTTCTTTGTTCTGTATTCACTGTCCTGACTGATGAAAATTTCTGTGCCAAACGCCTTCTACACTGCCATGTCTACCTGTGACTCCACTTTCAGAGAACTGTGCAGCTGCACTCTGTTTCCCTACACCTATTGAGGCTTTATCATTGACTATGAAATTTCTACCTTGATTTGACTTTACAAAATACAACACCTCATGCTTATCTGTTACTGAACTCCATCTATATAGTACCATTCACAAATCTCTGTCTTAAAGTGCTTTAGAATCAATTAGGTACTTTTGACTTGTAGTTATTATTGTAATGTTGGAAACTGCAAGGAATTTAGCAAAGCAAGTTCATACAAACAATGACAGATGATGTAATTTAGTAATATTGATTGAGGGATAGATATTGGGCAGGTTATTAGAGGTAACTCCACTGCTCTTCAGGTTCGTGCCTTTTTTTCTGCGTCCACCTGAGGGGCTAGATATGTCTTGGTTTAAAGCCAGCTTGGGTTAGTGCAGTGTTTTTTCACTATGGTGCTGTATCAGCTAGATCTTGACAATAGAATGAGAACTCATGTCTTGTGCTATCAGCTGAGGTCCAGCTGACTGTACAATATTCAGCCAAAAATGCCCATAAATCACATAATGTTTAAGTGTCTGAATGTTCCAGTGAAGATTAGCAGTCATCATGGCATAAGAGGTCAATCAAGTGGAGGTGTACGATAAGGAATGAAGGGGACAGTATCATGAGGGGGAATTAACAGTATCCGCTGCAGTAAAAACCAAGAGTTCCAGACAGCTGATAGTAGGAGCTGCCGATGCTGGAGAATCTGAGATAACACGGTATGAAGGTGGATGAACACAGCAGGCCAGCAGCATCAGAGGAGCAGGAAAGATTGACGTTTCGGGTCGGGACCCTTCTTCGGAAATGGGGGAGGGGAAGGGGATTCTGAAATGAGTAGGGAGATGGATAAAGGAGAAGATAGGGTGAGAGGAGACAGACAGGTCAAAGAGGCGCGGTTAAAGCCAGTGAAAGTGAATGTAGGTGGGGAGTTAGGGGAGGATAGGTCAGTCCAGGGAGGACGGACAGGTCAGGGGGGCGGGATGAGGTTAGTGGGTTGGGATGGGGCTTGGGCTTGAGGTGGGAGGAATGGTTAGGGAGGCGGGGACTAGCTGGGCTGGTTTTGGGATGTGGTCAGGGGAGGGGAGATTTTGAAGCATTTGAAGTCCACACTGATACTCTTGGACTGCAGAGTTTCCAAGTGAAATATGAGGTGCTGTTCCTGCATCCTTCGAGTGGTGTCATTGTGGCAATGCAGGAGGCCCAGGATGGGCATGTCGTCCAAGGAGTCGGGGGGCAATTGAAATGGTTCATGACTGGGAGGTGTAGTTGTTTGTTGCAAACAGAGCATAGGTGTTCCGCAAAGCGGTCCCCAAGCCTCTGTTTGGTACGTGAGGTAGAGGGTACCACCCGACCAACCTCCAAATCCAACACATCATCCACTGACATTTCCGCTATCTGCAATTCGACTCTACCACCAAGGACATTTTTCCATCCCCACCCTTATGTGCTTTCCGGAGGGAGCACTCTCTCTGTGACTCACTTGTCCGCTCCACACTCCCCTCCAGCCCCACCACCCCTGGCACTTTTCCCTGCAACCGAAGCAGGTGCTACACCTGCCCCTATACCTACTCCTCACCCCAATCCCTGGCCCAAGGAAGACTTTTCACATCAAATAGATGTTCACCTGTACATCTGTCAATGTTATATACTGCATCCGCTGTTCCCATTGTGGCCGCCTCTACATCAGGGAAACCAAACGGAGGCTTGAGGAGCGCTTTGTGGTACACCTACACTCTGTTCGCAACAAACAACTACACCTCCCAGTCTCGAGCCATTTCAATCCCCCCCACCCATACCGCCGACTCCTCAGACGACATGTCCATCCTGGGCCTCCTGCATTGCTACAATGACGCCACTCGAAAGATGCAGGAACAGCATCTCATATTTCGCTTGGAAACTCTGCAGCCCAAGAGTATCAATGTGGACTTCACAAGCTTCAAAATCTCCCCTCCCCCAACCACATCCGAAAACCAGCCCAGCTAGTCCCCACCTCCCTAACCATTCCTCCCACCTCAAGCCCCAACCCCATTCCCTAACCACTAACCTCATTCCCCTCCCCCCCACCCCCTGGACTGACCTATCCCCTCTTAACTCCCCACCTACATTCATCTTCACTGGTTCTAACCCCACCTCTTTGACCTGTCTGTCTCCTCTCCCCCTATCCTCTCCTTTATCCGTCTTCTATCTGCCTCCCTCGTCTCTCTATTTATTTCAGAATCCCCTTCCCTTCCCCTTTTCTGAAGAAAGGTCCCGACCCAAAACATCAAGTGTTCCTGCTCCTCTGATGCCGCTTGGCCTGCTGTATTCATCCAGCTTCACACCGTGTTATCTCAGTTCCAGACAGCTGTTTTGCCTAGCTGTTCAGGATGAGAGAGGAGCTTGCAGCAGAAGGGAGAGAAAGAAAGAAATTTTGCCTGGGATGTGTGTGGAGCCAGACACCCAACTAAAAAGCAGAGCCTCAAATGTTATAACCTCAGGCTTATTACCTCAGTTGTGTGCCATTGGGTACATAAGTTAGAGAGATGAACATGTGGCTGAGACGAATGAAGGAAAAGTGGACTCTGGTTCACAGAGCTGTGGCATAAGTACTAGGGAAAGTGGTAGTGTACTTTCAGGGCATGAACCTTGTGAGAACCAGTGCTATTGCAAACCAAATAACAAAGTAAGTAGAGAATTCTAAATTAAATAGTTGGAACGAGATATCAAGGTTGGAAAGATGTGGTTTTCCAAAGTGTAGAGATAAGGTAAAGGAGAAAGATAGTAACAGGAAGTGCAGGTCAAAGAATGGCAGGAAGGAATAACATGATTTAGTAGCAGTTATGGAGGCATAGCTGCAGGATCATAAGGTTTTGATTTGACTATTGAGACGTAACTGACATTTATAAAGAATAGGAAGCTACATGAGCTGGAGGGCTAGGACTTAATCAAGAATGGCTTTGGTATTATAGTTAGAGATAAAATTGTTCAAGATGTACAACTGGTTTAGGTGGCACTAAGGGATGGTCGGGGAGAGAAGTCACTGGTGGTACTGGTTTACACACCTTCTAAAACACCAATTAGGATGAAATATGCAATAAAGTATAAAGGGATGGCACTAATCATGAGAAATTTAATCTGCAGTTAAACTCAAAATCAGTTTGATTGTAGCAGCCGAGAGAGAATGATTTTGCGAGATTTTTAAGTTAACACATTCTTATGAAAATCATTAGATAGATTCTTGTTAGGCAAGGAATTTGAAGGTTATCAGAGTAGATGGGATTGTGGAATTCAAAACACAGATCAACCATGATCCTGTTGAATGGTAGAGCAGGCTTGATGAGGGACCGCGTTGACTGCGTCTGCTCTAGTTTCAGATGTTTGTCTGTTCATCTGCATTTTTGTAGATTACAGTTGTTTTTTGTCAACCTGATTTGTAATGTCCATTTGATGTCTAGTTGGTCTCTGCATTAACTTCCCTGAATAACCATATGCCATCGATACATATCTTACTTTTTGAGATATACCTTTATTCGATATTCGTTCAACTTTGATATTGCTCAGTCAAGTTATATATGGAGAGTGTACTTTTGGCAAGGCATTGAGGGGTAATCGTTCCTGCACCCAGAATAAGAAGCTGCTTTCAGGTTAGAACTTTAAGGAGAAAAAAATGTTGCCAACAAATTTTGAATTTTTTTAAGTTTAGCTTAAAAAATTTGGGGAGAGTTTGCAGTTAATGATGACTTGCGCAAAAGTAATATAGAGTTTTATGCTGGAGTATTTCTTAAGGTATTAAATGTTTTAATATTGTAGAAGCTTACTAATTTAATGTATACTTGCATGTTACCTAAATTCTTCTGAAGGATGCAAAAGTTGTGCGTGATTGTTTTAAAAAATGTCCTCTTGAATATTTTCCATCACAACACAACTGAATAGGACACTGACCCGTGAAGAGCCGTATTAGATTTGATGGGCTAGATTTTGATTAGAAAAAAGGATAGCTCAAATTGGAAATCTTACCAGGGTGTTTGCAGAATAGAATCAGGCCAGACAACCCCAGAAGCAGATTGGGGTATTATTGACCATAACCCTTATCATTTTGCATCTGTTCTGTTCAGCTGTCCTCTGTGCTTGTGGATTGTTGGTAGGTGGTTTATGTTTTAAGTTTTCTGGTGGTACCTGCTTTCTGAGGCATTCATGCAGGGAGTATAGTTGTTCATAGGTCACATCAGGACACTATTTAAATGAGCCACAACACGTTGCAGCAACCCGGAACTACACAAAACAGAACAGGAGCTTTAAAGAGGCGTGGGTATCCGAAAAGCACAACCCGCTGTTAACTCCTAGACAGACCACAACAGGAAGACACAGCACAACCACACTCACTAATCACCTACCATATATCAAGGCCATTTCAGAGATGCCGACAAGACCTTCAGATCACTAGGTATCAGGGTAGCCCACAAACCGATAAACTCCCTGTGACAGCTACTGACAAACATAAAGGATCCCGTACCCAAAGCCAGCAAAACCAGTGTAATATACAAAAACGCATGCAAGGACTATGAGAAAAACTACACAGGCTAAACCAGAAGAGAACTGACAATACAGATACACAAACACCAATTAGCCCCCAAGAGACACGACCAGTTCTCACTTATCTCACTGTACAAGGACAAAGAGGCATGTGAATTTGACAGGGACAACACGTCCATAATCACACAAGCCAAACAGACACACACCAGGGAATTCCTGGAGGCCTGGTATTCTAACTGGAACTCCATCAACAAACCCATTGAATTATACCGTGTATACAAACCAGTGAGAAACAGAACTATAAGTGATACCAAACACCCCAACAAACCAAGGCATATCAATAATAAATGGGACAGAACACCAACTCTTCACCGAAAGCGCACTGACGATGTTCCTAGCAGTGTGATGAAATGTTCGCAATCAAACCACCAGCTCAGCAAGCATGTGTACGACCTCATCCACAACCTAAGCTACAATCTTCTCGAAAACTTTAGAAATTGAAGCTGTTCAAAATAGGAGCTGAATTTGTGGATCTGGATCCCATCTGCTGTTTTTAAACATGTGTGGAGGCCAAATAGCAGTTGAAAATATGGTGTTAGCTAATTTAAAATGACTAGAAAAGAGGAAGGGAGGAAGGGAGGAAGGTAGAAAGCAGGAAATGACAGGCCGATCAGTAAGACGTCAGTCGTGAAGTAAATGCTATGGTCTATGATTAAGGCAGTTTCATCAATGCTCTTAGAAAAGCAAGTATGAGCAGACAGAGCCAACAGTCTTGGGAAAATAAAGTCATTTTTAACAAATTTATTGAGTTTTTATTAGATTATGTAAATAGTAAAGTTAGTTTGGCAAAGACATTGGACAAGCTACCATGTGAAAGGTTCATGTACAACATGCAAACTCGTGATGTTGAGGTAATAACATCAATGATTGATTAATGGACTTGCTCCAGAGAGTAGGGATTTTTCAAGCCGTCGGGGTGGAACCAGTGAAGTGCCACAAGGATCAGTGTTGGGACCTAACTGTTTACCATCTAGGTCCACAGTTGTTTGTTACTTGTATAAACAATTTGGGTGAGAAAAATAGAAAAAATGGTTAGTAAGTTTGTGGTTGACAATAAAATTGGTGGTGTAGTGGACAGTGAAGACGTACAGCGGGATCTTGATCATCTGGGCCGCTGGTCAAAGGAGTGGTAGATGGAATTTAATTCGGATAAATGCGAGCTGTCACAGTTTGGTAAGGCAAACCATGGTGGTATTCATATAGTTAATGATAGGGCATTGAGGAGTGTTTTTGAACAGAGAGATGTAGGGGTTCAGGTACATAGTTCCTTGAATATGGTGTCACAGGTAGATAGGGTAGTGAAGAAAGCATTTGGCATTCTTGCCTTCATTGGTCAGAACATTGAGTACAGAAATTGAGATGTCATATTTAGCTGTACAGGTCATTGGTGAGGCCACATTTGGAGTGTGGCTTACATTTCTGATTGCACTGCTGTAGCAAGGATATTATTAAATTGGAGATGGTGCAGAAAAGATCTACAAGGATGTTAACAGGATTGGAGGGTTTGAGTTAAGGAGAAGCTGGATAGCCTGGTTCTTTGTTCCTTGGAGCATAGGAGGTTGAGGGGTGACCTTATACTGGATACTAAAATCATGAGGGGCATAGATAAGCTGAATAGTGAAGGCCTTTTCCCTAGGATATGGGAGTTCAAAGCTGTAGGCATAGGTTTAAGATGAGAGGGAAAGATTTAGAAGGGACCTGAGGGGCAACATTTTTACAAGGTTGTGTGTATATGGAATGAACTGCCAGAGGAAGTGGTAAATGCAGGTACAGTTACAACATTTCAAAGACATTTGGACAGATGCATAAATAGGAATGGTTTAGAGGGATATGGGCCAAAGGCAGGCAAATGGGATTAGTTTGGCATGGGTGAATTGGACCAAAGAGTCTGTTCCTATGCTATATGACTCTGATTTGGACAAATGAGGTTGAGGATAATGTTTCCAGGTTTGCTGGCAGTACAAAGCTGAAGGGAAAAGTAGGATGTGAGAATGGTGCAATGAGGGCATAAAGACATATATACATATTAAGGAAGTGGGCAGTTAGCTAACAGATGTCTTATAATGTAGGTGTGATGATAGCCAATTTGGTAGTAAGAATAGGAAGCAGAATTTATATTTTTAATGCGTGAAATCTTGAAATATTGATGTTTGGAGAAACCGTCAACCAAGGACATAAAGTCGGCATGTAAATAGTTACAAAAGAACGTGAGTTAGGAGTCTTATTACTGTTAAGCAGACTTTTGGTGAGATCACTCCTGGAGTATGTGCATGATTTTGCTCTCCATTTCCAGGGAAGCATATACTTCCATTGTATGGGAAGCGATGGCCTAGTGGTGTTATTGCTGGATGGTTACCAGGTAATGAGACCCAGGTGACCTCAGTTCGAATCCCGCTATGGCAGATGGTGGAGTTTGAATTCAATAATACTATGGAAATATAAGCCTAATGATGACCATCAAACCATTGTCAGCTTCCAGGAAAAACCCACCTGGTTCATTAACGTCTTTTAGGGAAGGAAACTGCTAGCCTTACCTGGTCTGGCCTACATATGACTTCAGACCCACAGCAATGTGGTTAACTCTTAGCTGCCTTCTGGCAATTAGGGATGGGCAATAAATGTTGACCCAGCCAGTGATGCCCACAGTAGTGGATGAACTTTAAAAAAGTTTGGTAGATTGATTCTTGGGATGACAATATTGTCCTGTGATGATAGGCTGAGTAAATTAGATCCCTGTTCTCTGGAATTTAGAAAAATGAAAGCTGATTTCATTGCAACATACAAGACTCTGGGTGGACAGTGAATTATTTCTGTATCTGAGAAAATGTAGAACCTGACATGAAATCTCAGGATAAGGAATCAATCTAAGGAGAAATGTGTTTCGCAGAATTGTGAATATTTGAAATTGTGTACCCAAGAATTTTGAGGATGCTCTATTGTTCAGTATTTTTAAGTCTGAAATCAACAGATCTTTGGTGTCTCAGGGTATCAAGCGATATAAGAACTGGGCAGGAATGTACAGTCGAAGGAGAAAATTAGTCACAAACATATTGAATGATGGAGCAGGCAGAGACAGAATGGTCTACTACTGTTGTTGTGTTCTTGTATTCTGTGAAACCACAGAAGAATGATGATTCATGTTGAAGTATGGGTTTCCTCTCCATTTATAGAATTTCCATCTGATTGACTACAATTTATTAGTCCTCACTCTTATTGTGTTGGCACGTCGTCTTATAATTGCGGTTGTGAAAGAGGTAAGCTCTATACAACTTCTGTCTTTGAGTAATGTTCACTTTTCCAGAAGGGTACATACTAGTTTATGTAGAAGCTTTTTGTTTTGTTCTGGTGAATTCTTTAAATACAGTTTAGTAAAAACTGCTACAATTTGCAGCATAAACAGTATGTTTGTTTTTTTTTCTATTAATATGATAGAGTGGATGAAAACCAATTCCAAAATCCCATTTATCCCAAACTAACAAAATTAGATTGATCAGCCTCCACAGTCCAAGTCGACAACTGTTAAGATCCTAGCTGATGATAATACTGGACAAGTCACAATGTGAAACCTTGTTTAATAAATCATAAGTTCTGTTTTTCCAATTTATTTATCAAGGTAGTCAGTCATCAAACATATTCACAAGAGGCTGCCAGTGTACTTTCAACAAAAGAATGCCAATATCCATGAAATGCGAAAGGAAGAAAAGCTAAACTACACAATATAAGAACTATTTAAAATTGACTAATTACAAATATCTGAAAGAAAGTTTTAATCCTTCTACCCTCACAGCAACCTTACAGTTACCCAAACCTCGGTGAAGAGTTACCCTGTTTCGATTTTCACATTTCTCATAAAGTTGGCACAACTTTCAATTCCTTTCTGGCAAAAGTCTGCAATCACTCAATGTCATCTTCTTTAGTTATTGCCTGTTCTTGAAACCTTTAAACAAAATTCTAACACAACTAACTTATTCCTTGAACAAGTGCTCCTTAATTTCATGCATCCAAAAGTCTTATGGGATGTAACGTCTTCTGTTTCTGGAGCTTTTCTCTTAGAAAATTCGCAGCGACTCAGAACTTTATTTCTTCTGTGCAGTGTGTTGCAGGCCTTTTTCTTTCTGAATGACTTGTTTTTGTGTCTGAAAGAAATCTGCACACTCACTGACCTTTTGGAAGTTTCTCCCTTTGTCAAACGATAACACCGCAGTTCCCCCCCCCCCCCCCCCCCCCCCGGCCACCACCCTGTGCTCTTTTAAAGCCTTATTTAAATGCATATACACATATTTCCAAGCAACCTAATATGAAATTAAAACTAAAACCATGTCTCCCCTCTTCAGCTTTCTCAATATGTAAATACAAATCAAATGTAAGACTATTCATCGTTCTGTTCACATGAGACCCCAGTTTCCAAATAATAATGATATGTAATTTGCACTTATTACACTTCCCTGCAAGAAACAAACAGAAAAGTAGCTTTAAGATTTCCTATTACAGTTCCCTTGGCATTGCATCTATTTTACTTGTGTAGTTTTCACTTTCAAGATAATATGGCATTCAAATTCATAAGGCTTTTCCATAATAATCATCTACACAAGTTCATTTTGATCACATTTGTTTTCTTCCTTATTTGCTCTTGCTAAGCCATCTGCTTAAATGTTTCCTGTGATACGAATGACTTTTGAATTGTACTGTGTAGCATTAAACTTCTAATGCAAGTTTCATTTCTAATGAAATGGCAGAATGTTTTAAATACTGCATCTTTACTATTAATTGTGGCCTAAAATGGGCAAGGACTGTTCTAACAGAAAGAGCTGTAGGAGTTTGTGTATTTTTAAACACAAGATACTGGAAATTATTGAGAGTTCTGTTTACTTTGATGTTTTGCAAGCAGTGGGGGAAGAAATGATAAGGAACCACATCACCCGGCTATGTGCGCAGATTAAAATTTGACCAGAAAATGGATTGATGATTGGTATGAATAGTCTTCTCTAGTTGTCATTATTGAAGTAATCAACTTGATGACAAGATGTAGGAACAGAATTCGGCCAATTAGCCGATATAATCTTCCCTGCTTTCAATCATGGCTGATATGTTACTCAACTCCATTCTCCTGTCTTTCCACCATAAGCATTGATCCTCTTACTGATAAAGAGCTTCTCTATCTGAAATACAGCCAATGATATGATCTCTACAGTCATTTGCAGTAGTGAGTTTGTCGGGTCACCATCCTCTGGCTAAAGAAATTCCTCCTCATCTCAGTACTAAAGGCTTGGCTCTTCACTCTGTGGCTGTGGTTCTAGTCTTGGGTCCTAGCCATAGAGTTGTAAAGCACGGAAACGGACTCTTCAGTCCAACTCATCCATGATGACCAGATATCCTGAACTGATCTAGACCAATTTGCCAGCATTTGGCCCATATCACTCTAAACCCTTCTTATTCATGCACCCATCCAGATATCTTTTAAATGTTGTAATTGTACCAGCCTCCAACACATCCTCTCGAAGCTCATTCCGTAATGCACCACCTAATGCATGAAAACTCTGCCCTTCAGGTCCCTTCTAAATTTTTGCCCTGAAACTTTAAACCTCTGCCCTCTAGTTTTGGACTCACCCAACCTGGGAAAAAGACCTTGGCTAATCACCCTATCCATGCCCTCATGATTTTATAAACCTTTTTTAGGTCATCCCTTAGCCTCTGTGCTCCAGGGTATAAAGCCTTTCCCAACAATTCAAACCTTCCAATCATCTGAGCCCTTTCAAGTTTAACTACAACGTTCTTATAGTAGGGAGACCAGAATTGAATACTGTGTTCTTGAAGTGGCCTAACCAATGTCCTGTACATTCACAAGATGAGCTCCCAACTCCTATATTTGATGCAGTGACCAATGAAGACAAGTGTGCCAAACGCCACCTTCACCAACTCCAAACAAAAAGTGCTGGAAATCACAGCGAGTCAGGCTGCCTCTGTGGAGAGAAAGCAAGCTAACATTTAAAGTCGAGATGACTGTTCATTAGAGCCAACATGAAGTATGAAGGGGACAACATTTATTCAGTAATAGGGGCCTGGAGTGCTCGGGGAGAAAAGGTGTTAATAGTACAGATTGAGTGATCAGAATGTGGGAATGGGAAAACAATGATTAATCAAACTGCCAAACTGGACAGATCAGATGGTCCCACTGGAAGGGCAGGATGCGGAGTGTGGACGGGAAGAGGACAGAGAATGCAACAAGTAACGCTCTTCAACCTGACTACCTGCAACTCCACTTCGAGGAACTATGCACCTGCACCACTAGGTCCCTTTAGTGGGCAACACCTGCCAGGGCCCTATCATTAAGTGTATAAGTCCTGTTCTGTTTTGCCTTGCCAATTTGCAAGACCTCACATTTTCTAAGTTAAACTCCGTCTGCCACTCCTCGACCTATCTGATCAAGATCCCACTGTACTCTGAGATAACCTTCACTATCTACTACACCACTAATTCTGGCGTCATCTGCAAACATACTGACCATACCTCCCATATTCACATCCAAATCATTTATTTAAATGATGAAGAGTAGGGGACGCAGCACCAATCCTTGCGTCATATCATGGTCACAGACCTCCAGTCTGACCAGCCTCCGCCACCTGCAGCCTCTGCCTTCCATCTTCAAGCGAATTTTGTGTCCAGTTGGCTAATTCCACCTGGATTCTATGTAGTCTAACTTTGCTAACCAGTCTACTATACGCAACCTTGTTGAACACCTTGCTGAAGTCCAAATTGAAGCTGTAGTTGAAGATTTCCACATCCCAAGAATGAGTAGAAAATGAAATGGTACACTGAACAGAAGGGAAGAAATGTTTTGCTAAACCCTGTATGTAGAAATAACCCATTTTCTCAGCTTCACTTTCAAAGCAGTTGTGTGATGAGACATGGTGCTGCCGACTGCCACTGCTATACTGCTGCATATCTGCAATCCACTCTTCATACAAGGCCATAACAGCTGCTATCTTCAAGTAAAAATGTTTTTCTTTAAAGCATGGAATTACAGTGGAAATATCATCTTCAGGCCCACTCTATCCAGGCCTCTCAGAATTCTGTAAGTTTCAGTTAGATTCCTTCCATCCTTCTAAACTCCATTGAGTACACACGCAGAGTTCTCAACCAGTCCACATGTGATAACCTGTTCATCTCCAGGATCATTCTAATAAACCTCCTATGGGCCTACTCCAAAGCCATCACCTTCTTCCTTAGATATGGAGTCCAAAACACAGTATTCCAAAGAGATAGTAAGAACTGCCGATGCTGGAGTCAGAGATAACAGCATGAAGAAGGGTCTTGACCCGAAACGTGAGCTTTCCTGCTCCTCTGATGCTGCCTGGCCTGCTGTGTTCCTCCAGCTCCGCATTGTGTTATCAAAATATTCCAAATGCAGTCTGACCAGTGCTTTACGCCGCCTCAGTATTACATCGTTGCTTTTGTAGTGTTGCCCGCTTGAAATGAGTGCTAACATTGCGTTTGTCTTCCTAACTTGACAATTAAACCTGCATGTTAACCTTAAAAGAATTCTGAACCAAGACTCCCAAATTCCTTTGTGCTTCAGATTTCTGAACCTATTCCCTATTTAAAAGATAGTCAGTGTCTCTATTCTTCCTACCTTACACTTCACCACACTATATTCCCATCTGCCTCTTTTTTGGCTGCAGTCCTGGCCTGTCCAAGTCCTTATGCAGCCTCCCAACCTTTTCAACACTACCTGTCTCTCCTCTTTGCTGTGTCACTTGAAAACATAGCATCAATGCCCTTGGTTCCTTTGTACAGATTATTAACTTATAGTGTTATTGATTGTGGTCTCAACATTGATTCCTGTCGAACTTTACTAGCTATAGGTTGCCATCCTGAAAAAGACTCCTTTATCCCCACTCTGTGTTTGCTAGTCAGCTAGTCCTCTGTCTGTGCCAGTACCTTGTCCCTAACACAATGGGCTGTTATCTTATTGAGCAGCTTCCTGCGCAGCAGCTTGTCAAAGGTCTTCTGGAAATGCCAATAAATCACGTCCATCGGCTCTCCTTGCTTGTTAAATTGAAAAGAATACTATCAGATTTGTCAGGCATGATCACCCCTTGACAAGGCTATACTAACTCAGCCCTAATTTACCATACAGTTCCAAGTACTGTGCAGTGTCATCCTAAATAGTGTACTGCCACATCCTGTCAGGAATGGTGGTGGGCGATTAAACAACACACTGGAGGAGGAGGCTCCACAAATATTCCCACCCTCAATGATGGAAAAGCCCAACAACATAGTACAAAAGACAAGACTGAAGATTCACAGCAATCTTCATCCAGAAGTGCTAAGTGGATGATCCATTGCGGCCTCTTCCGGTCGTCACCAGCATTACGCTTAGCAGTCTTCAGCATCAGAGCAGCAGGAAAGATAGCATTTTGGGTTTACAGCCTTGATCCATACTGTATTGACTCTGACTCCAACATCTACAGCTCTTGCTATCTTCAAGTCACTGAAAACCCTACTGCGAAGCTTTTTCCAAGGATGCTCACCCTGAAGAAGTTGTGCTCCTCCCTCTGAAAAGATCTCTGGATCTCTGTCCCACTGCAACCCACTGGTGATCTCCTCCACACTGAAGCTCGTCAACCACATATTGAAACACCCGTTACTACAGCCACACCTCTTTTCTCAGTACCTGCCTATGCAGCGGGCTCATACCCCATGGACTCCAAATCATGTTTAGGCCATCCCAATCTGGACCAAACCAGAACCTCCAGAGCCTCCAGAAAGAGTTTTCTCTGCCGATCCTCAGCTCCATGCTTGCAGCCATGTGCCGGCATCTTCTCTCACTATGGTCAGCCCCACTCCAGCTCAGAGCCTCTTTCCTCGACCCACAAAGCACCTCTTAGCAACAATTTGTAGCTTGGATTGTGAATGCAGTTGTTTGTTAGCTCACTGAGCCAGTTGTTCTATTGTGTGCAGACATATCATTATCCTTCTAGGCAACATCATCAACGTGCCCTCTAATGGAAACATTGGTGCTCTGCTTCCTGCTGGATTTATGTGATCCTGTGGTGTGAAGGTCTTGTTGCTTTCAGTTCTGTTGTTTTAGCAATAGTCGATATACAGGGTCTATTCTGTGTGTTTGTTAATGGAGTCCTGTGTTGAGAATTTCTGGAAGCCTGATTTGATATCCATGGCCTTTTTTCGGTGAAGTGGAACTTTTCCTTCTCATACAGGCTGCTAGACTAGGTGGGATTGAGGTTCACAAGGAAGAGGTATTAGAAATCCTTCAGAAGGTGAAGATAGATAAGTCCCCTGGGCCGGATGGGATTTATCCTTGGATCCTCTGGGAAGCCAGGGAGGAGATTGCCGAGCCTTTGGCATTGATTTTTAACTCATCATTGTCTGCAGGAATAGTGCCAGACGACTGGAGGATAGCAAATGTGGTTCCTCTGTTCAAGAAGGGGAGTAGGGACAACCCTAGTAATTACAGACCAGTGAGCCATACCTCCGTTGTTGGTCAAGTGTTGGAAAAGATTATAAGGGATAGGATTTATAATCATCTGGAAAAGAGTAAATTGATTAGGGATAGTCAGCACGGTTTTGTGAAGGGAAGGTCGTGCCTCACAAACCTTATTAAGTTCTTTGAGAAGGTGACCAAACAGGTAGATGAGAGTAAACTGGTTGATGTGGTGTATATGGATTTCAGCAAGGCGTTCGATAAGGTTCCCCACAGTAGGCTATTGTACAAAATGCAGAGGAATGGGATTGTGGGAGATACAGTAGTTTGGATCGGAAATTGGCTTGCTGAAAGAAGACAGAGGGTGGTAGTTGATGGGAAATGTTCATCCTGGAGACCAGTTACTAGTGGTGTACCGCAAGGGTCGTTGTTGGGTCCACTGCTGTTTGTCATTTTTTTAAATGACCTGGATGAGGCCGTAGAAGGATGGGTAAGTAAATTTGCAGACGACACTAAGGTCAGTGGAGTTGTGGATAGTGACGAACAATGCTGTAGGTTGCAGAGAGACATAGATAAGCTGCAGAGCTGGGCTGAGAGGTGGCAAATGGAGTTTAATGCAGACAAGTGTGAGGTGATGCACTTTGGTAGGAGTAACCGGGAGGCAAAGTACTGGGCTAATGGTAAGATTCTTAGCAGTGTAGATGAGCAGAGAGATCTCGGTGTCCAGGTACACAGATCTTTGAAAGTTGCCACCCAGGTTGACAGGGCTGTTAAGACGGCATACAGTGTTTTAGCTTTTATTAATAGAGGGATCAAGTTCCGGAACCAAGAGGTTATGGTGAAGCTGTACAAAACTCTTGTGTGGCCGCACTTGGAGTATTGTGTACAGTTCTGGTCACCGCATTATAAGAAGGATGTGGAAGCTTTGGAAAGGGTGCAGAGGAGATTTAGTGGGATGTTGCCTGGTATGGAGGGAAGGTCTTACGAGGAAAGGCTGAGGGACTTGAGGCTGTTTTCATTAGAGTGAAGATGGTTGAGAAGTGACTTAATTGAAACATATAAAATAATCAGAGGGTTAGATAGCGTGGATAGGGAGAGCCTTTTTCCTGGGATGGTGACGGCGAGCACGAGAGGGCATAGCTTTAAATTGAGGGGTGAAAGATATAGGACAGATGTCAGAGGTAGTTTCTTTACTCAGAGAGTAGTAAGGGAATGGAACGCTTTGCCTGCAACGGTTGTAGATTCGCCAACTTTAGGTACATTTAAGTCGTCATTGGACAAGCATATGGACATACATGGAATAGTGTAGGTAAGATGGGCTTGAGATCGGTATGACTGGTCGGCACAACGTTGAGGGCCGAAGGGCCTGTGCTGTGCTGTAATGTCCTATGTTCTATAAGTACAAACTGCTTCTGTATGGCATTAAATATTTCTTTGAACATCCTTCACTGTACCTCAGAGATAGTAGGAATTGCCGATGCTGAAGTCTGAGATGACAAGATGTAGAGCTACATGAACACAGCAGGCCAGGCAGCATCAGAGGAGCAGGAAAGCTGATGTTTCAGGTCTGGACCCTTTTTCTTTCCTGAAGAAGCTTCCAGACCCGAAACATCAGCTTTCCTGCTCCTCTGATGCTGCCCGGCCTGCTGTGTTCATCCAGCTCAACACCTTGCTATCTCCATTGTACCTCAGTTGTTTTACCTATTGGCACATCTTCCCAGTTTCCTGTGGACAATGTCTGCCTCATACCATTAAAGTCTACCTTACTAAAAGCCAAAATTCTAACGTTCCATCATTGCTTATCTCTTACGAACATTGCATGAAACTTGATCATGTTATGATCACTTCTAACAAATGCTCGTGAACAACTACATCACCAATTATTAGAACCTAGAACAGTACAGCATAGAACAGGCCCTTCAGCCCACGATGTTGTGCCGACCACTGATCCTCATGTATGCACCCTCAAATTTCTGTGACCATATGCATGTCTAGCAGTGTCTTAAATGACCCCAATGACCTTGCTTCCAAGCTGGCTTGTTTTTGTTCAGACATTTTGTCAACATGCTAGGTAACAATGAGGCCTCCGATGAAGCGATGTTGTTCGACTCTGCTTTCTCCCTGTAACCCTTGATCCCCTTGACAATCAAAAATCTATCTATTTCTGTCTTAAATATACTCAATGACCTGGCCTCCACGGCCTTACAGGACAGTGAATTGCATAGATTCACCACTGCCTGGCTGAAGATGTTTCTTCTTACCTCTGTTCTAAAGGGTCTTCCGTTTACTGTAAGGCTGTATCCTCAGGTCCTCTTCTCTCCTCCCAAGGGAAACATCTTCCCAACATCAACTCTATCCGGGCTGTTCACAGTTGTGTAAGTTTCAGTTAGATCCCCTCCTTCTTCTAAAAGTATAGACCCAGGGTCCTCAAACATTCCTCATATGTTAAGTCTTTCATTCCTGGGATCATTCTCATGAACCTCCTCTGGACTCACTGCAGGGCCAGTACATTCTTCCTAAGGTATGGGACCCAAAATTGCTCACAATACTCTAAATTTGGTCTGACTAGAGCTTTATAAAACCTCAGACATACATCCCTGCTTATATTTTCTAGTCCTCTCAAAATAATTTGAACGTTGAATTTTCCTTCCTAACTACCAACTCAACATGCAAGAGAGGAGGTCTGAGACGAGGTGCAGGTGAACAAGCTTCCGGCAGATGTAGTTGTCAGGGACATTTGAGCTGGTCTTAATTCCTCACATCTCACAGTTGAGGCATACCACTCCATGAACTGCCATTTCTCACTATAATGTATTAAAAAATAAAAAAGCGACTAAAGAAATAAATTTTATCTATTATTTAAATTATTGTTGTTACTTATCAACCAATAGGCTGAATTAGTATATTATCCTCCAAAAAACAGTCCAAAAAACTCTACCTTGCACTACACACAGATTGCCAATCTTAAACTATGAAGCTATGAAAGAGTTTATGAAAAAAATAGAATGTAGGGTTAAAAAAAGTCACCTGATTAATACTCTCAAATCAAGAGTTCACCTGTGATGCACGTTACTTTTTAACTCATAATGTCACCAGGTGCTCCTCCAAAGATTCTTCGTGGTGTTCCTGCTAAAGCAAGTGTAGCTCTTCAGATAAGCTCAGGTAATATCTCTATAATTTATTTGTATCCCTCACACAGGTGCCTGTCCACCTATTTTTGTGTTGTCTGCAGATTTGGCTACAGTACATTTGCTTCCATCTTCCTAGTCATTATATGTACTGTAAAGAGTTGCAGTTCCAGCACTGATCAAGTTGGAACTCTACTGGCTACAGACCACCAACCTGAAAAAAAAAACCCTTATCCCCACTCGCAGTTAACTGTCCATTGGCCAATTCTCCGTCCATGCCAATACATTACTTCCAGCACTGTGGACTCTTATGATTTAACCCTTTGCGAGGTACCTTGTCGCATGCCTCCTGGAAATCCAAATACAACATGCCTACAGGTTCCCCCCCATCCACGGTAGTTGAGAGTCCATTAAAAAACTCTAATAAGTTAATTAAACACAATTTCCCTTTCTTGAAGCCATGCTGACTCTGCTTGACCAGATGTCAGTCACACTTTCTGCCAAGTTATTAGATATGTATACTTCAAAGTGATGTCGCATCAGTGCCAAACTCAATGTTCTTTACCCCTCATATTTGTTGATAAGCATTTCGTTTGCTTGAAAAATAATTAATTAGCTTTTCAATTCCCATTTTGTCTTCCTGTAATAATATTGCACCAACAGTAGCATTACTCCCATCGGCAGCCATTTTAAATGACTTAGTGGAATTTGGTGCTGCTAAAACTAGTGCAGTATTACATTTTTGCTTCTGTGGGTGCTAATTTGTCCCACAGTGGGGGAATGCAATGCCCCAGTGGTATTAACACTAGATGTTAATCCAGAGACTCCGATTATGTTCTGGGGACTCGTGTTCATATTTCACCACAGCAGATGGTGGAATTTGAATTCAAAAAATAAGGAATCAAGAGTCTATGTTGATCGTGAGTCCATATTGTTTGTTTGTGTGTGTGTGTGTGTGTGTGTGTGTGTGTGTGTGTGTGTGTTTGTTTTGAGGGCGGGGGAGCGTGGGGTGGAATCTCGTTCACTGATGTTCTCTGGGAGGGAAAAAAAACTGCTGTCCTTACCTGGTCAGACCTACAACATGTGATTGACTTTAAACTGCCCCTCAACTACCCTCAGGGAAATTAGAGTTGAGCAATAAATACTAGCCTGGTCAGTGACACCTGCATCCTGTGAATGAAATTAAAAAACACTTTTGCTTTAGCAAAGTCATTTTTAGCCAAGCTTATAGTTAACTCAATAGGTGAACTCTAGCTACTGTGATTCATGACTGAACTTTATATTTTCCCTCACTCAGGCTAACTCCTCTTATTTGAGTGTAAGGTTTTATTTTACGGAAACACATTACCTACATTAGCTTCATGTACAGTCAAAGATGTTTACCCTGGCCTGTTTACACAAACAAATTTTTTTTTGCCAATCCTCAGATTTTCTATTTTTCTCATCTCCTCCTTGATTCCCATATGACCACTTCCCTACACGTAGCTGTCTAAGTGAAATATTAGAGGTATCCATCCGAACTGCACCTTCTTGGATTTTTGATACTTGATGCTCATCTAGGTAAATATTGGTTTACTGGAATACGTTTTTTGGATTTTTTGCATAATCATGATTTCATCCAAATTCTCAAAGTTTTTCTCCAACTGCAACTATTGAAACCACTGATCCCTCATCATTTCTTTGTTTATTGCAAATTCTACAAATGTCTGTTCTTGCTTATTCTGCAAAATTTTAATTCATAAGTTTCAGGAACAAGCTCATAAGCATCAAATATTGCTCTTCAAACAGCTTCATAGTTTGCAGATTGTTCTCCTGACAAACTGGAACAAGCATTTGTAGCTACTAAGAATCTCTGTAATAGTAAGGTCCAAACATTTTTTCGTCATTTGACTTTCACTTTGTCTTCAATGAGGTGAAATAGCTTTCATCTCTAACCCTTCTAAAATTAGGTATTAAATGCAGATATCTAGTTCAGTCAAACTTCCATTGAAATCAGAATCATCCGGTGAGTTTTTAATCCCTTCTTTCTGTAAGCTTTTCTCTATCCGAATCAGGTTTTCTGATTATCATCTTTATTTGAAGTTGAGACTGTTTGTTTTTATCTTATTCCCATTTCTTTTTCTTTTTCTTTTTATTTCTCTAGTCTTCTCCTTCCTTAGGCTATTTTTGCCTTGTTTTTGCCGATTAAAGCAATCTTATTTAGCCAGAGAGTGGTGGGCTTGTGGAATTCATTGCCGCAGAGTGCAGTGGAGGCTGGGACGTTTGATGCCTTCAAGGCAGAGATCGACAAATTCTTGATCTCACAAGGAATCAAGGGCTACGGGGAGAGCGCAGGGAAGTGGTGTTGAAATGCCCATCAGCCATGATTTAAATGGCGGAGTGGACCGATGGGCCAAATGGCCTTACTTCCACTCCTATGTCTTATGGTCTTATTTTCATCTTGCTTTTAAAATCTATCTTGTCTTTACATTTCCCTTTGACGCTTATCTAATTCAGGCTATGCCATTTTCTTTTTCCTCTAATACAAGTTTTGACATTGTTAACTAAATCTTAGCTGATTCTTGTGGTGATGCATTAATTTCCATTCTTACTCCTTTTAATTCTAAATGGTAAGCATCTCAACTTAGCCAGATGTTGCTTTTAATACTACCTTCAATTTATCCACCAACACTTTCATTTTAACTTGTCAAATTCTTCAAATAATCTGCTGTTACATCTTTCACTCCTAGAAAGTCTTAGTGACATCAAAGTCATTTTGACATTTCAACTATAAGATAATAAAATGTGAGGCTGGATGAACACAGCAGGCCAAGCAGCATCTCAGGAGCACAAAAGCTGACGTTTCGGGCCTAGACCCTTCATCAGAGAGGGGGATGGGGAGAGGGAACTGGAATAAATAGGGAGAGAGGGGGAGGCGGACCGAAGATGGAGAGTAAAGAAGATAGGTGGAGAGAGTGTAGGTGGGAAGGTAGGGAGGGGATAGGTCAGTCCAGGGAAGACGGACAGGTCAAGGAGGTGGGATGAGGTTAGTAGGTAGCTGGGGGTGCGGCTTGGGGTGGGAGGAAGGGATGGGTGAGAGGAAGAACAGGTTAGGGAGGCAGAGACAGGTTGGACTGGTTTTGGGATGCAGTGGGTGGGGGGGAAGAGCTGGGCTGGTTGTGTGGTGCAGTGGGGGGAGGGGACGAACTGGGCTGGTTTAGGGATGCAGTAGGGGAAGGGGAGATTTTGAAACTGGTGAAGTCCACATTGATACCATATGGCTGCAGGGTTCCCAGGCGGAATATGAGTTGCTGTTCCTGCAACCTTCGGGTGGCATCATTGTGGCACTGCAGGAGGCCCATGATGGACATGTCATCCAGAGAATGGGAGGGGGAGTGGAAATGGTTTGCGACTGGGAGGTGCAGTTGTTTGTTGCGAACTGAGCGGAGGTGTTCTGCAAAGCGGTCCCCAAGCCTCCGCTTGGTTTCCCCAATGTAGAGGAAGCCGCACCGGGTACAGTGGATGCAGTATACCACATTGACAGATGTGCAGGTGAACCTCTGCTTAATGTGGAATGTCATCTTGGGTCCTGGGATGGGGGTGAGGTAGGAGGTGTGGGGACAGGTGTAGCATTTCCTGCGGTTGCAGGGGAAGGTGCCGGGTGTGGTGGGGTTGAAGGGCAGTGTGGAGCGAACAAGGGAGTCACGGAGAGAGTGGTCTCTCCGGAAAGCTGACAGGGGAGGGGATGGAAAAATGTCTTGGGTGGTGGGGTCGGATTGTAAATGGCGGAAGTGTCGGAGGATAATGCGTTGTATCCGGAGGTTGGTAGGGTGGTGTGTGAGAACGAGGGGGATCCTCTTGGGGCGGTTGTGGCGGGGGCGGGGTGTGAGGGATGTGTTGCGGGAAATACGGGAGACGCGGTCAAGGGCGTTTTCGATCACTGTGGGAGGAAAGTTGCGGTCCTTAAAGAACTTGGACATCTGGGATGTGCGGGAGTGGAATGTCTTATCGTGGGAGCAGATGCGGCGGAGGCGGAGGAATTGGGAATAGGGGATGGAATTTTTGCAGGAGGGTGGGTGGGAGGAGGTGTATTCTAGGTAGCTGTGGGAGTCGGTGGGCTTGAAATGGACGTCAGTTACAAGCTGGTTGCCTGAGATGGAGACTGAGAGGTCCAGGAAGGTGAGGGATGTGCTGGAGATGGCCCAGGTGAACTGAAGGTTGGGGTGGAAGGTGTTGGTGAAGTGGATGAACTGTTCGAGCTCCTCTGGGGAGCAAGAGGCGGCGCCGATACAGTCATCAATGTACCGGAGGAAGAGGTGGGGTTTGGGGCCTGTGTAGGTGCGGAAGAGGGACTGTTCCACGTAACCTACAAAGAGGCAGGCATAGCTGGGGCCCATGCGGGTGCCCATGGCCACCCCCTTAGTCTGTAGGAAGTGGGAGGAGTCAAAAGAGAAGTTGTTGAGTGTGAGGACGAGTTCAGCTAGGCAGATGAGAGTGTCGGTGGAGGGGGACTGGTCGGGCCTGCGGGATAGGAAGAAGCGGAGGGCCTTGAGGCCATCTCCCTGCGGAATGCAGGTGTACAGGGACTGGACGTCCATGGTGAATATGAGGTATTGGGGGCCAGGGAATTGGAAGTCCTGGAGGAGGTGGAGGGCGTGGGTGGTGTCATGGTCGTAGGTGGGGAGTTCCTGGACCAAAGGGGAGAAAATGGAGTCCAGATCGGTGGAGATGAGTTCGGTGGGGCAGGAGCAGGCTGAGACGATGGGTCGACCAGGGCAGGCAGGTTTGTGGATTTTGGGAAGGAGATAGAAACGGGCCGTGCGGGGTTGGGGAACAATGAGGTTGGAGGCTGTGGGTGGGAGGTCCCCTGTGGTGATAAGGTCGTGAATGGTGTTGGAGATGATGGTTTGGTGCTCGGGTGTGGGGTCATGATCGAGGAGGCGGTAGGAGGTGGTGTCAGAGAGTTGGTGTCTGGCCTCGGCGATGTAGAGGTCAGTGCGCCATACTACTACTGCGCCACCCTTGTCTGCGGGTTTGATGGTGAGGTTGGGGTTGGAGCGGAGGGCTGCCCGTTCTGCGGGGGAGAGGTTGGAGTGGGTGAGAGGGGTGGAGAGGTTGAGGCGGTTCATGTCTCAACGGCAGTTGGAGATGAAGAGGTCGAGGGAGGGTAGGAGGCCTGGGGGTGGTGTCCAGGAGGAGGACTTGTGTTGGAAGCGGGTGAAGGGGTCAGTGGAAGGAGGGTTGGGTTCCCGGTTGAAGAAGTAGGCATGGAGGCGAAGACAGCGGAAAAACTGCTCCATGTCCAACCGTGACTGGTATTTGTTGATGTGTGGTTGTAGGGGGACAAAGGTGAGCCCCTTGCTAAGGACTGACCGTTAGTCCTCAGTCAGTGGGAGGTCTGGGGGGATGGTGAAGATGCGGCAGGGCTCAGTGTGGCTGTCTCCTCTGGGGTTGCTGGCTGTGGAGGTTGTGGCCGGAGCGATGAGGTCGTCGGCCGTGGGCGGGGTTCCATCGGCCGTGGGCGGCGTTCCGTCGGCGTCGACCGTGGGCGGGGTTCCGTCGGCGGTTAGAGGATGGGGGTGGGCGGCAGCAGCTGCAGTGAGGGTGGTGTGTGGGGTGTTGTACCTGGAGGTGGTGACTGCAGCAAGGGGCTTACCTTTGTCCCCCTACAACCACACATCAACGAATACCAGTCACGGTCGGACATAGAGCAGTTTTTCCGCTGTCTTCGCCTCCATGCCGACTTCTTCAACCGGGAACCCAACCCTCCTTCCACTGACCCCTTCACCCACTTACAACACAAGTCCTCCTCCTGGACACCACCCCCAGGCCTCCTACCCTCCCTCGACCTCTTCATCTCCAACTACCATCGAGACATTAACCGCCTAAACCTCTCCACCCCTCTCACCCACTCCAACCTCTCCCCCGCAGAACGGGCAGCCCTCCGCTCCAACCCCAACCTCACCATCAAACCCGCAGACAAGGGTGGCGCAGTGGTAGTATGGCGCACTGACCTCTACATCGCCGAGACCAGACGCCAACTCTCTGACACCACCTCCTACCGCCTCCTCGATCATGACCCCACACCCGAGCACCAAACCATCATCTCCAACACCATTCACGACCTCATCACCACAGGGGACCTCCCACCCACAGCCTCCAACCTCATTGTTCCCCAACCCCGCACGGCCCGTTTCTATCTCCTTCCCAAAATCCACAAACCTGCCTGCCCTGGTCGACCCATCGTCTCAGCCTGCTCCTGCCCCACTGAACTCATCTCCACCTATCTAGACTCCATTTTCTCCCCTTTGGTCCAGGAGCTCCCCACCTACGTCCGTGACACCACCCACGCTCTCCACCTCTTCCAGGACTTCCAATTCCCTGGCCCCCAACAACTCATATTCACCATGGACGTCCAGTCCCTGTACACCTGCATTCCGCATGGAGATGGCCTCAAGGCCCTCCGCTTCTTCCTATCCCGCAGGCCCGACCAGTCCCCCTCCACCGACACTCTCAACCGCCTAGCTGAACTCGTCCTCACCCTCAACAACTTCTCTTTTGACTCCTCCCACTTCCTACAGACTAAGGGGGTGGCCATGGGCACCCGCATGGGCCCCAGCTATGCCTGCCTCTTTGTAGGTTACGTGGAACAGTCCCTCTTCCGCACCTACACAGGCCCCAAACCCCACCTCATCCTCCGGTACATCGATGACTGTATCGGCGCCGCCTCTTGCTCCCCAGAGGAGCTCGAGCAGTTCATCCACTTCACCAACACCTTCCACCCCAACCTTCAGTCCACCTGGGCCATCTCCAGCACATCCCTCACCTTCCTGGACCTCTCAGTCTCCACCTCAGGCAACCAGCTTGTAACTGATGTCCATTTCAAGCCCACCGACTCCCACAGCTACCTAGAATACACCTCCTCCCACCCACCCTCCTGCAAAAATTCCATCCCCTATTCCCAATTCCTCCGCCTCCGCCGCATCTGCTCCCACGATAAGACATTCCACTCCCGCACATCCCAGATGTCCAAGTTCTTTAAGGACCGCAACATTCCCCCCACAGTGATCGAGAACGCCCTTGACCGCGTCTCCCGTATTTCCCGCAACACATCCCTCACACCCCGCCCCCGCCACAGCCCCCCCAAGAGGATCCCCCTCGTTCTCACACACCACCCTACCAACGTCCGGATACAACGCATTATCCTCCGACACTTCCGCCATTTACAATCCGACCCCACCACCCAAGACATTTTTCCATCCCCTCCCCTGTCAGCTTTCCAGAGAGACCACTCTCTCCGTGACTCCCTTGTTCGCTCCACACTGCCCTCCAACCCCACCACACCCGGCACCTTCCCCTGCAACCGCAGGAAATGCTACACCTGTCCCCACACCTCCTCCCTCACCCCCATCCCAGGCCCCAAGATGACATTCCACATTCAGCAGAGGTTCACCTGCACATCTCCCAATGTGGTATACTGCATCCACTGTACCCGGTGCGGCTTCCTTTACATTGGGGAAACCAAGCGGAGGCTTGGGGACCGCTTTGCAGAACACCTCCGCTCAGTTCGCAACAAACAACTGCACCTCCCAGTCGCAAACCATTTCCACTCCCCCTCCCATTCTCTAGATGACATGTCCATCATGGGCCTCCTGCAGTGCCACAATGATGCCACCCGAAGGTTGCAGGAACAGCAACTCATATTCCGCCTGGGAACCCTGCAGCCATATGGTATCAATGTGGACTTCACCAGTTTCAAAATCTCCCCTTCCCCTACTGCATCCCTAAACCAGCCCAGTTCGTCCCCTCCCCCCACTGCACCACACAACCAGCCCAGCTCTTCCCCCCCACCCACTGCATCCCAAAACCAGTCCAACCTGTCTCTGCCTCCCTAACCTGTTCTTCCTCTCACCCATCCCTTCCTCCCACCCCAAGCCGCACCCCCAGCTACCTACTAACCTCATCCCACCTCCTTGACCTGTCCGTCTTCCCTGGACTGACCTATCCCCTCCCTACCTCCCCACCTACACTCTCTCCACCTATCTTCTTTACTCTCCATCTTCGGTCCGCCTCCCCTCTCTCCCTATTTATTCCAGTTCCCTCTCCCCATCCCCCTCTCTGATGAAGGGTCTAGGCCTGAAACGTCAGCTTTTGTGCTCCTGAGATGCTGCTTGGCCTGCTGTGTTCATCCAGCCTCACATTTTATTATCTTGGAATTCTCCAGCATCTGCAGTTCCCATTATCTTTGACATTTCAACTCACATGATATACTTCACATCAACTCTTGTGTCTATTACATTCATGGTTATTACATTCATGTACTCATTTTCTGAAAATCCACAGATTTCTATTAAATTGAACAGGTGGCAATCCCACAAAGAACCCCCACATTGTTATTCTAAGCTCTTGTCAATACAAGTCATATCCTAGAGTGAAACCTGGCTTAATAGACTGTAAGTATTATCTTTGCGAATTGTTTCCCATGGTGCTCAGTCACTAGATATTTTCACAAAAGGCGACCAATGCACTTTTAACAAAAAAAATCAAAGTGTCTTACACATAAAAGGAAAACTTGACTGTTTTGTACAATGTAAGAACTATGTGAAATCATCTTATTCCAAATAACTGAAATAAGAATTCAACTCTTACAGATACATAAATCTCAGTGAAGGGCCACCCTATTTCCACTTTACGACTCTTTGTTCAGTTGGCACAACTGTATTTGGTTTCTTCGATAATGTATTTGGTTTCTTTCTGGCAAACGTCTGCAAACTTGGCACTATCTCCTTTGTTTAACATCTCTTTATGAAATCTTTAAAACAAACTGCTAGCACAGGTAATAAAATGTGCGGCTGGATGAACACGGCAGGCCCAGCAGCATCTCAGGAGCACAAAAGCTGGCGTTTCGGGCCTAGACCCTTCATCAGAGAGGGGGATGGGGTGAGGGTTCTGGAATAAATAGGGAGAGAGGGGGAGGCGGACTGAAGATGGAGAGAAAAGAAGATAGGTCGAGAGGAGAGTATAGGTGGGGAGGTAGGGAGGGGATAGGTCAGTCCAGGGAAGACGGACAGGTCAAGGATGTGGGATGAGGTTAGTAGGTAGGAGATGGAGGTGCGGCTTGGGGTGGGAGGAAGGGATGGGTGAGAGGAAGAACAGGTTGGGGAGACAGAGACAGGTTGGACTGGTTTTGGGATGCAGTGGGTGGAGGGGAAGAGCTGGGCTGGTTGTGTGGTGCAGTGGGGGGAAGGGACAAACTGGGCTGGTTTTGGGATGCGGTGGGGGAAGGGGAGATTTTGAAGCTGGTGAAGTCCACATTGATACCATTGGGCTGCAGGGTTCCCAAGCGGAATATGAGTTGCTGTTCCTGCAACCTTCGGGTTGCATCATTGTCGCACTGCAGAATATACATGTCATCTAAAGAATGGGAGGGGGAGTGGAAATGGTTTGCGACTGGGAGGTGTTGTTGTTTATTGCGAACCGAGTGGAGGTGTTCTGCAAAGCGGTCCCCAAGCCTCCGCTTGGTTTCCCCAATGTAGAGCAAGCCACACCGGGTACAATGGATGCAGTATACCACATTGTCAGATGTTCAGGTGAACCTCTGCTTAATGTGGAAAGTCATCATGGGGCCTGGGATAGGGGTGAGGGAGGAGGTGTGGGGGCAAGTGTAGCATTTCCTGCGGTTGCAGGGGAAGGTGCCGGGTGTGGTGGGGTTGGAGGGCAGTGTGGAGCGAACAAGGGAGTCACGGAGAGAGTGGTCTCTCTGGAAAGCAGACAGGGGTGGAGATGGAAAAATGCCTTGGGTGGTGGGGTCGGATTGTAGATGGCGGAAGTGTCGGAGGATGATGCGTTGTATCCGGAAGTTGGTGGGGTGGGGTGTGAAAACGAGGGGGATCCTCTTTGGGCGGTTGTGGCGGGGGCGGGGTGTGAGGGATGTGTTGCGGGAAATGCGAGAGACGCGGTCAAGGGCGTTCTCGACCACTGTGGGGGGAAAGTTGCGGTCCTTGAAGAACTTGGATATCTGGGATGTGCGGGAGTGGAACGCCTCATCGTGGGAGCAGATGCGGCGGAGGCGGAGGAATTGGGAATAGGGGATGGAATTTTTGCAGGAGGGTGGGTGGGAGGAGGTGTATTCTAGTTAGCTGTGGGAGTCGGTGGGCTTGAACTGCCACTCATATTCCACTTGGGAACCCTGCAGCCCAATGGTATCAATGTGGACTTCACCAGCTTCAAAATCTCCCCTTCCCCCACCGCATCCCAAAACCAGCTCAGCTCTTCCCCTCCACCCACTGCATCCCAAAACCAGTCCAACCTGTCTCTGCCTCCCTAACCTGTTCTTCCTCTCACCCATCCCTTCCTCCCAACCCAAGCCGCACCTCCATCT
The DNA here is from genome assembly GCF_030684315.1 of Stegostoma tigrinum. Lineage (NCBI taxonomy): Eukaryota > Metazoa > Chordata > Chondrichthyes > Orectolobiformes > Stegostomatidae > Stegostoma > Stegostoma tigrinum. Next base: position 47,894,518 of record NC_081377.1, on the reverse strand, counting down.
CCTACTTACTAACCTCATCCCACCTCCTTGACCTGTCCATCTTCCCTGGACTGACCTATCCCCTCCCTACCTCCCCACCTATACTCTCCTCTCCACCTATCTTCTTTTCTCTCCATCTTCGGTCCGCCTCCCCCCTCTCTCCCTATTTATTCCGGAACCCTCTCCCCATCCCCCTCTCTGATGAAGGGTCTAGGCCCGAAACGTCAGCTTTTGTGCTCCTGAGATGCTGCTGGGCCTGCTGTGTTCATCCAGCCTCACATTTTATTATCTTGGATTCTCCAGCATCTGCAGTTCCCATTATCACTGCTAGCACAGGTAATTTACTCCTTAAACATGTACTCCTTAATCTCAAGCGTTCATCTGTTCTGCAAATAACAAGGTGTAGGGCTGGATGAACACAGCAGGCCAGGCAGCATCAGAAGAGCAGGAAAGCTGATGTTTCGGGTCTTGTCTTCATCTCTGAACCATAAGGCCTAATGTTTCTGGAGCTTTTGTTTTACTAGCCTCTAAACTGATCAGAAATAAGTTTCTTCTTTCTGATACTTTTCGGGAGTGATAAACTACACTGTTGATATTGTAGACTTTTTCCTCTCTGGGTTACCTGTTTCACTCTGAAAGAGAACTGTACAGTCACTGATCGTCTGAATGGCTTTCTCTATCTAAAATAATTTCTTTCTGTTTCTGTTTCCCTGTGTCATAGGGCACCTCAACTGTTTTCTTGTCTTCTATGCTTGTTTTCTAAAGCACTGAAGTATTTGCATTGAGGGTTTTTTTCCCAAGCTACATTTTAAATGCAAGCAAACATATTTCCCAACAACCTGCTACTGCTCAGAACATGAAATGAAAATAAAACTACATCCTCCCTTCTAGCCTGCACAGTTTAGATACAATCAAACATAAAGGTTTACATTGCTTTGTGCACTTTTGAACCCCAGTTTCCACGTAATAATCACATATCATGAATCGTCATAAAATGGTATAAAACTGTTAATAATTGAGTACACTTAGTTGTAAAGTGTAGTCTTCATTTGGCTATGAGGACAGATCATGTGGAAGATGGATATGTTAAAAATAAAAGTGCATGTTTAAGGTTCTAACTTTTTTGCTATTTTAAATATTAAATAGCAGTTTGCATTTTTAAGTTGATGGTACACATATCTGGAAACTAATATAAAATTACAATAATATTGTCATGAACAACAAGGAAAAGGTGCAGATATTGTACTACTTTTGAATTCTTGCTTCATTGCTTTCTATTTTATTTCTCAGGCCTCTCATGGTAAAATCTCAGTACCACAGTCTGTAATTGTTGTGACAACTCGATTTGCAGTTCTGACTGGAGCAGGGTGGAGTCTGTGCCGATCACTCATTTACCTTTTCAGAACATATTCTTTTTTGAATTTATTGTTCCTGTGTTATCCGTAAGTTGCTGTTATTGAAATTTTTCAAACAAGTAATCATATTAACTATAACAGAACAAAAACTGGCATTCATGTAGCATTTGTAATGAAAGTTAGAAGAATGAGGAATGAACTTATAGAAACTTATAAGAACCTGAGGGGCATTGACAGAGTGAATGCTGAAAAGATTTTCTTCTTGTGGGTGAGACCATAACCAGGAGACACAGTTTAAAATAGCAAGATTAGGAGAAATTCTTTCCTCTGATGATTGAGAGTTTGTGGAACTCTCTTCCCAGATGATGGAGGCAGGGTCACTGAATATATTTAAGGCAGAGTCGATATTTTCCTCATTCATGAGGATCTGGACGATGGCACACCCATCGTTCAGCTGCTTGCAATCGCCGTGCTGAGTTGGAAAAAAAGTCAGTGACATCACAGAAATTCAGTAAATTCATTGCTTAGTAAGGAGCTGTCATTAGGGACTGTCCCTAAATAGAAATTAGAATTAGAAATTCTGAATTAGTAAAGTTTAATCAAGGGATTAATTGAGAAACACCAGGGATAAGCAAAAGCCTGATCCAAACAATTATTATAAGTAATCCAGAATAGGATAAGGAAAGGAGAGTAAAGCTAATGTAAGGGGATTGACTACATTAACTTTAAGACTAATTAATTAAGATACTCAGTAAGTGAGTAACTAAAACTAAATGAGTAACTTTAAGATATGGCATCTCAGGTTGGTTGAGTAGAATGTGACATTGTGCATGAGGACTCATGCTCCTAACAGGTGGCGTCGATGACTTTGTGCAGGAACTCCTGTACCCTGCAGAAACTTAAGCTCCAAGAGAGGCAGTGCAGGAGTCTCCTGGAGCCCTGCTCACAAATTGGCTTTTGATTTCGGAAGCTCATGGGGCTGCTGGTTCCTCAGGCAACGTCGTCAGAGCCAAGCTTCTGGTATCGCAAGCCACCTGACGATACCAGAGTTGAGGAAGATGAAAAGAATTGCTTTATGAAAGAAGATTCTTTAGTTGGTGGGAACAGACAGGTATTTATCAGGCCATCAACATGACTCCAAGAATGTCACAGAGCAGTTACAAATAACATTTATGGGGGATGGTGAAGAGCTAGAGGCTGTCATCCATGTTGGTACTAGTTACTGATGTAGGAAGGGGAACGTGATCCTCCAGGCAGAATTTGGGCAGCTAGGTAGAAAGTTAACATGCAGGACCTCAAAATATTAATCTCTAGTGCAATGTGCAAGTGTGTACAGAAATAGGACGATAAGGCAGATGAATGTGTGCCTAGAAGATTGGTGCAGGAGGGAATGTTTTGGATTCCTGGGACACTGGGATTGGCTAAAAGGAAGATGGCACCTGTACAAGCCAAATTAGTTGCCCCTGAGCAGAACGGTTCCTTGCATGGTGTTTACTAGTGATTTTGGGGGGACTTTCACTTGGCAGAGGTATGGGAACCAGGAGTGAATATTGGAGGTAAAGAGTAGGACTCACTTGGAGATTCAGCTGGCATTAGCACAGAGAATAACAAGTTAATAAATAAGGTCTGAGTAAGAGAGAAAGAAATGAAATACAAAACGTGCATGTATGTAAGTGCACAGAATACAGTAAATAACGTTGGGGAGTTACAAACGCACACTAATGTGTGTAAATACAGTGATGTAGAGATAACAGAGACTTGGCTCAAGAAAGGGCAAGACTGGGTGCTAAATATTTCTGGGAGTAAGTTCTTCAGGAAAGATAGAAAAGAAGGGAAAGTAGGAGGGTCAGCAGTATTGGTTAAGAAGTGCATTGCAATGTTGGAGAAAGAGGATGTCTCAGGGTTGAAATTGTGATCAGAGATAATGGGAATTGCAGTTGCTGGAGAATCCGAGATAACAAGGTGTGGATCTGGATGAACACAGCAGGCCAAGCAGCATCTTAGGAGCACAAAAGCTGACGTTTCGGGCCTAGAACCTCTGATGAAGAGTCTAGGCCTGAAACGTCAGCTTTTGTGGTCCTAAGATGCTACTTGGCCTGCTGTGTTCATCCAGCTCCACACTTTGTTGTCTCAGGTTTGAGTCTATTTGACTAGAACTAAGGAATAAAAAGTGTACAATTACATTGGTGTTTGATAAACAGCATCAAGCAGACAGTGTGTGTGTGTGCGAGAGACAGGCAGTGCGTGTGTGCGAGAGACAGACAGTGCCAAAAATGGCCTAACCGACGTCCTGTTCATCTGCAACATGACATTCATATACTCAATGCACTGACCAATAAAGGTGATGCATTCTGGGAGAAAGAAAATTGAGAAACAATATAAAATAGAAGGTCTAATTCCAAAACGGACGGTCCACAGTGTATATGTGCACAGATCATTGAAGATGGCAGGAGAGGTGGAGTTAGCAAAGCATACAACGTGCTCAGCTTCAGAGTACAAATGAAAGGAGGCAATGTTGAACTTTTATAAGACACTTGGTAGACCTCCACTGGAATATTATGTACAGTTGTGGCACCACATTATAGGAAGGATGCGAATCTATTGGGGAGAGTTTAAGAAGCAATTTGTAAGAATGGATCCCAGAATGACAAACTTCAGTGAGGATAGATTGAAGAAGTTGGGCCACTTTCCTTGTAGAGAAGAAGGCTAAGAGAAGATGTGATTTGAGATTTTGAAAGCCATGAATGGACTTGATAGAGTAGATTGGGAGAAGCTGTTCCTGTACATAAAAGGAACAAGTATGAGAGGGCATAGATTTAAAATGATGTGCAGAAGAAGCAAGAGTGATGTGAAAAAATCATTTTCACACAGCAATTAGGTAAGACATGGAATGCACTGCCTGGAAGTATGGTGAAAGCAGATTCAATTTAGGCATTCAAGACAGCAAAGACTGATTGTTGGATTGAAATAATGTACAAGGGTCTGGGAAAAAAACAGGAAATTGGCACAAGGTACTGATACTTATTTGATTAGCTAATGCAGGCATGATGGGCTGAGAGGCACAGAAGGAAGCCATAACATTTTTGTGATTCTGTATCAGAGGTAGGCAGGAAAGTAGATTTGAAGCCACAATCGGGTTCATCATGAACTGATTAAATGGAGGAGCAGGCTTGATGGGCAGAGTTGCCTTACTCACCCTAATCTGTGTGTTCATATACATGATTGAAGACAACATTTAAACTTTGGTTAAATACTATTAGATTATGTTATGACAAGTGAACTTCTTTCATCATCTTGTTTTTATACAGCACCTTGAAGGTAGATATACACTAATCCTCTTTTCCAACTTTAGTCCCATATCCCTGAAGGCAATGCAAGCCAATATCTAAATAATCCTTAAATGTTACAAGGGTTTCTGACCAGTGCCCCTTTTGGGCAGAGTTCCAGGCTCCCATCACCCACTGTGTGAAAATACTTTATGTCAACTTTCTTCAGCTTCTAAGTTGGGGAACATCTCTTCCTGTCCAACCTCTCTGTGCCCTTCAGTATGTTATACACCTCTATCAGGTTCCCTCACAACCTTCAATGCTCCAAGGAAAATAATCTCAACCTGTCCAGTCTTTCCCCATAGCTCAGACAGCAGCATGGCAAATCTCTCCTGTACCCTCTAGTGCAATCATATCCTTCCTACAGTATGGTCACCAGAACTGCATGCAGTACTTCAGTTATAGTCATAGTGTCATACAGCATGAAAACAGAGCCTTCAGTCTAATTCGTCCACGCCAGCCACCTTTTCCAAAATAAACTAGTTCCTCACTTGCCTGATTTGACCATTATTCCTCTAAACCATTCCTATCATGGTCCTATCCAAATATGTTTTAAATTTTGTGACTGTACCTGTGTGTACCACTTCTTCTGGCAGTTCATTCCCTGCAGAAACCATCCTCTGTATGAAAATGGTGCACCTCAGGTCCCTTTTAAACTGTTCTCCTCTCATCTTAAAAATTCCCCCCCGGTTTTGAGCTCACCAACCCTAAGGAAAAGACCTTTGCAATTCACCTTACCTTTGCCGTCAGGATTTTATAAACATCTTTAAAGTCACCTCTCAACTTACTAAGCTCCACTGAAAAAGTCTCCGCCTATTCTTATAATTCACACCCTCCAGTACTGGTCACACCCTGGTATATCATCTCTGAACCTTCTCCAATTTAGTAATATCCTTCCTATAGCAGCATGACCAGAACAGTACTCCATATTCCAAAAATGGCCTCACCAACGTCCTGTCCTAACTGTTGTATGCAATGACCTGAGCAATGAAGACAAGCATTCCAATGCCGCCTTAACTATCCTGTCTACCTGTGATGCAACTTTCAAAAAGCTATGTACCTGTGTTCGACCACGCTACCCAGGGCCCTGCCCTTGTTTGTTTTATAAATTGCAAACCTTGCATTTATCCAAATTAAATTCCATCTGCCAGTCCTCAACCCATTGGCCTATTTGATCTGATCCCTTTGTAATCTTTGATAACTTTCTTCACTGTGGACTATGCTATCAATTTTGGTGTTACCCACAAACTTATTCACAATGCCTCTTAATTGTTTGTATAAATTACAAAATAAAGCAGACCCAGCACTGATCCCTGTGAGAAACAACTAGTCACAGGCCTCAAGTCCAAAAAACAATGACAATGTCTCCCAATGTCAAGCCAATTTTGGATGCAATTGGCAGGCTCTCCCTGAATCCCATGTGATCTAACTTGACTAATTAGTCTACCAAGCGGAACCTTGTCAAAGTCTTTACGAAAGTCCATGTAGACAACGCTTACTGTTACTCAGTATTTTTACACAGTTCCAGCTTAACTTCCTTGCTCATAGAGTCATAGAATCTTACAACACAGAAGAGGCTTAATGGGCCATTCAATCCATCAAGTCTCTACCACCAAAAATATAGTACGGTCTACACTAGATGCATACCTTGAATGTTATGATCCTTTATCCCATGCTTCAGCTAATAAAGGGAAGTATCCCACGTGCCTTGTTCACTACCCTATCTTTCTGCCCTATTACTTTCAGGATTCAGTGGATATGCACACCGAGGTCCCTCTGATATTCCAGAATCCTACTGTTCCAGGCTTTTTAACCTCACAATTTTCCCTTGTGAAGACCAAAACAAATTCTTCATAGAGGACTAAGCCCATATCTTCTGGGTCACCAAACAGATTGCATTTCTAATCCCTAGAGGGCCGTATATTTCTCTAATTATTCATAGGATCTGTGTATCATTAAACACCCTTTGGGGTTTTTCTTTGCCAATGCTTTATTTTGCATCGCTTAGGTTTCCTTATTTCCTTTTTAATTTCTCTAGGCCTTCTGTCATATTGAGCCCTTTGTATCTGGATAAACTTCATTTTCTTTCTTCATTCTGACTTTTATATATCTTAACATCAGGGTTGGTCCCACTGTTTGTTTTTACAGGAAAATATCTGTACTGTATTCTTGCTCATTCTTCCTTGAATATCACTCTGACATAATTTTATTTGCAAGTACTTGTTCCCAGTCTACTTGAGCTAAATTGTATCAAATTTGTTTTCATATTAAGAATACCAAAGCGATTGAAAATATATAAGTTAGAGACTAGTGTAATTTCTATGTTCTATGTAATTGGAATAAGAGTGATTAGAGTTAGGGTTTTCCAAAAGCAGTTCGTATATGAATCTGTAATGAAGAAAAGGCAGGGAAAATAGATAATAGCTGCCATGTTAAAAATGTAATTTGAATAGATATGCTCTTGAAGTGCTGGTGATTACCGGATTTTCTCAAAAATATACCCAGTTCTGCATCCCTAAATTAATACCCAGAATTTTAGTAGCAATATTTTCACATTGCCTATTTAGTTTAATAATAACATTTGCAAATACTCTTTTAATGTTTTGTGATATTCCCCTGGTACCTCAAAACCTACAGAAAGAGAGCTGCTCCCTACCCAGCTTTACCCTTACCACCTTAATCTCCTTTATTTTGTTCCATCCAGTTTTCTACTTGGCTGTCCTTATCTTTCTTTGATCTTAGGCTCTTAATCCCCACTAGTCTAACCTACAGGCCCCTATTGCTTTTGTTTGAGCTGGTAGTATTCATATCATTGGCTCTACTCCAGGACACGCTATCATTGAAAAATACTCCGTTTCACTGGTATCAGCGATAATGGGAACTGCTGATGCTAGAGAATCAGAGATAACAAAGTGTGAGGCTGGATGAACACAGCAGGCCAAGCAGCATCTTAGGAGCACAAAAACTGACGTTTCGGGCCTAGACCCTTCATCCAGATGAAGGGTCTAGGCCTGGAACATCGACTTTTGTGTTCATTCAGCTCCACACTTTGTTATCTCTGTTTCACTGGTATGTTGTGACCTGGTCTCTGCCATAGTCTGATTTTCTTCATTATGAACTGATGAAAAAGCACTGTTAATAGATTCTGTGCTCAAATTATAGAAGATATGATAAACACACTCTATTTCCTATTTCTGTAGATTTGGAATGTACATACCTTTGTTTCGATTGAATAAGGACCCAAAGAAGTCAAATTTCCCACCGTCTGTGGCCAATACAAGTCCCAATGAGACTGGAACAGCAGTTGGAAGAAGGAAAGATTGCTTAACAGCCTTAAAGGAAACATGGAAGCATCATACTAACCAGACATACAGCATTAACACTATGCCAACCCATGCATGCTGCTTGTCTCCAGACTTGATCAGAAATGAAGTTGAACATCTGAAATTAGATTTCAACTGGCGCATGAAGGAAATTCTAGTCAATGCAATGCTTAGTGCATATTACATAGCCTTTGTTCCTGTTTGGTTTATAAAGGTGAGTAATAAATATAAAATGCAGTGGCATAATTTCTGAAGCTATTCAGCAAGTTGTTATTCCAGATATATTGTCTGCTGTAGCTGTAAAAGTTGACTTACGATCGGTAGGCCCTTCTAAAGCTGGCATAGATGAATAGTTTGGGCAAAGGTCACTTAATGCTTTTTCCTTCTGATTGGCTTTCGTCTCTGCTATCTGGTCATTCCTTTTGTTCTCTGCTTTTGCCACATCCTTTGAGACTGTTTGTTTATCTGTAGGCGGTCCGGTCAGCATAGAGGACTTGCCATGCATTAGGCAGAGTTTTCAGGACCCAAAAGAGCCAGAAGCACCAGAGGAGCACAGAATGTGCAAGAGAGAGCAAGAGAAATCTGAAAAGCTAAAAGGGAATATGAAAGGATACTGACAAGTAAAATAAAGGAAAACCCTAAAATGTTTATAAGTATATAAAAGGTAAAAGGATAATGAGGAAGGCATAAAAATAGATAAATCTCCAGGGCTGGATAAAATGTGCCCCAGATTGTCGAGTGAGGCAACAGGGGAAACCAGCCAGACCAATGCAAAAATTTTCAATTTTTCTCTGGCGGATTGGAGGGCAGCTAATGTGGAACAGCTATTCAAGAAATGAGCAAAGGATAAACCAGGAAACTACAAGCCGGCCAGTCTAACTTCAGTGGAAGAAATTCTGAGAATCCAAATTACTCTGTATTTGGTAATGCAGGGCTTAATCAAGAACAATCAGCAAGGCTTTGTTAAGGGTAGATCATGTATGACCAATTGAATTGAATTTTTGAAGAAATGACCAGGTATGTAGGTGAAGATAATGCTTTTGATGTAGTCTGCTTGGAATTCAACAAGACTTTTCATATGGTCCTGTATGGGAGACTGATAGCCAAGATAAGAACCCATAGGATCCAAAGACATTTGGCAGTTTGGCCCACAACTGGCTGAATGGTAGGAAACAGAGGGTGATGGTTCAAGATAATAAAATGTGAGGCTGGATGAACACAGCAGGCCAAGCAGCAGGTGGGATGAGGTTAGTAGGTAGATGGGGGTGTGGCTTGGGGTGGGAGGAAGGGATGGGTGAGAGGAAGAACAGGTTAGGGAGGCAGAGACAGGCTGGACTGGTTTTGGGATGCAGTGGGTGGAGGGGAAGAGCTGGGCTGGTTGTGTGGTGCAGTGGGGGGAGGGGACGAACTGGGCTGGTTTAGGGATGCGGTGGGAGAAAGGGAGATTTTGAAACTGGTGAAGTCCACATTGATACCATTAGGCTGCAGGGTTCCCAGGCAGAATATGAGTTGCTGTTCCTGCAACCTTCGGGTGGCATCATTGTGGCACTGCAGGAGGCCCATGATGGACATGTCATGGAAAGAATGGGAGGGGGAGTGGAAATGGTTTGCGACTGGGAGGTGCAGTCGTTTGTTGCGAACTGAGCGGAGGTCTTCTGCAAAGCGGTCCCTAAGCCTCCGCTTGGTTTCCCCAATGTAGAGGAAGCCACACCGGGTACAGTGGATGCAGTATACCACATTGGCAGATGTGCAGGTGAACCTCTGCTTAATGTGAAATGTCATGCACCCCCATCTACCTACTAACCTCATCCCACCTCCTTGACCTGTCCGTCTTCCCTGGACTGACCTATCCCCTCCCTACCTCCCCACCTATACTCTCTCCACCTATCTTCTTTTCTCTCCATCTTCGGTCCGCCTCCCCCTCTCTCCCTATTTATTCCAGAACCCTCACCCAATTCCCCTCTCTGATGAAGGGTCTAGGCCCGAAACGTCAGCTTTTGTGCTCCTGAGATGCTGCTTGGCCTGCTGTGTTCATCTAGCCTCACATTTTATTATCTTGGATTCGCCAGCATCTGCAACTCCCAATATCTGTGATGGTTCAAGGGTGTTTTTCTAACTGGAAATATGTGTCCAGTGAGGTTCCACAGGGATCAGTGTTGGAGCAGTTGCTGTTTGTGGTTTATATAAAGTATTCAGACTTTAATGTAAGAAGGTTGATCAGTAAGTTCACATACGATACAAAAATTGGTAGGGTGGTAAATAGTGAGGAGGATAGCCTTAGACTGCAAGTGGATATAGATGGGCTGGCCGGACGGGCTGATCATTGGCAAATGGAATTTAATCCAGATAAATGTGAACAAACAAGGCAAGGGAATACATGATAAACAGTAAGGTCCCTCTGATCCCCAGTGCCGCCTCTGATCAGGTGTGCACGTACACTCATCCCTTAAGGTAGCAGGATAAGTGGACAAGGTGGTTAAAAAGACACGCAGAATGCTTGTCTTTATTTGTTGAGGCACAGAGTTTAAGACCAGGGAGTTTATGTTGGAACTGAATAAAACATTGTCGAGGCCGTAGATAGAGTATTGTGTGCAGTTCTGAAATCCAATTTGTAGGAGTGCTGGGCGTTGCGTCGGTGTCCGGCGCAGGGCTGGGCGTTGCGTCGGTGTCCAGCGCAGGGCTGGGCGTTGCGTCGGTGTCCAGCGCAGGGCTGGGCGTTGCGTCGGTGTCCGGCGCAGGGCTGGGCGTTGATATCAGTATTGATATCAAGTGCAGTCACTCTCATCTCACCCATGGAATTTAGCTCTTTTGTCCATTTTTAAACCAAGGCTGTAATGAGCTTAAGAGCTGGATCACCCTGGTGGAGCCCAGTTTGATCATTATTGAGCAGTTTGGTGCTAAATAAGTGCTATTTGATAGCTCTGTTGATGGCACCTTCCAACACTTTACTGATGATTGGAGTAGACTGATCGGTTGGTAATTGCCCAGGTTAGATTTGTCCTTTTGTGTACTGGTCATAACTGGAGATTTTCCATAACGTCAGGTAGATGCCAATACTGGAACTGGAATAGGTGTGACAAGTGCTGGAGCGTGTCTTCGATACTATTGCTGGAATGTTGCCAGGCCCCATAGCTTTTGTGTCATCCAGTGCCTCCAAGTGTCTTGATATCACATAGAATTAACCAAATTAGCTGACTGTGTAATGCTGGTGAAGTCTGGACAGTGCAGAGATGGATAATCTTCTCATCACTTCTGGCTGAAGATTGTTGCAAATGCTTCAGTCTTATTTTTTGCACTGACGTGCTTGGCAGCCTGTCATTAAGGATGTGGCTGTTTATGGACTCAACTTCTCCTGTGAACTGCGTATGTTCAGCAAACTCTTCCCATTTTGTTCACATTACCAACTCTATGGTGCTCTATGCCAGGTCAAGATGTGTAGTCACTGCTTCTAATTGTTTTGAAATGCAGAAGAGCGTGATCCCTCAGCACTGTAAATTTTGCTGAAGGCAGTATCGAGTGCCTCAGAATTGATTTTTTGATGTTTGCGGTAAAGTTGAGTGTGAGGTGAACAGACTCATAGAACATAGAACATTACAGCACATTACAGGCCCTTCGGCCCTCGATGTGCCAACCTGTCATGCCAATCTGAAGCCCATCTAACCTACACTATTCCATGTACGTCCATATGCTGACTTAATGATGACTTAAATGTACTTAAAGTTGGCGAATCTACTACCATTGCAGGCAAAGCGTTCCATTCCCTTACCACTCTGAGTAAAGAAACTACCTCTGACATCTGTCCTATATCTTTCACCCCTCAATTTAAAGCTATGCCCCCTCGTGCTCGCCGTCACCATCCTAGGAAGAAGGGTCTCCCTATCCACCCTATCTAACCCTCTGATTATTTTATATGTCTCAATTAAGTCATCTCTCAACCTTCTCTCTAACAAAAACAGCCTCAAGTCCCTCAGCCTTTCCTCACAAGACCTTCCTTCCATACCAGGCAACATCCTAGTAAATCTCCTCTGCACCCTTTCCAAAGCTTCCACATCCTTCTTATAATGCGGTGACCAGAACTGTATGCAATACTCCAAGTGCGGCCGCACCAGAGTTTTGTACAGCTGCAGCATAACCTCTTGGTTCCAGAACTCGATCCCTCTATTAATAAAAGCTAAAACACTGTATGCCTTCTTAACAGCCCTGTCAACCTGGTGGCAACTTTCAAGGATCTGTGTGCATGGACACCGAGATCTCTCTGCTAATCTACACTACTAAGAATCTTACCATTAGCCCTGTACTTTGCCTTCCGGCTACTCCTACCAAAGTGCATCACCTCACACTTGTCCACGTTAAACTCCATTTGCCAACTCTCAGCCCAGCTCTGCAGCTTATCTATGTCTGTCTGCAACCTATAGCATCCTTCGTCACTATCCACAACTCCACCGACCTTAGTGTTGTCTGCAAATTTACTAACCCATCCTTCTACGCCCTCCTCCAGGTCATTTATAAAAATGACAAACAGCAGTGGACCCAACACTGACCCTTGCGGTACACCACTAGTAACTGGTCTCTAGGATGAACATTTCCCATCAACTACCACCCTCTGTCTTCTTTCAACAATCCAACTTCTGATCCAAACTGCTATATCTCGCACAATCCCATTCCTCCGCATTTTGTACAATAGCCTATTGTGGGGAACCTTATTGAATGCCTTGCTCAAATCCATATACACCACATCAACCAGTTTACTCTCATCTACCTGTTTGGTCACCTTCTCAAAGAACTCAATAAGGTTTGACCTTCCCTTCACAAAACCGTGCTGACTATCTCTAATCAAATTATTCTTTTCTAGATGATTATAACTCCTATCCCTTATAACCTTTTCCGACACTTTACCAACAACTGAGGTAAGGCTCACTGGTCTATAATTACCAGGGTTGTCTCTACTCCTCTGCTTGAACTGGGGAACCACATTTGCTATCCTCCAGTCGTCTGGCACTTTTCCTGTAGACAATGACGAGTTACCGATCAATGCCAAAGGCTCGGCAATCTCCTCCCTGGCTTCCCAGAGGATCCTAGGATAAATCCCATCCGGCCCAGAGGACTTATCTATCTTCACCCTCTAGGATTTCTGATACCTCTTCCTTGTGAACCTCAATCCCACCTAGTCTAGTAGCCTGTATCTCAGTATTCTCCTCGACAACATTGTCGTTTTCTAGAGTGAATACTGTCGAAAAATATTCAATTTTGCTTCCCCTATCTCCTCTGACTCCATACACAACTTCCCACAACTATCCTTGATTGGCCCTAATCTTACTTTCGTCATTCTTTTATTCCTTAAATACTTGTCGAAAGCCTTAGGGTTTACCCTGATCCTATCCACCAACAACTTCTCATGTCTCCTCCTGGCTCTTCTGAACTCTCTCTTTAGGTCTTCCCTGGCTACCTTGTAACCCTCAAGCGCCCTAGCTGAGCCTTCACATCTCATCCTAACATAAGCCTTCTTCTTCCTCTTGACCAGAGATTCCACTTCCTTCGTAAACCACAGCTGCCGCGTTGTTATGACTGGAGAGTTTGGCTGCCAAAGCTGTTCTCTGCTAACATAATACCTCTTCGGCATTGTCCTACCAGAAGAACTTTGTATTTGTTCTTAAGGGATCCACTTTGAGCAAACCTAATTTTTTTTTCCCTGCAGCACAGCAATGGCTACATTGAGGCTTAAAAGTTCTTTGTTACTATAATCTGTCTTCAATGCATCATTGGTCTGCAGAAGGTGAACAATAAAGCTTGAATGCGCGGTCCTTGACTTAAAGTTTGCAATATAAGATTGGTACCTTCATTGTTAAGATTGTCTTACCTGACACATACATTAGCGACACCGTTCGAGAAATGATTCTAAATTCCAAGCACCCATTGAACAAGCAGGCCGTGGCAGGATACAGTTATTTAATGCAGGACTACTCAGTTTGAGGCAGGTGTTAGTTATCCAATATGGTAGATCTCTCCCACTGCCAGAAATAACCCATAAGACCATAAGATGTAGGAGCAGAAGTAAGCCATCTGGTCATTTAAGTCTACACCGCTCATCAGTGATGTCATGGCTGATCTGACAATCTTCATCTCCACTTTCCTTATGTTTCTCTGTAAGTCTTGATTCCTTGCCGATTTAAAAATATGACTATCCCAGCCCTGAATGTAATTTGCAACCCAGCCTCTACAGTCCTCCACGGTGAAGAATTTTTAATCAGTAAAATAGAAAAGACAACCGAGTGAACGGAATGGCCCACTTCTGCTCCTATGTCTTATGGCATATGCACTAAAGGTACTGCCAGTAAATCTGGGATTTATCTTATAGTGTAATTTACAGTTTTCACTGAATACAATATGCCTGTTAATTAATCTGTAATTTAGATTGGTTTTGGTTTGATTGTTAAAGTGATACTTATTTTAAAACGTGAAACCTTGTCATTCAATTCTTTCCCATTGCGTTATTTGGTAAGCTTCATGTTTTTAATTTATTATTTTTTACAAAAATCATAATAAGTTCTGTGGGACCTTTTTAATTCAACGAAGCAGACAGATGGGCCTCATCCAAGAGGTGCACCTTCAGCAGTGCTGTGCTAGAAATGAGCTTTGATTTCTGTGCTAAAGCTCTGGAGTGGTATTTGAACCCTAAGCTTTGTGACTCAGGAATGTGAGTGCTAACTGATCCACAGCTGACATGCGAGAGGACAGAGTTGCCTACAACTTACCCAACCACATTGCCTGTGTTTCAAAGATTGAACACCTTCCTTTCCTTAATGTAGTCTCTCTGTAAATCAATTTCTGAGTTATGATCTTAATTATATAAATGTTTCTGAACTCCAACTTTATTCCTCATTTAAAACATAATTATATATAACCCAGTACAGTAATTTTCTATTCCAGAAGAATCTTTTATAACTTCTAGATTTTTTTTGTCTTTAACAGAGTACACAATATTATGATAAGAGGTGGTCGTGTGAGCTTTTTATCTTGGTTTGGGTCAGTACTTGTGTGCTGTTAACGAGGCACCTATTACCATCACGTTATTGTGACCTGCTTCATAAGGCAGCAGCACATCTGGGGAGCTGGCAAAAAGTAGATCCTGCACTCTGTTCTAATGTACTTCAGCATCCGTAAGTAGCTGTCTGTACTTTATATCCTGATTGTGTTTCCCTTTTGGTATTAGGAAGTTTCTTTTGAAGGAACATCAGTCATGGCATACTTTTGTGGTAAATGTTACAAATTCTTTGATCAGATGATCAAGACTGTTTTGTCGTTGTTTACTACTTATGCCAGTGGACTCAAATATTCACCTTATTTAGCATGATAGACTGTTGGAGTTTTCCAAATCAATATGAACATTCATTTTAACAAAAAGATAAAACAAATTATTACTTTTTAATATGTACCTCTTTGAAATCTAGTGTATGAAATAGAAACAGAAAAATAAAAATATGTGTTTCAAGAAAACTGGAAGGATTTTGACTTTGTTAATAATAATAAATACCGGAGATTAAAATGTCAGATTTCTTCTTCTTTAACTCTTAACTGTCCTGTGGGCAATTAGGGATAGGCAGTAAATGTTGCCTAGCCAGCGACGCCCTCATCCCATGAGTGAATAAAGGGAAAAAAATTGCCCAGAGGGTGGTAATGAGTCAAGCACATCGCTGTGGATCTGGAGTCACATATAGGCCAGACCAGATACGGATGGCAGTTTCCTTCCCTAAGGACATTAGTGAACCCTGATGGGTTTTGCCAACAATCGGCAAAAGATTCATGATCGTTGTTAAGACAGTTGATTCCAGATATTTATTGAATCCATATTCCACCGTTTGTCATGGCAGGAATTTAACCCACATCCCCAGAACATTTCCTGAGTCTCTGGATTAACAGTTCGGCGATAAAACAATTGCATCCCCTCATTTACACAGTCCTTTGCGGTACTTTGTTTCCGCTCTCTCATCACAAGACTTAAACATACTGATTACTTAATGCCCCTATATATACACCCAGTTCTCACCCAATTATCCTTAAATTAACCTATAACCGTCAGCTGTTCCTTAGTTCTATTTGGTCTCTGGTATCACTGCCAGACCCTACAAGATGATAACAGATACCCTTTTCTAAAATAAAGTAATATATATAATTACTGAAAATGAACAGAACAGAGCACAAAATGTCAACAGAGCATACACAAGAAATAAGATCTGCTCCCTCTTAAAATACTTGTGATTTAGCCTCCACAGCTCTCTGTGTTCGGCAATTCCCAACATTCACCACTTGAGTGAAGAAATTCCTTTGCATCTCAGTTTTAAATGAGTACCCCCTTACTCCATAACTATGACGCCTAGTTCAGGATTCACCAGTAGCGGAAACATCTTCTCAACAGCCAATCTATAAAAGTTAGAATTTTGTATGTTTCAATAAGATCACCCCTTATTCTTCTAAACTCTGAAGAATAAAGCAATAACCTGTTGATAAATCAACCCCTTTATTCCAGGAATTAGTAATAATAGATACTTCAAAACAGAATGTTCCATTTTTAATTTTATTTACACTGGTTTGTTCACGTAATAATTTTTCATTATTATGCTCAACTCGTAAGATGTTAGAGTCTAGTTTCAAGTAGACACAACCCAATTTCGACAAGACAGAAGTAACCATGAGGCATCAAATTCTAGAAGCATTGTTGAGACCAGATACACGTCTGTTTAAATTTCATTAGGTCCCCAAAAAGTTTGAAGTATCAATTGATCTACATTCCCAGATATTTATTGTTATTAAGCCAAGAAAAATTCAAAAATGCCTTTCAGCTTAGTGTAAATCTACCTTAATATCTTGTTTCCCTGGTTGTTCTTCAAAATCTTGTGCCTGTCATCTCACTTTATTTAACCACATTAATCCTGGCATATCCATAGGGCTAGCTGTCTCCTGTCTGGCATATGTGTGCACCCCACATTTTTTCCAGCTTTGTAATTTTTACTATTTGGCATCTTTTGTTAACTTGTCGTCCACTAAGACTTGCTTATTATATGGGCTTCTGTTTCTTAAGATATTCCTGGTCAATATTGTATTCTTGATCATAGAATTGTGAAATCACACAGTACAGAAGGAGCCTTCAGCCCATTGAGCGTGTACCACCAAAAAATATTAAGTAATGTTCTCACTTGCCAGCATTGGGCCCCTATCCTTAAATGTTATGACACTTCAAGTGCCCATCCAATTACTTCTTAGGGGTTGTGAGGTTTCCTACTACTTCAACTACCCTCACAGGCTGTGCAGTCTAGAACTCCACCACCCTCTTGATGAAGAGATTTGTTTGCTCAAATCCCCTTTAAACCTCCTGTCTTTCACTTTAAAATTATCGTCCCTTGTTTTTGATTCTTTCAATGTGAGAAACTGTTGCTTCTTATTTACCCCGTATGCCCCATCATAATCTTATACACCTCTATCAGGTCCGCCCCTCAAACATCTCCATTCCAAAGAAAACACAGTACTTCAGCTGGTGTAGTCAAACTTCTCTACAGCTCCAACATGACCGTGGAGTGGTAAAATGGCTTAGTGATTATCACTGCTGCCTCAGAGCCAGGGAACGAGGTTTAATTCCAGCCTCAGGCAACTGTCTGTGTGGAGTATGCACATTTGTCACATGCCTGCATGGGTTTCCTCCCAACAGTCCAGAGATGTGCAGGTCAACTGGATTGGCCATAGTGTCTAGGGATATGCAGACTAGGTGGGTTAGTCATGGAAAAGTTAGGGATACAGAGATAGGATGGGTCTGGTGGGATACGCTTTGATTGGTCAGTATGAACTTGATGGACTGAATGATTGTTTAACCTCTCTGCTGTTGTAATTGATGACAAAGCTGGTAAATGCAAGCGCCCATCTGCTATTAACCTGTTCTGCTGCCATCAAGGTTCTGTCAACAAGTACCCCAAGATCCCTCTATTCCTCTGAGCTTCCTAGTGTCCTGACATCCATTGAGTATCCCTTTGTCTTTTCCTGTCTTCCAAAGTGCATCACCTCACACTTCTTAGGGTTAAATGTATATCCTCTTGTATCCTTACACCTTCTTCTGTACTGTGAACTACATGGCCAATGTTTGTGTCATCCACAAACTTATTTAACATCTTGCCCTCCCGACCCTGACCCCCAACCCCCACTAGCATTCTCCTCAACGTCATCTATGAAGGTCGCAAACAACAAAAGACCCAACATGGACCATTGTGGTATGCCAGTACACATTGGGCTCCAGTCACACTAACAGCCTTCTCCTGTCACTTATCCAATTTTGGATTCAATTGGCCGAGTTGCACCCTATGACCTTTTGCCTTCTTTTAACAATTTACAATATGGAATCTTGTTGAAATCCATATAAATTACATACTTCCAAACATAGAATCCCTCCAGTGCAGAAAGACACTGTTTGATTCATCAAATCTGCACTGACCCTTCAAAGATCGTCTCACCCAGTACCCTACCCTATCCCTGTAACCCCATATTTATTATGGCTAACCCACCTAACCTACACATCCCTGGAAAATTCAGCATGGCCAGTCCACCTAATCTGCACACTCCAGGACTGTGGGAGGAAACCGGAGCATGCAGAGGATACCCATGCAGACACAGGGAGAATGTACAAACTCCACATTGAGAGTCACCTGAGACTGGAATTGAACCCAGGTTCCTGGCTTTAAGGCAGTAGTGCTAACCACTAAGCCTATGTTATTTTAAGATGATCAATTTTTTGGTCATGTAAATTTCTACCTGTTGACATTAAAAAGAGGGTATGTTCCATTCCCTACTGTGAATTGCAAACAAATTTTCCCCACACAATAGCTTTGCAAAAAACACAAAGAACTACAGATACTGGAAATCTGAAACAAAAATATATTGCTGGAGAAACTCAGCAGGTCTGGTAGCATCTGTGGAAAGAAAACAGAGTTAACATTTGGGTCCAGTGACCCTCAGTACTGATTAGCTTTGCTGTTTTTATACCCAGTTCCATCAGCACTTTTGCATGCTGCTTTACGGCAGTGAGACCTGGAGCCTGTACTCCAGACAAGAGCGGCGTCTCAACGCTTTCCACCTTCGCAGCCTGAGACGCATTTTGGACATCAAGTGGGCCAACTGAGTCACCAACACCGAAGTCCTCACCCGTGCCCACGTACCCAGCCTCTTCACCCTACTCCAACAATGCCACCTCCACTGGTTGGGCCATGTACATCGTATGCCGGATGGGAGGATCCCGAAAGATGTGCTGTAGGGGAATTGGCCATCGGCAAGAGAGCACGAGGATGACCTCATCTTCATTTCAAGGACGTCTGCAAAAGGGACCTGAAGTCAATGGACCTGGACTTCGAGAGATGGGAAGACATCGCAAACAATTGTTCACACTGGAGACGGGAACTACACAGAGGGCTGGAATGAGGAGAGAAGAAACTGAGGCCGCTGAGGAAAAGCGTGCTCAATGGAAAGACAGCAACACGGCAACACCGGAGGAGAGCATCTTCAAATGCAGTTGCTGCAACCGAGACTGTCGCTCCCGTGTGGGCCTGTACAGCCACAACAGACACTGCGCTACCTCCAGCAGCTGATTCAAAACTCTTCAGGTGCAGATCTCTCGAGACCGACGGATGCCACACCTATAATTAATAATAAACTTCACTGGATACTACATGCATGCTAATAAAATAATTGGTTCCAGCTATTTTATGAGGAATCAGTACCTTTTTTTAAAGATTTTAGTGTGTTTAGAAAATGGTATGCTAGTATTTTGAATCACGCCTGAAGAGTGAGCATTTCTGGGGTTCATCCCTTTATTTTACATCATAAATTCTCTTTGTTTCTGAAAGTTGTCAGAAGCAATTTCATTCTCATTTCTCTTAGTTAAAATTCTTCGTTCACAGCATCACCTGTGACCTGTATCTAACCCGTCTTTCCAACTCAGTAGCGTGTCCTCCACTTTCTGTCATATAGCTAATTGTTCCATTTGTACCACATTGAAAGGAAGTTTCCAAGGGGTCTTTTTGTGCTTCTGGCATTTGTTTTTGCAGTGTCTGTTTATCTGCAAATTTAACTTGCACCAAAATTAGGAGTCCAAATCGATATTTTGACGCAGCCTAATAACTTGAAAACCACAGATGTGGAATTTCTTGCATACGATCTATTGAATTACAGGTTTTTCCTATGGAATGAAGCTCGGAAAATGGTTAAAATAGTGGGGGAGCATTTTGCAGACAGCAATCATGACTCTAGATTATTATAATAATATTCTTTTTAATCAAAGTTTTGTTTCACCTTACACATAAAACTGTAACACATGTCATTTGTTTCCCATATTTAGTTCTCAACCAGATATTTCTTAATTAGCATAATACAATCATCTGTCAGTCTCTTTGTTCTCAGACACCCCTATCAGATTGAATCTAGATGGTAACAATATAGATCAGTAACAAAATTTGAATTCCTACTAATTATTATTGATTGGAGAAGATGATAATTATAGATTTCCAAAGTTTTTTTTAAGTGCTAAAAATGTATTTTTCCTTCCACCAGCTGGTCAGAAGAGTATATGTGGCCACAGGGAGTGTTAGTAAAACATAATAAGAATGTGTATAAAGCAATGGGAAATTACAATGTCGCAATCCCTTCAGATGTTTCGCACTTCAGATTCTATGTGAGTATGAGTAGGTATTTTAAACTTTCATTATGGTGTAAAAATAAACGCTATATTAAAATCAAAAGTTTACAAAGAAGACTTTTTAAAATGTGAGTTGTTGGAAACAATGGAATAAGTGGCTTGAAGATTTTCTGAAACCGTCATGAATAAATACAGTTTGCTTCCACATGTATATATGTTAGCTGACCTTTGCAACTCTTCTCCGTTGTAAATCCATCATCTTGATGGCATGACTATCAGAGATTCATGCAAAATGTGACTTGCATGTTAGATTTTATGGCAACAGGAAAAATCTTTGAAGAATCTTGGGTATTGACTTTCTCCTGATCAGTTCAGTAAGGCAATTAGTTTTAATTTATTCTCTTGCCTGCATGAAACTTGTTCTGTCCACACAATCATTTAATGCTTTCAGTAACCTAGCCTCCCTCTTTGGGTAGGAAATTCTGGATATTCATTACTCTGTGATACAGAAGACATTTTTTCACATCTCCATTTTAAATTGGTATCTCCTTATTCTGTAACTATGTTCCCTAATTTGAGATGCACCCCACTGCAGGGGACAGGGTTTCAGGTTTTTGGATCATTGGGACCTCTTCTGAGGCAGGAGTGACCTGTACAAGAGGGACAGGTAGCACTTAAACTGGAGAAGAGCCAATATCCTCACAGGGTGGTTCGTTAGTGCAGCTCGGGAAGTTGCAGAGGTGGAAACCAGAGCAGCAGATCAGCAAGTGGAGGGATTG
Source organism: Stegostoma tigrinum (assembly GCF_030684315.1). Lineage (NCBI taxonomy): Eukaryota > Metazoa > Chordata > Chondrichthyes > Orectolobiformes > Stegostomatidae > Stegostoma > Stegostoma tigrinum. Next base: position 47,873,089 of record NC_081377.1, on the reverse strand, counting down.
AGGTTAAGGTAGAAGTTAGGACCAGTAAATCAGAAAGCAAAGACAGATAGAGATGGGTAAATGAACCTGATGGTACTAATGGGCTGAAGTGTGTTTATTTCAATGCAATGAGTATTATAGGTAAGACAGTTGACCTTAAGAGCCTGGATTGGTACATGAGGCTATGATGTTGTGTCCATTACAGAGACTTGGTGGGCAGAGGGCAAGACTGGCAGCTCAACTTTCTAGGATTTTGTTGTTTTAGATGAGATGGAGAGGAAGGTAAAAGAGGTGGAGGAGTTGAGTTACTAAACAGGGAGAATGTTACATCTGCACTCAGAGAAGACATGCTGGAGGGCTCATCCACTGTGGAAACATGGGTGGAGCTCAAAAATGAGATGGGTGCAATCACTCTGATAGGATTATACTATAGCCCCCCGCCCCCCAACAGCCACCGAGACATTGAGGAACAAATATGGAGGAAGATTATGGAAAGGTGCAATAACAACAGGGTTGTCATAGCGGGTGACTTTAACTCCCCCAGTATCGACTGGGACTCCATTAGAGCAAGAGGCATAGACCGGGCGGTGGAATTTGTTAAGTACATCCAAGAGAGATTATTGAAACAGTATGTGGATAACCGAACTAGAGGAGGGGCCGTACTTGACCCTGTATTGGCAACTGAGCCTGGCCAGGTGACTGACCTGTCAGTGGGAGAGCGTCTTAGAAACAGTGATCACAACTCCTTAAGTTTTGACATGGGTAAGGCCTGCCAGCACAAAGCCATGCTGACTGTCCCTAATTACTTGATATACATATAAAAGACTTAGATGAAAATGTAGCTGAGTGGGTCAGTGAGTTTGCAGACAATACAAAAGATCAGTGGAGTTCTGGATAGTGTAGAAGGCTGTCAAAGGATTCAGAGGGATATAGATCAGTTGCAGATATGCTAACAGATGGAGGTTAATCCAGGTAAGTGTGAGGTACTGCTTTTTGGGAGATCGAATGTTAAGGAAAAGTATACAATTAATGAAATGACTGAACAGCATTGATGTACAGAAGGACCTTGGGGTTTATGTCCATAGATTCCTGAAAGTGACCATGCAAGTAAATAGAGGGTAAAGAAGGCATGTGGAATGCTTGCCTTTATTGTTCATGGAATTGAGTGCAAGAGTCATCTTGTCATGTTGCAGCTTTCTAAGACTTTGGTTAGACCACAGTTAGAGTACTGTTTTAGATTCTGGTCACCACATTACCCTAACGATGTTGAGGCTTTGGAAAGGTGCAGAAGACGTTTACCAGGATGTTCAGAGATATTAAGAACTGCCAGTGCTGGAGTCGTAGATAGCACAGTGTGGAGCTGGAGGAACACAGCAAACCAGGCAGCATCAGAGGAGCAGGAAAGTTGACGTTTCAGGTCAGGACCCTTTTTCAGAAATGGGGGAAGGGATAGGGAGCTCTGAAATAAATAGGGGGAGGAGGGATGGGGCTGGGAAAGGTAGGTGGGATAGTGATAGATGGCTGCAGCAAGGAGGTGGTGGGGATTGGTCAATGAGGTGGGAGGAGCAGATAGTTGGGAGAGAAGATGGACATTTATGTCAGGTTAAGGAGGCAAGGATGAGAGAGGGGGTTGGTCAAGGGATGAGGCTCGGGTTGGGGAGATTTTGAAACTGGTTAAACCCACGAGACCATCGGGCTGTAGGGCCCCGAGGCGGAATATGAGGTGCTGCTGCTTCAGTTTCTAGGTGGCATCATTGTGACACTGGAGGAGGCCCAGGATAGACATGTCATCCAGGGAGTGGGAGGGGGGAATTAAACTGGTTCCTGACTGGAAGATGTTATCGTTTGTCGCGAACAGAGCGAAGGTGCTCTACAAAGCCGTCTCCGAGCCCCCACTTGGTCTCACCCATGTAGAGGAGGCCACATCGGGAGGAGCAGCTGCAATAGACCACTTTGATGGGTGTGCAGGTGAACTTCTGTCTGCTATGAAAGGTTTGTTTGGTGCCTTGGATGGAGGTGAGGAGAGAGGTGTCGGGGCAGGTGCAGCATTTCCTGCAGTTGCAGGGAAAGGTGCCGGGGTGGTGGGGCTAGTGGGGAGTGTGGAGCGAATGAGGGAATTACGGAGACAGCAGTCCCTATGGAACTCAGATAGGGCTGGTGAGGAAAATATCACCTTAGTTGTGGGGTCAGATTGGAGGTGACGGAAGTGGCAGAGAATGATGCATTGAATACAGAGGTTACTGTGATGTGTGACAACGAGGAGTCTGTCTTTATTTTGGTTGTGGGGAGGAGATGTGAGGTTAGAGGTACAGAAAATGCAGGAGATGCAGTCGAGAGCATTTTCAACTACCAAAGGGGGGGGAAGTTGCATCCCTTGAAGTAAGAGGACATTGGGGATGTTTGGGAGTAATGCCTCATCTGTGGAACAGACATAGCGGACGCAGAGGAATTGGGAGTAGGGGATAGCATTCTTGCAGGAAGGTGGGTGAGAGGAGGTGTTGTCTAGGTAGCTGTGGGAGTCAGTGAGCTTGAAATAGATGTCGTTTTCGAGGCAGTCATCAGAGATGGAAACAGAGGGGTCCAGGTGAACTTAAGGTTGAATGAAAGGTGTTGTAAAGTTGATGAACTATTCAAGCTCCTCGTGGGAGCGCAAGGCGGCGTCGATACATTCATCAATGTAGCAGAGGAAGAGGTGGGGGATGGTGCCAGTGTAGCAGTGGAAGCTACTCCACCTTGCACACCAAACTCAAGTTCACGTGTGTGTGTATGTGTGGTCAAATTTGAATGCAGTGTGGAGGAACAGTGGGATCTTAGGGTCCATGTCCATAGATCCCTCAAAGTTGCTCCCCAAGTCGATAGGATTGTAAAGAAGGTGTGTGGTGTGCTGGCTTTCATTGGCAGGGGAATTGAGTTTAAGAGCCACGAGGTTATGCTGCAGCTCTATAAAACTCTGGTTAGACCATATTTGGAATACTGTGCTCAGTTCTCATTACTTCATTATAGGGAAGATGTGGAAGCTTTAGAGAGGGTGCAGAGAAGATTTACCAGGATGCTGCCTGGACTGGAGGGCAAGTCTTGTGAGGAAAGGTTGAGGGAGCTAGGGCTGAAGGTGTTATATCTGAATCGGAAGAATTGAGAGTAGGGGATCACATTCTTGCAGTAAGATGAGTGAGATGGGGTGCTGTCTAGCTTCAAACACTGCAGCACATCCGAGAGGGGGAGAAGTATCCAGACGATTTATTTCAGGAGGCAGTCAAACCTGGTAGATTAAGTACTTCAAATCTGATCAGTGGCCAGGGACAGCAGGGTGTGACTGTAAGTGAGGCAGGTAAACAGAATCTGCAGTCAGGAACAGAGGAGCCTCAGCTCTTGACCTGGTCCAACAAGTACGAAGTAATTGCTCCCAGTGTGGATGAGGAAAAGGGCAGCGAGAGGATGAGCCAACTGACCACTGCACTGTGGTACAGGGGGCCATTCAAAAGGGGGGACCGAAAATGAAAGGCGGTAGTTGTACAATTAGGGGAACAGCTGGTATCCTTTGTTAGGAGGATCGAGAGTCCCACACAGTATGTTGCCTGTCTGGTGCCAGGGTAAGGGATATCTCTGACTGGCTTGAAAGGAAATTGGAGAAGGAGGGGGAGAATACAATTGTTATGGTCCATGCGAGAACAAATGAAATAGGCAAGACTAGGAAGATTATTATGAGCTAGGAACCAAATTAAAGAACAGGTCCTCAAGGCTATAATCTCCAGATTATTGTCTGAGCCATGTGCTAATTGGCATAGGGGCATGAGAATAAGGGAAGTAAACATGTGGCTAAAAGAGTGGTGAGGATAAGAGGGTTTCCTTTTCATTGGGCACTGGCATCAGTATTGGAACAGGAGGGATCTGCACCATTGGGACGGCCTCGACATGAATCAAGCTGGGACCAATGTTCTAGTGAAAAGGGTAAATAGGCTGGTCAACAGGACTTTAAACGAGGAAGTTGCAGGGGGGAGGGGATGGTAGGGAATGGTGAAACTTGCCCCAGTGAGAGACAGCAGTTTAACATCTGTAGTGGTGGATTAAACTAAGTGGAAAAATATGAAAGAAATGACATGGAAGGAAAATTCAGGAGAGGCTATTAAGGCCTCCAGCTCAGAGACAAACAGGACAGAGTGTTTGAAAAAGGCTAACAATCAAACACTGGAGAAACGAATGAAAATGGGAATAAGAGGGATAGTTAATGCAGTACTGAAGGTGTTATATCTGAATGCACGCGTATAAGGAGTAAGGTAAATGAACTTGTGGCATAGATTGCAACTGGCAGATATGACATGCTAGGCATCACAGAGACGTAGCTGCAAGGGGATCAGGATTGGGAACTAAATATCCAAGGACATACATCCTATTGAAAAGATAGGCAGGTGGGCCGAAGGGGTGGGGTTGCCTTATTAGTGAGAAATGAAACTAAATCAATAGGAAGAAACAAAGTAGGGTCAGATGGTGTAGAATCTGTTTGGGTAGAATTGAGGAACCGCAGAGATAAATAAACCATAGTTAGGGGTGTGTACAGGCCTCCAAACAGTAGTCAGGAGCTGGGGTGCAAGGTACACCAGGTGTGTAAGGACGACAAAGTCACAGTGATCATAGGGAATTTCAATCTGCAGGTGGACTGGGAAAATCATTTTGGTAGTCAGTTGCAAGAAAGGGAATTTTTGTCTACAAGATGGCTTTTTGGAGCAGCTCGTGGTGGACCCCACAAGGGAAAAGGCAATACTAGATTTAGTGTTGTGCAATAAGGCAGACTTGTTAAGGGAGTTTAAGGTAAAGGAATCCTTAGGAGGCAGTGATCATAAGATGATAGAATTTACTCTGCAATTTGAGAAGGAGAAGACAGAATCAGAGGTAACAGTATTGCAGCTGAATAAAGGTGACTGCAGAGGTATGAAGGAGGAGCTGGGCAGAATTGTCTGGAAGACGAGCCAAGCAGGAAAGACAGTGGAACAGCAATGGCAGGAGTTTCTGGGAGTAATTCAGGAGATGCAGCAAAAGTTCATTCTTAGGAAAAAGAAGCATGGTACAGGGAGGAAGATGCAACCATGGCTGACTAAAGAAGTCACACATAAAAGCAAAAGAGAAAACATATAATGTGGTGAAGGGAGTGAGAAACCAGAGGATGGGAAGCTTACAAAGACCGACAGGGGGCAACAAAAAAAAGGGAGAAGATTAAATATGAGGGTAAGCTAGCCAGTAATATAAATGAAGACTGTAAGAGTTTCTTTAAGTATATAAAGGGCAAAAGGGAGGCAAAAGTGGACACAGATGCGTTGGAAAAGGTGCAGAGGAGATTTACGAGGATGTTGCCTGGAATGGAGGGAAGGCCTTATGAGGTAAGGTTGAGAGAGCTAGAGTTTTTCTCTTTAGAATGACAAAGGATGAGAGGTAACTTGATAGAGGTGCACAAAATGATCAGAGGTATAGATAGAGTGGACAGCCAGAGACTTTTCCTGGGGTGGAAGTAGCTATTACGAGGGGACATAGTTTTATAGCGAGTGGAGATAGATATAGGAGAGACGTCAAAGGTAGGTTCAAAGAATGATAGGGGCGTGGGATGCATTGCCAGAGAGGGTAGTGGAGTCAGCCTCATTAGGGGTATTTAAGCGGCTATAAAATAGACATATCGATGATAGTATAGGGTATAGGGTGATTAGATAAACCTTAGGTTAGGGGTGAACGTTCGGCACAACATAGTGCGCCGAAGGGCCTGTACTGTGCTGTACTGTTTTATGCTCTGTGTTGGTGTTTGAGAAAGAGAGACTGTGTGTCTGTCAGTGTGACCTCATGCAACTGTGTGAGTGAGAAAGAGAGGGAGAGAGAGATTGTGTGTGACTGTGAGAGAGAAAGAGAGAGTGACTGTGTTTGTGTGTGAGAGAGTGATTATGTGTTTATAAGTGACTGTGTTTTGTGTGTGAGTGTGTGACTGTGTGTGTGAGCGAGAGTGAATCAGGGAGAGAGTGACTGTGTGTGTGTCTGTGTGTGTGTGTGTGTGTGTGTAAGTGGAGATTTTCCCAAGGTTTCAGTTGGAACTGCTTTCAGTTGTGATACCATGGGAGACTTGGTTATTGCTGGTGGTGATACAGAGTTTTTCTAGTTTCTTTTTCTGGGTGCGCATGTTGCTCCGTTTGCCTCGTCTGTTTGGCACTGTCTCATAATTGTACTTCTGTATCTTGAGCACCAGCTGAGAATATGGACTCTATCTTGATTTCAAAGTTACGGCTGTAGAATTGGTGTACAAGATGATTGAGGAATTTGTGTGAGCTGCGACAGCCAAGTCTTTCAGCATAATCAGTAGGTGAGCCCATGATCAGTAGTCCTTTTGGGATCTTTCATTCTAGCATTTCTGTAGAAACTTGACGACTGTGTCGATATGCACGATACTCTTGGAAATCCTCTGCACTTTGGGCTGGTGTTTGGTGGTATCCATGGTAGCCTTAATGTGGAGGTGCCAGTGTTGGACTGGGGTGAACAAGGTCAGAAATCACACGACACCAGGTTACACTTCAACAGGTTTATTTGAAAACACGAGGTTTCAGCGTGTAGCCCTTTCATTAGGTGAAGTGAGAAAGAAACACGCAGAACACAGAATTTATAAGTAAAAAATCAAATGATCACACAACTGATGAGGATGTATTAAACAAACCTAAAATGCTGTTAAATCTTTAATCAGTTGGAAGGTTTTAATTAATATGTATATGCAAATCCCCAAATTTCTTTCAAGTCAGTGCTCTGAAGAGGTGACAATTTAGGTCAGACTGTGTGAGGCCTAGTTTAGAATCTGTTTGTCTTTTGGCTTGGAATCAAACTGGTTTTATTTCTAAAGTAAAAATTTATAGAACGACACATCAATTGTCTGTAAATTGTCTGCTTTTTGAACAAAATAGAATGTATCAGCAAGTATAAATTCACCCCATAGATTTGTGTGTGTGTGTGTGTCTTGATAGAGAGAGTGTGTGTTAGAGGGGGTGAGAGTGTGTGTCTGTGTGTGTGTCTGTGTTTGTGTGTGTGTGAGAGAGAGAGGGGGGGGGCAGGGGAAGGGAGACTGTGTGTGCCTGAGGTTGGGGGGGGGGTGATGGGGGAGAGATAGTGTGTGTGTTGGCAGGGAGTTTGTGTGTGTGTGTATGTGTGTGTGTGTGTGTGTGTGTGTGTGTGTGTATGTGTGTGTGTGAGAGAGAATCCCCTGAGGTTGGGGATATTTTGACCAATACCTCCACTATCTCTGAAGCTACTTCCTTTAAAATCCTTAGATACAGACCATAAGGTCCTAATGATTTGTCTGCCCTCAGTCCCATTAGTTTGTCAAATACTTTGTCCCATGCAGTATATTAAAAGACCTTTCCTCCCATTAGCACCTCGCTTATCTGATATCTTTGGGATGCTTGCAGTGACCTCCATCATGAATGCCAATGTAAAATATTGGTTTAAATCATCTGTCATTTCCCCATTATCAGTTCCCAATCACATCATCTAAGGCTACCACACTCACTTCAGCTACTTTTTTAAAAATATACCAGTAGAAGCTCTTGCTGTTTGTAATTTATATTTCTGCCTAGGAATTAGAGTAGACCGCTCAGCATTAGTGGCACTTCGAGCCTGCAGCGCCATTCAATAGGATCAAGAAGATCTGATTTTAACCTCAACTGCATATTCTTGCATATCCCCTATCTTCCATCTCCTTGTTAATTAAGTATCTGTCTACGTCTGCCTTAAAAAGAATTACAGATTCTGCATCTATTGCTTTTAAGGAAGGACATTCCAAAGACTCAACCCTCTAAGCGAAAATATATTTCCTCATCTCTATTTTAAATGGAGAACCTGTTATTTTTGAACTATGACTGTAGTTCTAGATTCTCCCACAATGGGAATCATGCTTTTGTTCACCAATTAAGTCCAATTGAGATCTTGTTTGTTTCAGTTAACACATCTCTGACTCTTCCAAACTCCAGACAGGGAATCCCTAACCCTCCCAGCCTGTTATAGTGTCTTCCACTCTCTGCCATAGGGCAGAGATACAAAGTTTGAAAACATGTACCAACAGATTTAAAAATAGCTTCTTCCCTGCTGTTATCAGACTTCTGAATGAACCTGTCTTATTTTAAAGTTGATCTTTCTCTACACCTCAGTAGCTGTAACACTAGATTCTGCATTTTGTTCTATTACTCTGATGTACTTAGGTAAGGTATCATTTGTCCAGTTAGCATGCAATGCAGTACTTTTCACTGTGTCACAGAACATGCGATAATAATCAAGCTGACAGCTGTCATTCAGTTATTTGCACATTATGTAGTCACATAATTTGTTTCTTTAGTAGTCCATCAACCAGTTTCTTTGAGACCACAGCTAGAGTACTGTGAACAGTTTTGGTCCTGTTATCGGAGGAAAGATCCACTGAGGCAATCCAGAGAAGGTTCACTTGATTTAGCCTAGGTTTGGAGGGACTGTCTTATGAGGAGAGGTTGCTTAAGTTGGGCCTACACTGATTGGAGTTGAAAGGGATGAGAGGAGACCTTATTGAAACATACATGATTCATGCGGGACTTGACAGGCTAAATGCAGAAGGTTATTTTCCCCTAGCGGGGAAGCCTGGAACTGGAGGGCATAACCTCAGAATAAGGAATCACCCATTTAAGATTGAAATGTGGAATTTAATTTCTGAGGATAGTGAATCTGTGGAATGTTTTACCTCATGGAGGGGGTAGAGACTAGGTTGTTAAGAACATTCAAGCTGAGACAGAGAGTTTGAATCCAAAGTTATGAGGAAAAGGCAGCAAAACAGAGTCGAGGATTATCAGGGGGTAGAGCTGGATGAACTCAGTAGGCCAAGCAGCATCAGAGGTGTAGAAAAGCTGACGTTTCGGGCCTAGGCCCTTCATTTCTGAAGAAGACTCTAGGCTCGAAATCTCAGATTTCCTGCTCCTCTGATGCTACTTGGCCTGCTGTGTTCATCCAGCTCTACACCTTGTTATCTCAGATTCTCCAGTATCTGCTGTTCCTACTATCTCTGAGGATTATCAGGTTAGCCATGATCTTTTTGATTGGCAGAGCAGGCTTGATGGGCTGAAAGACCTACTTCTGCTCCCATTTTTAATGGTCTTATGAAACCTTTCATCATTTAATCTCTCTGCTCTCCACTTTACTGCAGACCTTGTCCCACGCAACCCCGTACAATCCTTCACTTGCTCAAAATCACCAGTTCTAACTGTCTTCAGATTTTAACTCCATCTCTCTCCATGGTTCCTGCTTGACCCACTGAGGATTTCCAGTAGCAGCAAGGCACATCATAATTTTTAATGAAAGATGAAAGTAAGCATTATTGTACATTGTTTGTGCTCGTTCTAGACAAGTTCTGGTATTTGTTTTATCTCTTCACAGTTTTTCTTCAATAAACCATTGAGGATCTTGAATATTCTTATCATCATTGAAGGAGTCGTCATTCTCTATCAATTGTACTCATTAATATGTTCAGAAAAGTGGCACCAAACAATATCTTTGGCATTAATTCTCTTCAGTAATTATTATGCTTTTTTTAAACTACTCAGAGACAGAATAGTTCTGGGTAAAGCATATTCATACTGTACAAATGGAAATTCAGAGAATAAAATTAATTAAGTCTGTTTTCCATACCCCAGTATCTGTTCGTGTTCAGAGCTTTGTATTTTTGTTACAAATGCTGTCTTTCATGTATCTGTCATTAAAATATTTTTATATCTCTGGATCAGATCCATCATTGTTAACTGCTACTAATATTTTATTTTTGTATGCGTTTACTTCTGAAATAATCATACCCAGTTTGCGTACTTTATATTATAATGTCAAATAGTTTATGGAGAAAAAAATGAGGATTTTCTGAAGAAGGATCACTGTACCTAAAACGTTGACTGTTTACTTTCCACAGATGCTGCCAGACCCGCAGCTCTTTGCATTTTGTTTTGGTGATTCATTTTGACTGAATGCACTTTCTATTAGACTGTACCTACTTTCCACAAAAGCTCAAGCAATCTCCCATTCGTTTCAATAAAAATTGAACATAAAAGGTCTTCATTTTTGTTTTGAATGTACACAGATGATTTGCTAAATAAATATCAAGTATATGAAACTGCATTCAATGCTGTTACTCACTGAATTCCCCCACTATTAACATGGTGGGTGTTACCACAAAACTGAACTAGACTTGCTGTATAAATGCAGTGGACATAGGAGCAAGTCAGAAGCTAGGAATACTGCAGCGAGTAACCCATCTCCTCACTCCCCAAAGCCAGCTTACCATCTACAAGGCATAAGTCAGGAGTGTGATGAAATATTCCTCACTTGCCTGGATGAGTGCAGTTCCAACAACTCCCAAGAAACTTGATACCATCGAGCAAAGCAGCCACTTTACTGTCACCGCATCCACAAATGTGCACTCCTTCCACCACATGCTCGTAGCAAAATTGGGAGGCATAGACAGAGGGGGTTGTGAGAATCTTGTCCCCCATATCAGACATTCTAACACCAAAAAACATAGGTTTAACATGAGGAGCAAGTGTTTTGGAGGAAATCTGAAGAAAATTATTTTCATCCAGAGGGTGGCAGAAGAATGGAAGGGGCTGTCTGAGAAAATAGTGGAGGCAAGCATTCTTGAAAAATTTAAGAAGCAACTGGATTAGTACTTAAAATGCTAGGGCATTGTAGGCTATGGGCCAAGTGCGCTCCTTCTTGCTCTGCATAGACATGAGGGCCAAGGGGCCTGTTTAAAAGCTGTTTGACTGTATAACTCCACAACCACAACCATCTTCCTTTGTGCCAGGTACAACTCCAACCAGCAGAGAGTTTGCCTCCTGATACCCAGTGATTCCTCTTTTGTTGGGGATGCTTCAAACCACACTTGTTTGAATGTGACATTTGTATCAAAGGCTGTCATTGTCACTTCATTTTTGGAATTCAGCTCTTTTGTCCTTGTTTGAATCAAGACTGTAATGAGGCTAGGAGATGAGTGGCCCCTTTGGAACCCAAACTGGGCTTTGGTGAGCAGGTTTTTGCTGAGCAGGTGCTGCTTGATAGCATTGTTGATGAAACCTTCCATTCTCTACTGATGATCAAGAGTAGACAGATGGTGTGGTAATTGGCCGAATTAGATTTGTCCTGATTTTTATGTACACAACATACTTGGGCAATTTTCCACGTTGTTAGGTAGTTGCCAGTGTTGTAACTAAACTGGAAGAGCTTGGCCACAAGTACCAAGTTCTGGAGCACAAGTGTTTAGTACTTTCACTGGAATGGTGTCAGAGATCACAGCCCATAGCCTTTGCAGTATCTAGTGTCTCCTTTCTTGATGTTCACATGGAATGAATGAAATTGGCTGAAGACTGGTATGTGTGATGCTGGGGACTGCTGGAGAAGGTCAAGATAGATCATCCACTCAGCACCTCTGGTTGAAGATTACTGCAAATATTTAAGTTTTTTTTACACTGATGTACAGCACTCTTCCATCATTTAGGATTAGGATATTAGTGAATCCTCCTCCTCCAGTGAGTTGTCTAATTGTCCGTGACCATTTGCAAAAGGATACGACAGGACTGCAGAGCTTAGGTCTGATCTATTGGTTATGGGATCACTTAGCTCTGCCCGTTACTTGCTGCTTATGCTTTTAGCACCCAAGTATGCCTGTTCATGGAATACCCTCCTACACTCTGCGTTGAACCAAAGTTGATCCAAGGCTTGATGGTTGAGTGGGGGATATGTGATGCATGAACTTGTGGATTGTGTTAAGAGTATGATTCTGCTGCTGTTGATGGCCTACAGGACCTCATGGAGGCTCTGTTTTGGACTGCTATATCTGTTCAAAGCCTGTTCCATTTAGCATAGTGATAGTGCCACACAAATTGCAGGGTATTCTCAACATAAAAGCGGGACTTCATCTCCACAAAGACTGTGGGTGGTCATTCTCACCAATACTGTCATGGCCCTGATACATCTGCAGCTGGAAAATTGATAAGGATGAGGTCAAGTATGTCTTTACCTTCCAGCTGGTTCCCTCACCTCTTGCCACACACCAGTCTAGCAGTTATGTCTTTTCGGAGTCAACCAGCTGGATAAGTAGTAATGCTGCCAAGTCATTTGTGGTGGTGGATTATATCCTCCACTCGAGTAGATTTTGTGCCCACGTCACCTTCAGCACTCTACAAAGGGATATTGATAGGCTGATGGGAAAAAAAGAACAACTAGCTTCAGAAGCTGGAAATCAGAAATAAAATCAGAAATTGTTGGAAAAATGTCAGGCAACATCCATGACGAGAAAGCGAAGTTAACATTTTGGATCCAGTGACGGTCTTCAGTTCACTGATAGGTTAGTGAATGGACAAAGAAATGGCAAATGGAGCACAATGTGGAAAAATGTGAAAATGTCCATTTTGAGAGAAAGAAAAGGAAAGCAATTTTATGGAAGGGCTCATCCAGCAAAGCATTGTGGGTAGAGCTCAGGAACAGGAATGCAGTCAGTTTTGATGGGATTGTACTAAAGGCCTTCCAACAGCCAACAACTGATAGAGTAACATACATGGACAGATTATGGAAAAGTGTAAAAACAACAGGATTGTTGTGTTGGGTGATATTAACTATTGATTGGGACTCAATGCTGGAGACATGTATTGAGGGGAATTTGTTAGGTGCGTACAGGATGGTTTTATGAAACAATATATAAATAGCCCAACTACAGAAGTGGTCATACTAGATCTGATATTGGGGAATAAGCCCAGCCAGGTAATCAAAGTTTCAGTGGGACAGCGTTTCGGGGACAGTGACCATAATTCTGTAAGTTTAAAGTTACTTATAGATAAGAACGAAGTAGTCTTCCAGTGAAAATATTACATTGGGGGAAGGCTAACTACCACAATCTTAGACAGGAACTGGGAAATATAGATTGGGAGCAACTGTTTGAAGGTAAACCCACGTCTGGCATGTGGAAATTTTTTAAAGGCCAGTTGATTAGCATTCAGGACCAGCATGTAACTGGTGTGCTATGTACCGTTTCTGTCTCCTTATTTGAGCAAGGATGTACTGGCACTATAAGGGGTACAGAGGTGGATTCCATAGTTGAGTGGGTTGGCTTATGAGGAAAGACTGAATAGACTGGAATTATATTCTTTGGAATTTAGAAGAATGAGGGAGGATCTTATCGAAACATATAAAATTATGAAAGGAATAGATCTGGGAGGTTGTTTCCACTCATGGGTGAAACTAGAATGAGGGCATATCCTCAAAGTTAGAGGAAACCATTTTTAAGATTGAATTGAGGAAGAACCTCTTTATCCATAAGGTTGTGAGTCTGTGGAATTCCCTGCCCGATGAAGTAGTTGAGCCTTCCTTATTTGATGTTTTAAAACTAAGATAGATAGTTTTTTGAAAAGTAAAGGAATTAAGAGTTATGGTGAGAGGGTGGGTAAGTAGAACTGAGGCCATGAAAAGATCAGCCATGATCATATTGAGTGGGGGAGCAGGCTCGAAGGGCCAGGTGGCTTACTCCTGCTCCTGGTTCTTATATTCTCATGTTCCTGTGAAAATAAAGGATAAGGATGGCAAGATTCAGGAATTTTGGATCAAAAATGAGAAATTGACACCTAAGTCAAAAAAGGTCAGAAGTCACATGACACCAGGTTATAATCCAACAGGTTTATTTGAACTCACAAGCTTTCAGAGCTATTCCTTCGTCAGGTGGAATAAAGAGACTAAAACCTGGTGTTGTGTGATATCTGAACTTGTCCACCCCAGTCCAACACCCGCACCTCCACATCATGGCTACCATCAACACCACAAAATCCTGGCTCAAAGCGGAGTGAATCTCCAAGATTGTACAAATCGACATTGACAGATGCAGAAATGCAATAAATAACTGAAGATACCGATAGGACTTCAGATCAAGAACCCACTCCTACACACAGACTGTTCTGAGAGACTGTGCCATTGTGCCTCCCACATACTTCTGAGTCACCTCGTACACCAGTTCTACAGGAGACACCAGAACCCTGAAATCAAGATAGAGTCCATATTCTCAGCTTGCACTCAGGATACAGTGGACCATTGATGAGACACTGCCAAACAGACAAGGCAAAGGAACTACCGCACCTACATGCACATCAAGAACAAGAAACTGGAGAAACATGGCATGACTATCACTAATAAACAAGCCTCACCAGTACCACAGTTGAAACAGGTACCACAAGGAAAGCCATCATCAACTTATCTGACAACATCCTTCAACCAGACACAAGTTCTCAGCCAAGGGCTCAGTTTCAGCCCAACCACCAACATGGACTCCATTGGTCTCGCTGCAGAGACAGACAAATTCATCAGGCGAATGAGGCTCTAGGAATTCTTCCACAAACCCCATGACATCAGCAGCGAGCCTAATGAAACAACCAACAGAGAGATCCACATTGTAACAACCAAAGAAGAAAGAGTCGAATTGGACCCATCTGGAAGGCTGCTGCACCAGGCTTGACATATATGCTCAAACTGTCAGGAAATGCATTAATGCCAGATTCATCAACCGCACTCACAAAATAGTGCAGAACGTCACCCAAGCACAACACAATGCATTCCGTGATCTCGAGGCTGATCTCAAATCATCATCAAACCAGCAAAGGAGGACCCATCATTATACAGAATAGAATGGACAACTGAACCACCAGTAACACTACAGACAATTATCTGTCAATCCAACCAAAGAACACACCCATCAACTCAACAGACTGATCAAGACCTTTGATCCAGTCCTTCAGGGTATCTAATGCACTCTCATCCCGCATACTTCTTGCCTAGGAGACTTCTATTGCCTCTCGAAGATACACAAAGCCAATATACCTGAATGTCCCATCACAACAGGCAATGGGACCTTGTATGAGAATCTCCCCGGCTATGTCAAGGGCATCTTGGGACCCATTGTACAAGGAATTGTCAGCTTCTGTCACAACACTACAGACTTCTTAGCACCCATGGACCAGTCAAACCAGGAACATTCCACGTCACGTTGGATGTTTCAGCATTCTAGACCAGCGCCCCCCATGATGACAGAATCATTGCATCAGCCTTAGTACTCAATACCACCAACTGCCAATTTCCAGTCATCATCTTACAACTCATCTGTTTAATTCTTGACCACATCCTCACCCTCAACAACCAGTTCTTCATTCAGATGCATGGAACAGCAATGGGAACCAAATTTGTACTCCAATTTGTCAACATTTTCACATACAAGTTTGAGCAAGACACCTTTGCTACACAGGACCTCCGACCAAAACTCTTCACCAGATACAATGACGACATTTTCGTCCTTTGGACTCATGGCAAAGAATCACTGAAACGACTACATAACAATTTCAACAAGTTTCATCCCACCATCAGACTCACCATGGACTACTCTTCAGAATCAGTCTCATTCTTGGGCACATGCATGTCCAGCAAGGACGGACATTTCCATGCATCACTCTATCTCAAGCCCACAGATAACTCACACTGCTGCACTTCTCTAGCTTCCACACTAAACACGTTAAAGAAGCCATCCCCTACAAGCAAGCTCTGTGTATACACATGATCTGCTCAGTTGAAGAGGAACACACAGATACCTAAAGGTGCTGAAAAATGCCCTCACAAGAATGGAATACAATGCTTGACTCAACAATCGCCAGTTCCGACATGCCACAGTGAAAAATTGCAATGACCTCCTCAGAAGGCAGACGCAGGGTCTGACCGATAGAGTACCCTTTGTCATCCAGTGTTTCCCTGGAGTGCAGAAACTATGCCATGTTCTTTGCAACCTTCAATATGTCATCAATGACAATGAACATCTCACAATATCATCCCTAGGCCTCAATTCTCACCTTTAAACAATCGCCAAAATTTATACAGACCATTGTTTGCAGCAAACTACAGAGCCTTCAGGACAACATCAACCACGACACCTCTCAACCCTGCCAGGGCAACGTCTGCAAGACATGTCAGATCATCAACATGGATACTGCCATCACACATGGGAATACCCCTACCATATACACGGCAGATACTTATGTGGCACGGCCAATGTTGTCTATCTCATACCCCGCAGACAAGGATGCCTCGAGGTATGGTATATTGGCGAAACCATGCAGATGCTCTGACAACAGATGAATGGACATTGTGCAACAATCACCAGACAGGAACGTTCACGCGCAGTTGGGGAACACTTCAACAAGCAAAGATATTCAGCCTCAGATTTTTGGGTAAGTGCCCTCCAATCCAGCCTTTGAGGTACACAATAATGTAGAATCGCTGAGAAGAAACTGATAGCCAAATTCCTTACCCATGAACACAGCCTCAACCACGATCTTGGATTCGAGTCGCGCTTCATGTAGCCAAACCACACTGTTCTGCATCTGTAAAATCTTCCTTACTGTCCAGTTTTGACACCATCGTCGTGATAAATTGTTATGATCTCTCTACCTTAATTTGTTTGTAAGGTTTTGGATTACTTACTACTTTGGTTAGACCCTTAGCATGCAACTGTTATATCTATCATGCTATTCCAACCACTTGGTTTGTTTCCAGCATCACCTTATTTTTAAAATTTTTTGTGATTATCTCTCTGCCTCGATTAATTGAATTATAAAGTCATCCCTTTGCTTGTTTTTTAGCTGTTGGCACTATACTCACACCATGTGATACTTGATCACCTGCAGAGACTTATTATTCAGCCTGTCAACACTCTACCCACACCATATGTACGATCTTTTTATCTCTCTGCCTATAAATTTTGCATCTGTGTGTCTCTTTTCATTCCACCTGACAAAGAAGCAGCGCTCAAAGAGCTTGTGTTTTCAAATAAACCTGTTGGACTATAACCTGGTGTCATGTGACTTCTGACCTTGTCTGCCCCAGTTCAATACCAGCACCCCAACATCAAAACAAAGGCGTATGTAAGATTTAAGACACTGAAGACAGACAGCCATAGAACTCAAAGATATCAGGAAAGAATTCAAACAACAAATTGGGAGGGCTGAAGGAGGCCACGAAATGACTTGGACAAACAAATTTAAGGAAAATCCCATTTTATAATATATAAATGATAGGGTAGCTAGGGTAAGATCAGGTATACTCAAGAACAACCGAGAGAATTTATGCATGGAGCCAGAGGAAGTGGATGAAGTCCTTAAATAATGCTTTGCATTGGTATTCACAAAGGAGATGGACATAGTGGATGAGAATCTTCGAAGTGGTATGAGGTTGTTGACTTGCTTGCCAAGCTGGCTTGTTTTTGTTCACCATGCTAGCTAATACCATCAGTGAGGCCTGCGATGAAAGCAATGTTGCTCAACTCCACTTGGAATTTATACTGTCTGGTTCATTATGGTGAGTAGTGTAATTTCCGGCTTTGATCTGCATGGGTCTGTATGTAGGGCCCAATTCTATATGTTTGTTGATTGCATTATGGGTGGAGAACCATGCCTCTAGGAATTCCCATACTTGTCTATGTTTGGCTTGGGCTTCTGTGGTATCTTGTCCCAGTTAAACTGATGGCCTTCATTGTCTGAGTGTACTGATATGAAGGAAAGTTCATTGTGCCGTTTTGCGCTAGCTGATTTACATGTATTCTGATGGCTAGTTTCCTCCCTGTCTGTCCTATTTAATGTTTGCGGCAGTCATTGCATGGTATTTTGTAAACCAAGTTGGTTCTGCACGTTGTGGGAATAGGGTCTTAAATCCTTGTGAGTGTTTGTTGTAGAGTGGCTGTGGGTTTGTGTGCCAGCATGATTCCCAGTGGTCTTAGGAGTCTAGTTGTCTCATCTCATACTTCGTCTTTAATGGTCAAGTATACAAACAGATCAACAGTACAACAACAGGGTCACCCATCTCAGGACTCATGACAGAAGCAGTCATGCAAAGACTAGAACACACCACCCTCCCCAGCATTCAACCTAAACTGTGGATCCGGTACATCAACAACGTGTCGTTATTAAACACAATAAATTAGATGAGATCCACGATGTCATCAACAGCATATTCATAGGGATCAAATTCACAAGCTAAGAAGAAAACAACAATCAACTTCCATTTCTAGACATTAGAGTTAAGCATATGACCAACGGGGTGTTCTAAACCTCAGTATACAGAAAAGCAACCCACATTGATCAAATCCTCAACGGGAATAATATGGGAAATTACAGGCCAGTGAGTCTTCCCCAGTGGTAGGGAGATTATTGGAGAAGATTCTTAGAGATAGGATTTGGTTACAATATCTCCTTACAATATCTGGACAGTACTATTTGTTGAACAACTGTCCATTCTTTATGAGGTGAGGATGACTCCACTTACTCATCAGAACTCAATTTTTATTTATACTCTGGAACTCGCTCAGTCACAGCTTCAGTGTAAGCTGTCTGTGCTAACTTAGTTAACTCTGGATCTGTGTTCTGAACCTCAGTTATTGAAAAACAAATGCCAAATACATCTTTTGAACTAATTTCCTCCTTAAGTAAAATCTCAGAGCTAGGCAGTCCTTAAGGCATGAACAGAATTCATTCTGGAGTCTATTCACAAGTCAATTTGTACATAAGTCAGAATACAATGCTGAATAATGTACACATAAGAAATTTTCATATGTTGGGTCTTTAACATTACACCCCTGCATAGGATCACATTCTTAAGTGCAAGCATTCGTAAAATGAATGTTCATAAATTGGAGACACTGTGTAACCTAAAATCTGTTAGTGGCAGTACTGTCACCACTGGTGATGGACTTTGTTTCGTCATTGCTCTGGTCAATACACACGAAAACTCCCCAGAATCTTTTCCTGAACCGTCTCTTTAACTTAAACTTTCCATGACTATAGATGAAGCTATAACTGCTATCCTGCCAAATCATTCCACAGGTGGAAATCAACTCCACCCATAGATTATTCTTTAACTACCCATAATGCAGACAAGTCGTACTCTAATTGGACTTGGAACCAGGATATACTCTTCCCCTAATTCTACTTACTACAGGAAACTTTGTTTTAACTGGCACCTTGTGAATTAGCACTCTCAATATCCAGCAAAAATTATATACCTGAAATACCGGATGTTTACTGTATCATCATAATCTCCATGATATCTGAGTAATCATAGAGCTAAACAGCATGCAAACAGATCCTTTGGTCTGATGCATCCATGCTGACCAGATATCCTAAATAGATCTAATCTCATTCGTCAGCATTTGGCCCATATCCCTCTAAACCCTTCCTATAGATCTACCCATCAAGATGCCATTTTAAAATTGTAGTTGCGCATGCCTCCACCACTTCTTCTGGAAGCTTGTTCTATGCATGCAACACCATCTGCATGAAAAATTTGCACTTCAGGTTTCTTTTAAATTTTCCCCCGCTCACCTTAAAACTATGCCCGCTGGTTTGTACTACCCCACCCCGGGAAAAAGACCTTGGCTATTCACCCTATCCATGCTCCTCAAATTCTCTGTTTCAGAGGAATATTTATCCTTGGTAACGATACAGCTGGATCACATGTGAGAGTGATGCCTGCTGTGGTTGTAAAGCCAGTGGAAAATCAAACAACTGAGGTATGATAGGAAGTATTTTCTGGGATTGTTTCCTGACTGAGTGGTAAAAAGGTCATAAAACCACAATCGAAACAGGAGGAGGAATCAAGCAGCAAAAATAAGGAAGGTGAAATTCAGTTATCTGAAATAATGTTCATTGAATGATTGAGGAAAAAAACAAGTCCAAGTGGAGGATAACATGGATATTTTTACTTCAGGAAAATTAAATAAATTACAACAGAAAGACGATAAATTAAAACAGTTGTATCAAAAAGCATATATAGAATCTGATTGTATCCCAGAATGTTGCTGCCTTAAAAATGAAGTCTTGGTGAAGTCTTGGAGATCATTACATTTTCAGTAAAATGAAAAATGGGCAGGTGCCCATCAAGTTGCTTTACCGCTGGGTTATAAAATGGAAGTGTTGTGGGTAGCATGTGAGGTACCAGGTAGAAGCTCATTTGGAAGTAAGGAAAACTCAGCCAAAAATACAAAAACATTTTTATTGGTCTGGACTGCATAAAGATGTGGTTAAATTTTGCTGGACATTTCACACAGTCATAGGGTCATAGAGATATTCAGCATGAAAACAGACTCTTCAGTCCAACTCATCCATGCCAACCAAATATCCCAAATAAATCCAGGCCTATTTGCCAGCATTTGGCCCATATCTCTCTAAGCACCTCCTGTTCACGTACTCATCCAGATGCCTTTTAAATGTTGTAATTGTACCAGCCTTCACCACTTGCCCAGGCAGCTCACTCCATAAATGCATCATCCTCTGTGTGAAAAGATTGCCCTTTACATCCCTTTTGAATCTTTCCCCTCTCATCTTAAACCTATAACCTCTAGTTTGGATTCCCTCACCCAGGGAAAAGGCCTTGTCTATTTACCCTATTCACGCTCCTTATGATTTTATAAACCTCTACAAAAGGTCACCACTCAGCCTCCAACACCCCAGGGAAAATATCTTCAGCCTCTCCTGATAGCTCAATCCCTCCAACCCTGAATACATCCTTGTAAGTCTTTTCTGAACCCTTTCAAGTTTCACAGTATCCTTCCTATGGGAAGAACACCAGAATTGCATGCAGTATTTTGAAAGTGGCCTAACCAATGTCTTGTATGGCTGCAACATGACATCCCAACTCTTATACTCAATACACTGACCAATAAAGGCAAGTACACCAAATGCCTTTTCACTATCCTATCTACATGTGACTGTACTTCAAAGGACTATGAATCTCCACTCCAAGGTCTCTTTGTTCAGGAACACTCCCCAGAACCTTACCATTAAGTGTATAAATCCTGCCTTGTTTTGTCTTTCCAAAATGCAGCACTCTACATTTATCTAAATTAAACTCCATCTGCCACTCCTTAGCCCACTGCCCCATCTGATCAACATTCCCTTGTACTCTGAGATAACCTTATTGACTGTCGAATACACCTCCAATTTTGGTGTCATCAGCAAACTTACTAAAGCATGCCTCCTAGGTTCACATCCAAGTCATTTATATAGATGACAAAAAGCAGTGGATCCAGCACCAATCCTTGTGGCCCACTGCTGGTCACAGGCCTCCAGTCTGAAAAACAACCTTCCACCACCTCACTTTATTTTTTACCTTCGAGCCAGTTCTCCATCCAAATGTCAGGTAATATGAAAACCACAGGCAGTGAGAAAACTGGCACCCTTAATATCCATTCTAGCATCTGAGGAACCTTTAACAGGATTCTTAATTGATTGCAAAGCCATTTGTTCAGCAGCAGGAGTCAGGTGAGAGCGCGAGGGGGCTGCTGGGATGGATTTTCAGTTTAAAAGACTGACCTCGAGAATCTGCAGTCTCCATTTGTTCAGCAGCAGGAGTCAGGTGAGAGTGTGA
This sequence comes from Stegostoma tigrinum, assembly GCF_030684315.1. Lineage (NCBI taxonomy): Eukaryota > Metazoa > Chordata > Chondrichthyes > Orectolobiformes > Stegostomatidae > Stegostoma > Stegostoma tigrinum. The sequence continues at coordinate 47,851,651 of NC_081377.1, read as the reverse complement.
GGGGATTGCTGGGAAAGTAAAATCATATTTTCTGGCAGTGGTTAAACCTGAAACACTACACCTGTCGTGTCTTCCACCCACCCTCCTCCTCTAACCAAAAAAAGAGTGTGGAGGGTCAATAAGCACAGATTTCCTCTGAGTCAGGAGAGGAAAGGACAGTGGTGAGCATAATAGATTAGTTAGTGCTTGGGGGCCTTCACTTTTTGGTGGTGGAGACTCGGAGTGAGAAAACAAGAGTGGTGCCTCCCTCCCTTCCACCTCCTCTAACCTAAGAATAAAAGGGTAAGTAAGTAATTCTCTACTTTTTACAAATCTTTCAGGGAAGTTTAAATTTAGAGGGGTGGCAGTCAGGGCCGTGCAATGTTCCTCCTGCAGGATGTGGGAGGTAAGAGTCAACAGCAGTGACTCTGCTGACTTCACCTGTGGGAAGTGCACCCAGTTCTAGCTCCTCAAAGACCACATCAGGGAACCAGAATTGGAGCTGGATGAACACCGGATCATTTGGGAGGCTGAGGTGATGATAGAAATGAGCTACAGGGACATAGTTACCCTTAACAATGAAGGCAGTTGGATAACAGTGCAGGAATCCCCTGTGGTAGTTCCCCTCAACAATAAGTATACTGTTTTGGATACTGTTGGTGGGGGTGGGGGCTACCTACCAGGGGTAAGCCACAGGGGCTGGGTCTCTAGTGCAGGGTCAGGCTCTGTGGCTCAGAGGGGAAGGGGAAGAATAGGAGGCCAGTTGTAGTGGGGGATTCAATAGTTAGATGCACAGTCAGGTGGTTCTGTGAATGTGAACAAGACAAATGGATGGTATGTTGCCTCCTGGGTGCCAGGGTCCGTGATGTCTCGGATCGTGTCTTCAAGATCATTAAGCGGGAGGGTGAGCAACCAGCAGTCATGGTATACATGAGTATCAATGACATAGGTAGAAATAGGACTGAGAATGTGAAAAACAAGCACAGGGAGTTAGGTTGGAAGCTGAAGTCCAGGACAAACAAGGTAGTTATCTCTGATTACAATCAGTGCCACGTGGTAATGAGGTAAGAAATAGGGAGAGAGTGCAGCTAAACGTGTGACTACAGGGCTGGTGTAGGAAGGAGGGTTTCCATTATGGGGATAATTTGGAGCCCATTCTGGGGAAGGTGGGAGCAGTACAGCAAGGACAGTTTTCACCTGAACCTGAAGGGCACAAATATCCTGGGAGGGAGGTTTGCTTGAGCTATATGGGATGGTTTTAACTAGCTTGGCAGGGGGTGAGGAACCCAATTTGTAATTCAGAGGATGAGGTATTCAGCCTTCCAACAGACACAACAGGGAGTGAGGTTGTAAATAAAGAAATGCAGTTGATGGAACATAATTGTGGACACAGGGATCATTTGAAGTGTGTATGCTTCAATGCTAGAAGTATCAGAAATAAGGCAGATGAACTTAGAGCATAGGTTAGTACTTGGAACTACGATGTTGTGGCCATTACAGAAACATGGGTTACTCAGGGATTGGAATGGTTGTTGGAAGTTCTGGGATTTAGATGCTTTAAAAGAAATAGGGAGAGTGGAAAGAGGCAGGAGTGGCATTGCTAGTCAGGGTTAGTATAGCAGCTACTGAAAGGCAGTTTGAAAATGATAGGCCAATAGAGTCAGTTTGGATTGAGGTCAGGAACAAAGAGCAGTCACTTTGTTGAGTTTGTTTTTTTTACAGATCCCCTAACAGTTGCAGAGAAGTGGAAGAGTGGTTTGGAAAACAGATACTGGAAAAGTGTAGAAATCACAGCGTTGTCATCATGGCTGACTTTAACTTTCCAAATATCAATTGAAGACTTTTTAGTTGTGATAGTTTAGATGAAATGGATTTTGTCCGGTGTGTTCAGGTAGGATTCCTGCCACAGTATGTAAATAGACCAATAGTTTGGATTTGGTGCTTGGCAATGAACCAGGCCAAGTGTTAGACCTGTTGGTAGGAGAGCATTTTGGCGTTAGCGATTGTAACTCTGTTACTTTTACTATTCCTATGGAAAAGGATAGGTACATACAGCAGGGTAAGGTTTATAATTGGGAGAAGGATAATTATAAACCCACTAGGCAAGAACTGGATAACAAAATGGGAACAGATGCTGTCAGGGAAGAGCACTATCGAAATGCATATGGCGTGTGCTTGATATGTTTGTCCCTAGCAGGCAGGGAAGTCGCAGTCGAGTTAGGAGCCTTATTTCAAGAGGTCGAATCTCTAGTTAAGAGGAAGAAGGATGCTTATATAAGGTTTAGGAAACAAGGATTGGAAAAGGCTCTAGAGGGACACAAGTTTGCCAGGAAGGAGCTAAAGAAAGGGCTTAGGAGAGCTATAAGGAGGCATGAGAAAACCTTGGGGGATAGGATCAAGGAAAACCCCAAGGCTTTTTACACACGTGAGGAATAAGAGAATGACCAGAGAAAGGATTGTAAAGGGAATTTGTGCATGGAGCCTAAATGCATAGAAGTTCTTAACAAATAATTTTCTTCAGTATTCACAACTGAGGGACCTAGTTGTAGGGGAGGACAGTGTGAAACAGGCTGGTGGGCGAGGAGGTGGATGTTAGTAAGGAAGATGTACCAGGATTTTTGAGGAACTTGAAGATAGATACATCCCCCAGGCCTGATGAGATTTATCCAAGGATTCTATGGGAAGCGAGGGAAGAGATTGCAGGGCCTTTGGCAATGATCTTTTTGTCCTCACTGTCCACAGCTATAGTGCTGGAAGATTGGAGAGGCAAATGTTTTTCTCTTGTTCGAAAAAGGGAATAGGGATAACCCCAGAAATTACAGGCCAGTTAGTCTTTCTTCAGTGGTGGGCAAATTATTGGAAAGGGCTCAGATAGGATTTATGATCACTTGGATAGGCACAGTTTGATTCGTGATAGTCAGCATGGATTTCTGGACTGTTTCTCAGAGGGGATGCCACAGTGGAACTGGGATGCTTGCTTCAGCGACACATTCGGTAAACAGCTTAGAATTATCCCTGAATTTTTTAAAAATTAGATAAGAGATGCATGAGTGGGTGGAGTCAAAACTCAAAGATCCTGGAAGGTTTTACAGATTTGTTTTAAATTAGCGAGGTTTTTGCTCCTATTGAGATAACAGCTAGCATTCTCTGCTGCTAAAGTATTAGACAAGAGGCTTCCTCTTACAAATAACAAGGCTTTCTTTAAGCATTTTGCACTACTGGACTGGACTGAGGCAGCACATGAAAACCTTAACTTTTGCTAAACTGCCTTGTTTATGGGATGCTATCTATATTAGAACAGTTGAGGATTAGTGGTTAAGTCATTATCTTGTAAGTATTTCAAGAGTGAGTTAAGGATGCATTTTTTCATTTATATTTTAATTGTGTTATAAGAATAAAGTATGTTTGGCTTAAAGCCTAGTGGTGGATCAATCAAATTACTTCTGGGCCTAGGTTATCTTCTTACCATACTTTGGGACTGGGTCTTGTCTGGTCCACAACAAGGTCAGTACAAGATGAAATTGAGCACTATCCTTCATAGCTTGAGTTGGAGAATTTCATCAGTGATCAAGCTAGAGCTAATAGCATCAACAGCTTTCCTGTCTCTGCATGGGACCTTAGCATGTCTCAATGGCTGGTTCCACAGGAACTCAAGTGGTGCGACTAGCAATGGTTACTCCACTATGTGGGAAGATAGTATGGCTTCCAATGAGGAATGAAGCTCCAAACCCCCAATAAATCACCCACTCCCTCGAAAGAAAGGTTATGATTCAGCTGCAGATGATTTACGTAGAGGCCTTTCTAACAACTATTGCTCCTGAGGTCTCCAGCCAATTTGATTCACTCCATGGCATATCAAAGTGGCTGATGCACTGGATATTGTGAAGGCTATAGATCCTGACAACATTCTGGCAGTAGTATTGAAGGCTTGTGTTCCAGAACTCATGTCCCTAGCCCAAACTATTCCATTACATCTACCACACTGGCATCTACCTACATGAAAATAAACCTAATGCATCCTGTACATAAAAATTAAGATTAATCCAACTTGATCAATTATACCCCATCATTCTGCTCTTGATCGTCAGTAAAGCAATGGAAAGGGTCAACAGCATTTACTTAGCAATAACCCATTCACTGGCATTCAGCTTGGGTTCCACCTGGGCCACTCAGCTCCTGACCTAATTCCAGTCTTGTTTCAAACATTGATTGAAAAAAAACTGATCCCAAGAGGTGAGTTGAGTGTAGTTGCCCTTGACATCAAGGCACCCTAGCAAATGTCAACTCATTGGGCTAGTGTGCTGAAACGATTCCCTAAATCACCACAAATATTTACATTTAAAAATCAAACTTGTCCAGAGAAATGTCCCACCCAGAAAGTGGTGAGCCTGTGGAATTCTCTGCCATAGAAAGCAGCTGAGGCCAAAATATTGAATGTTTTCAAGAAGGAGTTAGATATAACTCCTCAAGCTAAGGGTGTGTAGAGAAAGCAAGAACAGTGTTGGAAGAGCAGCCATGATCATACTGAATGGTGTAGCAGTCTTGAAGGTCTGTCTGTATGGCCTACCTCTGTTCCTATTTTCTAAAGGTTCTGTGAAGCAACTAAAAAATCCCAATTGGCCTCTATCTGCTACCCAGTAGAAAAGCAAACCATATAAGATTTAAAGTGAAACAATAAAAAAGTTGCATTTATTATCATAGTCTTCATTTTAACAATAGCAGTAAAGGACAGGATTTCTAATCTATGCACCTTAAAATTTTACTCCTCTTAAAATTCACAAACACAGCCAGAGGTATATCCACTTTCCAACATACACATGCACAAAGCAAAAATAAAACAAAATTATGTTTTGGGGGAGGGGGGAAATGTAATTAAAGTAAGACAGTTCCGTATCACCAGCCTAAAATCAAAATAAACAGAGGGTTGAGAGTGTATGACCATAAGAACATAAGACATAGGAGTGGAAGTAAGGCCATTCAGCCCATCAAGTCCACACTGCCATTTAAATCATGGCTGATGGGCATTTCAACTCCACTTCCCTGCACTCACCCCGTAGCCCTTGATTCCTTGAGAGATCAAGAATTTGTCGATCTCTGCCTTGAAGGCATCAAACATCCCAGCCTCCATGGCACTCTCTGGCAATGAATTCCACAAGCCCACCATTCTCTGGCTGAAGAAGTGTCATCTCATTTCATTCATTTTTAAATTTATCCCCTCTAATTTTAAGGCTGTGCCCATGGGTCCTAGTCTCCCTGCCTAACAGAAACAACTTCCCAGCGTCCACCCCTAAGCCATACATTATCTTGTAAGTTTCTATTAGATCTCCCCTCAACCTTCTAAACTCTAATGAATACAATCCCAGGATCCTTAGCTGTTCATCATACATTAAACCTACCATTCCAGGGATCATCCGTGAGAATCTCCGCTGGACATGCTCCAGAGCTAGTATGTCCTTCCTGAGGTGTGGGGCCCAAAATTGGACACAGTATTCTAAATGGGGCCGAACTAGAGCTTTATAAAGTCTCAGAAGCACATCACTGCTTTTATATTCCAACCCTTTTGAAATAAACAGCAACATTACATTCACTTTCTCAATCACGGACTCTACCTGCAAGTTAACCTTTAGAGAATCCTGAACCAACACTCCCAGATCCCTTTGTACTTCTGCTTTACGAATTTTCTCACCATTTAGAAAATAGTCCATACCTGTATTCTCTTTTCCAAAGTGTAAAACCTCACATTTACTCACATTGAATTTCATCAGCCTAAACCACTCTCCTAAACTGTCTAAATCTTTCTGCAGCCTCCCCACCTCCTCAGTACTGCCTGCCTGTCCACCCATCTTCGTATCATCGGCAAACTTCACCAGAATGTCCCCAGTCTCTTCATCCAGATCATTAATATAAGGTGAACAGCTGCTGCCCCAACACTGAACCCTGCAGGACACCGCTCATCACCGGTTGCCATTCCAAAAAAGAGCCTTTTATCACAAGAGATAATGGGAACTGCAGATGCTGGAGAATTCCAAGATAATAAAATGTGAGGCTGGATGAACACAGCAGGCCAAGCAGCATCTCAGGAGCACAAAAGCTGACGTTTCGGGCCTAGACCCTTCATCAGAGAGGGGGATGGGGAGAGGGAACTGGAATAAATAGGGAGAGAGGGGGAGGCGGACCAAAGATGGAGAGTAAAGAAGATAGGTGGAGAGAGTGTAGGTGGGGAGGTAGGGAGGGGATAGGTCAGTCCAGGGAAGACGGACAGGTCAAGGAGGTGGGATGAGGTTAGTAGGTAGCTGGGGGTGCGGCTTGGGGTGGGAGGAAGGGATGGGTGAGAGGAAGAACCGGTTAGGGAGGCAGAGACAGTTTGGACTGGTTTTGGGATGCAGTGGGTGGGGGGGAAGAGCTGGGCTGGTTGTGTGGTGCAGTAGGGGGAGGGGACGAACTGGGCTGGTTTAGGGATGCAGTAGGGGAAGGGGAGATTTTGAAACTGGTGAAGTCCACATTGATACCATATGGCTGCAGGGTTCCCAGGCGGAATATGAGTTGCTGTTCCTGCAACCTTCGGGTGGCATCATTGTGGCACTGCAGGAGGCCCATGATGGACATGTCATCTAGAGAATGGGAGGGGTAGTGGAAATGGTTTGCGACTGGGAGGTGCAGTTGTTTGTTGCGAACTGAGCGGAGGTGTTCTGCAAAGCGGTCCCCAAGCCTCCGCTTGGTTTCCCCAATGTAGAGGAAGCCGCACCGGGTACAGTGGATGCAGTATACCACATTGGCAGATGTGCAGGTGAACCTCTGCTTAATGTGGAATGTCATCTTGGGTCCTGGGATGGGGGTGAGGGAGGAGGTGTGGGGACAAGTGTAGCATTTCCTGCAGTTGCAGGGGAAGGTGCCGGGTGTGGTGGGGTTGGAGGGCAGTGTGGAGCGAACAAGGGAGTCACGGAGAGAGTGGTCTCTCCGGAAAGCTGACAGGGGAGGGGATGGAAAAATGCCTTGGGTGGTGGGGTCGGATTGTAAATGGCGGAAGTGTCGGAGGATAATGCGTTGTATCCGGAGGTTGGTAGGGTGGTGTGTGAGAACGAGGGGGATCCTCTTGGGGCGGTTGTGGCGGGGGCGGGATGTGAGGGATGTGTTGCGGGAAATACGGGAGACGCGGTCAAGGGCGTTCTCGATCACTGTGGGGGGAATGTTGCGGTCCTTAAAGAACTTGGACATCTGGGATGTGCGGGAGTGGAATGTCTTATCGTGGGAGCGGATGCGGCGGAGGCGGAGGAGGAATTGGGAATAGGGGATGGAATTTTTGCAGGAGGGCGGGTGGGAGAAGGTGTATTCTCGGTAGCTGTGGGAGTCGGTGGGCTTGAAATGGACATCAGTTACAAGCTGGTTGCCTGAGATGGAGACTGAGAGGTCCAGGAAGGTGAGGGATGTGCTGGAGATGGCCCAGGTGAACTGAAGGTTGGGGTGGAAGGTGTTGGTGAAGTGGATGAACTGTTCGAGCTCCTCTGGGGAGCAAGAGGCGGCGCCGATACAGTCATCAATGTACCGGAGGAAGAGGTGGGGTTTGGGGCCTGTGTAGGTGCGGAAGAGGGACTGTTCCACGTAACCTACAAAGAGGCAGGCATAGCTGGGGCCCATGCGGGTGCCCATGGCCACCCCCTTAGTCTGTAGGAAGTGGGAGGAGTCAAAAGAGAAGTTGTTGCGTGTGAGGACGAGTTCAGCTAGGCAGATGAGAGTGTCGGTGGAGGGGGACTGGTCGGGCTTGCGGGACAGGAAGAAGCGGAGGGCCTTGAGGCCATCTCCATGCGGAATGCAGGTGTACAGGGACTGGACGTCCATGGTGAATATGAGGTGTTGGGGGCCAGGGAATTGGAAGTCCTGGAGGAGGTGGAGGGCATGGGTGGTGTCACGGACGTAGGTGGGGAGTTCCTGGACCAAAGGGGAGAAAATGGAGTCTAGATAGGTGGAGATGAGTTCGGTGGGGCAGGAGCAGGCTGAGACGATGGGTCGACCAGGGCAGGCAGGTTTGTGGATTTTGGGAAGGAGATAGAAACGGGCCGTGCGGGGTTGGGGAACAATGAGGTTGGAGGCTGTGGGTGGGAGGTCCCCTGTGGTGATGAGGTCGTGAATGGTGTTGGAGATGATGGTTTGGTGCTCGGGTGTGGGGTCATGATCGAGGAGGCGGTAGGAGGTGGTGTCGGAGTGTTTTATCACAACTCTGCCTGCTGTCAGACAGCCAATCCTCAATCCAAGCCAGTAGCTCACCTCAAACACCATGGGCCCTCACCTTGCTCAGCAGCCTCCCGTGAGGCACCTTATCAAAGGCCTTTTGGAAGTCTAGATAGATAACAGCTACTGGATTTCCTTGGTCTAACATACTTGTTACCGCTTCAAAGAATTCTAACAGGTTTGTCAAGCACATCCTCCCCTAACTAAATCCATGCTGACTTGTTCTAGTCTGACACTGCACTTCCAGGAATTTAGAAATCTCGTCCTTGACAGTGGACTCTACAATTTTACCAACAACCAAGGTCTGGCTAATCAGCCTATAATGTTCCATCTTTTGCCTTGATCCTTTCTTAAACAAGGAGTGGGGGGGGGGGGGTGCGGTTGCAACAGCAATTTTCCAATCATCTGGGACTTTGCCTGACTTTTGAAAGAGTATGGAATGAGCTGCCAAATGAAGTGGTAAAGGTGGATACAATTACAATGTTTTAAAGACATCTGGATGAGCATATGACTAGAAGGGTTGATAGAGATATGACCAAATTCTGGTAATGGATTAGGTCAAATTGGGATGCCCAGTTGGCACAGGCAAGTTGTACAGAAGGGTCTGTTTCCATGCTGAATGACTGACTCTTATCTACGAGTTGGTTCCACAATCCTGAATGATGCCCTAACATTATGTGCACAATGTTCATCACAGTCATAGGGATTTGTAGTAATAGAGAAAGGCCCTCTGGCACACTGCACCTGTGCCAGTTAAAAACAGCCACCTGACTATTCTAATCCATTTTCAAGCACTTAACCCATAGGCTCATTTGCCTTGGTATTACAAGTGCACATCTAAATACCACTTAGATATGAGGGTTTCTGTCTCTATGATGCCTACATGCAGTCAGTTACAGATTCCCACCACTGTGGATTTTCCCTCACATCTCTTCTAAACTCTCAAGCCCCTTTCTCTCTCCCCCCTCCCCCCATCTTAAATCTACACTCCTGGTCATTTATCCCTCCATCAAGAGTTATAAGTTTCTCAATAAAAAAACCCAAAAGAACTGCAAATGCTGTAAATCAGGAACAAAAACAAAGTTGCTGGAAAAGCTCAGCAGGTCCAGCAGCATCTGTGAAGAAAAAAAAAAGTTAACTTTTTGGGTCCAGTGACCCTTCCTCAGTGCAATATCTGCAAAATTCTCTGTATCTTCTGCTTATATCTATCAGCTTGGGATCCCTGATTGGCCCAGGTTAATAACCCCAATCAAGGATCTCCATCAATAAGATCCACCTGGTTCCAATCACTACAGTTTGTTAAAATGCTGAGCTGTCCTGAACCAACATTAACTGGTGTAAATTGAAAGCAAATCTAAACACTTGTCTCTGGCTAACAGTAACCTGAACACATCCAACTGGTGCAAATTTCTCTGGACATGGCATCTTGTGACGGAACATTCATCAATGTGTATCTGGTACCTTCACTGTCCCATCATTAAAGTCTTTGAACTTAAAGACCAATTAAGCTTGATGGACAAAACTATCATCATTTTGAACAAATGGCAACAAGTTCCTCCTAGTCATTCACAGCAATGCTGCATGCTTCAAGTAGAGCTTCAGCATTTTTGTGGCATTTTTAAAATCCTCCTTTGAAATACATGCAAGTTGCGAAAACAGGGCCTGGTGGCAAAACGCCTTTCGTTTTGGATACAGCGTGCTGACCATCATAGTTGTTGTTGCAGTTGTTCTGTCTGTATGCACGTGGAGGTCACTAACATTTGTTTGACTGCTTCTTCCATTGAATCCAGAGGATATGATGATGTTACTGATACGTTGGCCACATTTTCACTGCTGTGTAGAAGTTTAATGATAGCACTATTCCTATATTAGGACTTGTGTTGAATTAGAATAGAATCCCTATGGTGTGGAAACAGGCCATTTGGCCCAACAAGTCCACACCACCCCTTTGAAGTGCTTCCCACCCAGACCTATTCCTCTATCCCTGCATTTTGCCATGCCTAAACCACGTAACCTAAACATCCCAAAACACTATGAGCAATTTAGCATGGCCGATCCACCTAACCTGCACATCTTTGGACTGTGGGAGGAAACCAGAGCACCCAGAGGAAATCCACACAGACATGGAGGAATGTGCAAACTCCATAAAGACAGTCCAAGAGTGGAATTGAGCCTGGGTCGCTGGTGCTGTGAGGCAGCAGTGCTAGCCACTGAGCCACCGCGCTGCCCTAAATTGCAGCCAACACGCACTACTGTGACTCGGTATTGCTGATGTCTTTGTTGTCAAACACTTGCTGCCTTAATTTGTAGCAGTTTGAGTTAGTACAGCTGATCTCGTGTTGGATCCTATCATCAATGATGTCCTTTTAAATTAGATAGCTGCCAATGTCTTGGAATTATTTAATTTACACTTGATTCTCTCTAATACACATGGGAGCTGGAATATTTGATTTAGTAGGTCCGGAGTAATGTGTTTTGGTCTTGACCATATTTGAGGCCAACAAATTTAAAAAGATTATGGGTCCTTGCAAATCTAATGAAGAGTGGACAACAAGATATTTGAAAGGACAGGAAGGAAGGAAAGAGTAGCAGGATGGCATTTAGTACATTATTATGATTATTATGATAACTAAAAATTATCTTGGATTGGAAAATTTAGAATCTTTACAGGTGGAGGTAAGAAACAAAAAGGGGAGAAACTGGTGGAAGTCATCTATAAGTTCCCTTATAGTAGCTGTACAGTGGGAGACAGACTAAATCAGAAGATGGAGACATGTAACAAAGGCTGGGTTACTTTAGTCTTCACCTGTGCTACGTATCTCTAAGATTCTACGCAGATTGGGATAATCAAAACAGCAAATTAAGTCACAAGGAGGAATTCATAGAATGCATTCATGACAGTTTCCAAGAACAATATGTGGTGGATCCAACCGAAGATCAGGGTAATTTTGGATCTGGTAATGTGTAATAAGGCAGGTTTAATAAATGTGAGAGATAAGGATGACTAAACTGCAGTGAAAAGAATTATTCAGCTTTGAACAAAAAAACATCTAGTACTGAGCCGAGTGATAAGAAAAGGAGGTGAGGGCCAAGTGGTTAGAAACCAGAATGAACTGGTCCAAAACTACTAGCAGACACCCAGAGGGTGAAAAGGTCAAGCTTTGCACAATAGACATAGTTGAAGCACATGCCTAATGAGAGAATGCATATTAACTTTTACACCCATGTTTGCGAAGCTGCTTAATTAGCATAACATGCGATGTATGAAGGGGGTGGGACAAGGGAAGTAACGGGAAGGTTGTGCACCTTGGGGCTCAGATTGGACGGAGCCAAAAGGGGAGGATCTGGCCGGATAAATGATGTATAAAAAGAGGAGGCTCCCTGGCCTGTGTGTGTCTCAGGCAATGGTGGGGGTGGGGGAAGAAGAACCTGATTCTGCAGACTCGTAATAAAGCTTAGGTTACTTGTTTCCAAGACTTTGACTCCACTGACTCTGTGATTGTGAGCACGTGAATCTATATCTCACAAGTTTGGGGGCTCGTCCGGGATCCACACTCTTGAGTCGTCCGGCGGTGGGTTCGGAAGAAGGGAAGGCACACCCCGCTGAGTTCAGTGGTCCAGGACGTCCCTGCTTGCTGTTGGGTGGCTCGAGCGAGTGGTATCCGGATAGGAGACTCTGGAAATAAGTGGGTTTAGGTTAAGGGTCTCTTGGAACAAAAATCGATCGAGCAATTCTTGTGCACAAGACCCGGGTAAGAAAATTGACTATTAAGTATTATCTGGGCAATCGGGAGTAATCTGTCGAGGGAAAATATTCGACAGGGATGGGGGATCAGCGCGTGAAAGCTGAAAGACCCGGGAAGAGGAGAAGGGGCCGGGAGAAAGGGGTCCCGAGATTCCGCCCGATAGTCCGTTGGGGCGGATGCTAGAGAATTGGAAGGGAGGAAGGATTAGGAGTAGGAATAAAAAGAATACAGTTAAATATTGTTACTAAGGATGAAGCCCCGACAGCTTTTTTATAGAGGTTGCGGAGAAATATGAAGCAAGTTTCGGGCATCGACCCAAACTCAGAATTTGGGCAACAACTTCTGAGGACAAATTTTGTAATCAAATCCTAGACCGATATTGAGTGGAAATTAGAAAAGATGAAAAATTGGAATTAAAAAGCCCCTAGACGAGTTCTTGTCCGACGGGAAGACGAAAAACAAAAAGGAAAGCAAAAATGATGCAGGCGGTAGAGCAAGTTGTTGAAGTGGGAACGTGAAGGACAACGGGCGGCCCCGAGAAGCGGAGGAAGGGGCGCGGCGGGAGGCAAAAGAAGGAAAAGGGAAAGAGAACAAATATGGAAGACGGGACCCTTAAGATGTTATCACTGTAACGAGGAGGGACATTTCAAGCGGGAATGTCCTAAACTAAGGAGGGAGGTCCGCTCCTATGCCTTGACAGAGGAGGAAGATTGGGGGGTCGGGGGTTCCCTTCCTTGGGGTCAAGGGGATATCAACAGGAACCCCTAGTAAACTTAAAAATTAGACCCCAAGGAGAAGAGATGGTGTTTATAGTGGACTCCAGAGCCAAAAGATCGAGCGTAGTACAAATTCCACAGGGTCTGACGGTGGGAAAGGGAAGTATAAAAATCTCCGGAGTCGGGGGGGGGTGGGTGGGCGAAGGGTGATGGAGATGTCGGTGATTGAAGGAGTACATGTAAGATATCGAGGCCGGGAGACAGTAGAGGACCTGATTCTAGTCCCACAAGCCGGGGTAAACCTCATGGGACGGGATCTACAACTCCGTTTGGGGGTAGGGACCGCCCCCATGGAAAGACACATTGTGATCCAGCTATACCACCTAAGGGAGGAAGATGAAAAAGAGATCGAGGACCGAGTCTGGTCTGGGGAAGGGAGCAGAGGAGGCCTGCAGATACCACCCCTTCAGATAACCCTGAAGGAAGGATGTGGTCCAGTACGAGTTAGACAATATCCCATATCGATAGAGGGATGGAAGGGGCTCCAATCGGTTATTGAAAATCTCTTGCGAGATGGACTGATAGAAGGATGCATGTCTCCCTATAATACCCTGGTCCTACCAGTGCGGAAGGCCGATGGGACGTTCCGCCTCGTCCAAGACCTCAGAATTAAATAAAATTGTCCAGACTCGACATCCAGTTGTCCCGAATCCTTATACCATCCTCAATCGGATTCCTCCCAATCATGAGCGGTTCAGTGTGGTTGATCTGAAGGACGCTTTTTGGAGTTGCCCGCTTACCGAAGGGAGTCGGGACCTGTTTGCCTTCAAATGGGAGGACCCCCAGACCGGGAGGAAGCAACAGTACCGGTGGACAGTTCTTCCCCAAAGATTCACTGAATCCCCTAACCTGTTTGGCCAAGTCTATGAGCAGGTATTAGAGGAATACCATGGGGACCCGGGTACACAACTGATACAATATGTGACTGATCTTCTAGTCTGAGGAGAAAGAGAGAAGTACGAGATTCCACTATAACGTTATTAAACTTCCTGGGAAAGAAGGGGTTGAGGGTGTCTAAGAACAAGCTGCAATTTGTCGAGCAGGAGGTGAAATACTTGGGTCATTTAATCAGTCAAGGGAAAAGAAGAATAGGTCCGGAAAGAATCGTGGAATTACTAGTATGCCCCTACCGAAGAGTCGGACAGAAATTAGAAGGTTCCTAGGGCTCATTGGGTACTGTAGATTGTGGATTGACGAATACGCCCGACGAGTCAGGTTTTTGTATGACAAACTAGGAGGAGAAGATGAGAAGATAACATGGACTCCGCAGGAGCGACAAGAGTTCACTCGTTTAAAAAAACAGCCTGGTAAACGCTCCGGTTCTGGCTCTACCCTCAATCAATCAACCCTTCCACTTGCTCGCAAATGCCGAGAACGGGGTAGCCTCGGGAGTGCTAACTCAGAACGAGGAGGGCAGCAGCACCCCATGGCTTTCCTCTCAAAGGTTCTGGATCCAGTATCCCGCGGCTGGCCGGTGTGCCTTCAAGCGATTGCAGCCACGGCCATCCTGGTTGAGGAAAGTCGGAAGCTCACGTTTGGAGGAATCCTGGTAGTGTCCACCCCACATACTGTCAGAACGATTTCTGGCCCAGAAATCTCATCGATGGCTGACAGATTCCAGGATATTGAAGTATGAGGCTATTTTGATGGAAAAAGACGATTTAACCATCGTCACAGACAAGAGCTTAAATCCTTCCCAGTTCCTATATCCGCCCAAGGGAGGGGAAGAATCTGGGAACCTGGAGCATGATTGCAGTGAGGTAATAGAGCTACAGATAAAAAGCAGGGAGGACCTGGAGGAGGAGCCCCTTGCAGAGGGGTGTAGGTGGTTTATAGATGGGTCATCCCGCTGCATTGATGGAAAAAGATACAATGGATACGCCATCATCAATGGGACCATGGAAACCGAAGTAGAGTCCGGGAGACTGCCTGGCGGTTGGTCTGCCCAATCCTGTGAACTATATGCTCTGGTGAGACCGTTGGAATTATTGGAGGATCAAGAAGGTACTATATATGCTGACTCAATACGCGTTCAGGGTAGTACACACTTCTGGGAAGATCTGGAAGGAACGAGGAATGATTACAGCAAGAGGAAAAGAGCTAGCTCATGAACAACTTATTGAAAAGACCTTGGAAGCCCTATTAAAACCTGAAAAGATAGCAGTGGTGCATGTCCCGGGACATCAGAAGGGAAATTCGCCTGAGGCTAGGGGCAACAGATTGGCAGATGAAGTGGCAAGGCAAGCTGCCCAATCTGGGACTGTGCGGATGATGTCCCTTATTCCCCTGAGAGAAGGGGGTAAAGAAGGTGCCGGTGTTCTCGGTGTTTGATGAAGGACAAATGGAGGAGCTGGGAGCCAGGATGACGAGAGATGGGAGGTGGTGGCTACCTTATGGGAGACAGCTGTTGAGCAAGGAGATCACCAGAGAACTGTTGGGAGAACTGCACTCACAGTCGCACTGGGGAGCCCAAGCATTATGTGATGCTCTCTTGCGGGTGTATGCCTGTAGGGGGATCTTCACTCTGGCAAAGCAAGCGGTCTCTCGATGTATAATTTGTCAGAAGATAAATAAGAAAGTGATGACAGCCATGCCAGGAGGGGGACAGCCATTGGCAATTCAACCGTTCCAAAGAATACAAGTGGATTTCACTGAGATCCCCAGCGTCCAGAGATGGAAGTACCTGTTGGTGATAGTTGATCACTTTACCAGGTGGGTGGAAGCCTTTCCCGCCGTCAGTGCCACGTCCCAAGTGGTGGCCAAGATTCACTTGGAACACGTGATTCCCAGGTATGGGATAATAAAGTCCCTAAACTCAGATTGTGGAACACATTTTGCTTCCAGGACACATGAACTGACTTGTGACACTTTAGGGACGAAATGTAAGTTACATGCACCATGGTACCCACAGAGCTCGGGAATGGTCGAACAAATGAACGCCACTCTAAAGACTCAGATAACAAAATTGATGGCAGAGACGAAGCTTCCCTGGACTAAATGTTTGCCGATAGCTCTGCTCAGGATACGCACCGCTCCACGCAGAGATATAGGGATGTCCCCTTACGAGATGTTGTTCGGGCTCCCATACGTGGGAAAGATAGAAGGGGTGCCCACTATTGAAGGTAATGATGTATTTCAAATGAACTATTTACTGGCAGTCTCTCGTTCCCTTACAGAGTTAAAGGCCAAAGGGCTGTTGGCGCAGAGTCCTCCTCTCGATTTTTCTATCCACTCGATCAGGGCGGGAGACTGGGTTCTGGTCAAGTCGTGGCAGGAAGAAAAACTCCAGCTGCAGTGAACTGGTCCATACCTGGTGCTGCTGACAACAGAGACAGCAGTCTGAACGAAAGAAAAAGGGTGGACGCATGCAGCACAGATAAAGGGACCAGTGGATCCGCCAGCTGAGGAAGAGTGGGAGGCACGGGAGGGGAACAACCCATTGACGTTAAAATTGAAGAAGAAGATAAAATGAAGGGTTTACACTGTACTGTTATTTTATTGTTAATTGTAGCCTGGGGAGAGGGAAAGAATCATTTTACCGCTTATGTCAAAACTATGCTAGACAAACGGGGCGCACCAACTGCTGGGTGTGTGCTGCAATCCCACATCATGGGGAGTCCAGAATTCCTCTGACCAAAGAAGAAATAGGCGAGGTGCTGCAGTTTGCCTCCACTTTAAATGATACGTGGGAATCGGTCAGGGGTGCATGGAATTCTAGTCACGGGAATTGGTAGCCACGTTGGGGAAGGTGGAACAGGAGCAAGGGGAATTATAGTTTCAAGGGATGGTTTCCTCAGCCGGCCCCAGGGACCCAAGGTGCAAATGACGGTCTCAGAGTTTCGCCACCTGGGGGACAGGTTAACTCAACGTGTTTCTGTAACTGGAATGATAGAGCCCCGTTCCAGTTGGGGAATTTGTCTTGTAAACTAAACATTCTAGCCTTAGACACCACCCTACCCCAAGTTTTGAATGGGACACGCTGGGTTTGCCATAAAAGGCGTATCCATATCTACCCGGGGACATGCACCAACACCAAGGGGAGGAGGGGTCCGGGTGAGGGAGATCCTTGCCCCATGATCAAAAGGGATGAAGTGGCTGTTGTTACCTAGCCCATTTGGTTCCACATATGAGACTCCTGGGGCGGCCCCTAAGCTAAACCAGAGACAAGGAGGAGGGAGACGTAACCTCCGAAAAGTAACTGAGGGGGATTGTCTCCTCTGGACCTTGTTACCCATGTATGGGACTGCCCGATCAGGGAGAGAGATGCAGAAGCTGGCAGCCTCTCTGGAGGAGTTGGCCAACGACACTTCTGATGCTTTAGCCGATACCCAATCCCGGGTGGAGGCCATAACCACTGAGCCGATTGCCACTAGGCTAACGGCTCTTCAAAATCAGATGGCTCTAGACATTGTTCCAGCCAAAAAGGGCGGTACCTGTGCACTAATTGGGGTAGAATGTTGTACATACATACCTGACACCTCCCCAAATATTACTGATATCTCCCAGCACGTGCGAGACCAGATCGCCAAAGTAAGGGAAGCCGGTAACAAGTACCGGAACGAAAAAGGATGGGAATGGGGAAATTGGGGATTGACCGGTGGCTGGTCAATTGGCCATTTATGGATTGCTGATACTAGTGGGTCTGGTGGTGGGGCTCAATGTCCTGAAATGTGTATTGAGCCGATTGATGACATCCCTTGAAGGGGTGACCCAGATTCACCGCCAAAGGCTTCTGCAATCGGAGGATAGTATGCAGCAGAGAGAGATTCAGAGGATGCTCCGGGCGTTCGAGGGACGGGATCCCAAGGTGCAGTTTAATCATGATGCATAGCAAAAAGAAAAAGGGTGGATTGTGAGAGATAAGGATGATTAAACTGCAGTGAAAAGAATTACTCAGCTTTGAACCAAAAGACATCTAGTACTGAGCCGTGATAAGAAAAGGAGGTGAGGGCCAAGTGGTTAGAAACCAGAATGAACTGGTCCAAAACTACTAGCAGACACCCAGAGGGTGAAAAGGTCAAGCTTTGCACAATAGACATAGTTGAAGTGCATGCCTAATGAGAGAATGCATATTAACTTTTATGCCCATGCTTGCGAAGCTGCTTAATTAACATAACATGCGATGTATGAAGGGGGTGGGACAAGGGAAGTAACGGGAAGATTGTGCACCTTGGAGCTCAGATTGGACGGAGCCAAAAGGGGAGGATCTGGCTGGAAAAATGATGTATAAAAAGAGGAGGCTCCCTGGCCTGTGTGTGTCTCAGGCAATGGGAGGCACCTGATTCTGCAGACTTGTAATAAAGCTTAGGTTACTTGTTTCTAAGACTTTGACTCCACTGACTCTGTGATTGTGAGCATGTGAATCTAAATCTCACAATAAATGAGGTCAGGGTAATAGATTGATAGGAAACAGTAACTATAACATTCAGTTTGAGAGTGAGAACTTGGGTCACAAACAACTGTGCCAAACTTAAATAAGGGTGATTACAAGGAATGACAGCAAAGCTAGCTGGAGTGGACTGTGTAAGAGGTATAAAAGCAAAACAATTAAGAAACATTTGCAGACATTTAAGAAAATAGCTCATGATTTGCAGGAAAGATATGTCCCAGTCAGACAGAACAATTCTAGGAAGGGGACAAGCCAAACATGGTTATAAAGGAAATTGAGGGTAGCATTGGACTCACCCCCTCCAACTGAGTAACACTGCAGGAAATTTAGTGAATTCATTGGCTGGTGACCACTACCATTGGGGAATGCTTCTTAAAAACCTGCAAATTAGAAAAGTGTACTAAGTGACTAACTGAATGTCAAAGACAGTGCAATAACGGAGAACAAGAAATAATAGGTAAGTCAGCCGAATTATGATCAGAGAAAGATGGTAAGGTTAACACGGGAGAAACTTTTAAGGTTAAATAAGACCAGGGCATCATAAGATATAGGATAATTAGGTCATTCAGTTTGCAAGAATCATTCGAGGAATGAGAAAAATCAGTTATAAGCTGAAGAAGTTGGGGTGTTATAATTGGAGAGAACAAGGTTAAGAGGAGATTTGAGATAATGGGAACTGCAGATGCTGGAGAATCCAAGATAATAAACTGTGGAGCTAAATGAACACAGCAGGACAAGCAACATCTCAGGAGCACAAAAGCTGACGTTTCAGGCCTAGACCAGCTCTGATGAAGGGTCTAGGCCCGAAACGTCAGCTTTTGTGCTCCTGAGATGCTGCTTGGCCTGTTGTGTTCATCCGGCTCCACATTTTATTATCTTAAGAGGAGATTTGATACTGTTTTTCAAAATCACGAGCGAGCTGCACAGACGTGACAGGTAGAAGCTGATCTCTTTTGTAAAATTAAAAAAAATTAACTTGATGGACGATAGACCACCCTGCAAGAGCTGAATGGATTCCTTCTGGTTATAGTTTCCTGACAGAGAGTGAAACAGAGTATAAAAAGTGACATAGACAGTTGGTACAGAGATAGTAGGACCTGCCGATGCTGGAGCATCCGAGATTACACGGTGTGAAGCTGGATGAACACAGCAGGACAAGCAACATCAGAGGAGCAGGAAAGTTTGACGTTTCAGATCAAGACCCTTCATCCGAGACAGTTGGTACTGGTTTTGCTGTGAACGGTGGGGGCGGAGAGCAGAAGCTGCCGTTTTCAATTTGCGCGCGCCTGCAGGAGCCAAGGCCCCGCGAGCCCCCGCGCGCTGCCGCCATCTTGGATCAGAGTTGTTTCTGGAAACAGCCGCGCGGCCCCGATAACAACAACAACCGTCAGGCAGGAGTGAGGACCGACAATGGGTAAGTGTGTGTGTGAGGGAAGGGGGTTCGGGGGCGAGGGAAGGGGGTTCGGGGGCGAGGGAAGGGTTGTGGTGGGTTGAGGGTGAGGGGACAGGAGGGGTGGGGGTTGCGGGAGGAGTCGAGGCAGAATTGGCAGGACGGGAGGGGCAGGGATGGGTTGAGGGGACAGGAGATGTAGGGGCAGGTCGGGAGGAGTGGGGGCAAGGGTGAGGGTGTGGGGGCGGGACACGGGGAGAGGGGAAGGGGGCGAGGTGGACGGGACGTGGGGAGGGGGGGGGGGGCGGAGCGGGGAGGGGGGGGGGGGCGGAGCGGGGAGGGGAGGGGGGGGCGGAGCGGGGAGGGGAGGGGGGGGCGGAGCGGGGAGGGGAGGGGGGGCGGAGCGGGGAGGGGAGGGGGGGGCGGAGCGGGGAGGGGAGGGGGGGGCGGAGCGGGGAGGGGAGGGGGGGGCGGAGCGGGGAGGGGAGGGGGGGGCGGGGCGGGGAGGGGGGGCGGGGCGGGGAGGGGGGGCGGGGCGGGGAGGGGGGGGCGGGGCGGGGAGGGGGGGGCGGGGCGGGGAGGGGAGGGGGGGGCGGGGCGGGGAGGGGGGGGCGGAGCGGGGAGGGGGGGGCGGAGCGGGGAGGGGGGGGCGGAGCGGGGAGGGGAGGGCGGAGCGGGGAGGGGAGGGGGGGGCGGAGCGGGGAGGGCGGGGCGGGGCGGGGAGGGGGGGGCGGGGCGGGGAGGGGGGGGGGGGGCGGGGCGGGGAGGGGAGGGGGGGGCGGGGAGGGGGGGGCGGGGCGGGGAGGGGGGGGCGGGGCGGGGAGGGGAGGGGGGGGGGGGGCGGGGAGGGGAGGGGGGGGGGGGCGGGGAGGGGAGGGGGGGGCGGAGCGGGGCGGGGAGGGGAGGGGGGGGCGGGGCGGGGAGGGGGGGGCGGAGCGGGGAGGGGAGGGGGGGGCGGAGCGGGGAGGGGGGGGCGGGGCGGGGAGGGGGGGGCGGGGCGGGGAGGGGAGGGGGGGGCGGGGCGGGGAGGGGGGGGCGGAGCGGGGAGGGGAGGGGGGGGCGGAGCGGGGCGGGGAGGGGAGGGGGGGGCGGAGCGGGGAGGGGAGGGGGGGGCGGAGCGGGGCGGGGAGGGGAGGGGGGGGCGGAGCGGGGCGGGGAGGGGAGGGGGGGGCGGAGCGGGGAGGGGAGGGGGGGGGCGGAGCGGGGCGGGGAGGGGAGGGGGGGGCGGAGCGGGGAGGGGAGGGGGGGCGGAGCGGGGAGGGGAGGGGGGGGCGGAGCGGGGAGGGGGGGGGGCGGGGAGGGGGGGGGGGGCGGGGAGGGGAGGGGGGGGGGCGGGGGAGGGGAGGGGGGGGAGGGGAGGGGGGGGCGGGGAGGGGGGGGGGGGGCGGGGAGGGGAGGGGGGGGGCGGGGGAGGGGAGGGGGGGGAGGGGAGGGGGGGGCGGGGCGGGGAGGGGGGGGCGGGGCGGGGAGGGGAGGGGGGGGCGGGGCGGGGAGGGGAGGGCGGGGCGGGGAGGGGAGGGGGGGCGGGGCGGGGAGGGGAGGGGGGGGCAGGGGGGGGCGGGGCGGGGAGGGGAGGGGGGGCGGAGCGGGGAGGGAGGGGGGGGCGGGGAGGGGAGGGGGGGAGGGGAGGGGGGGGCGGGGCGGGGAGGGGAGGGGGGGGCGGGGAGGGAGGGGGGGGGCGGGGAGGGAGGGGAGGGGAGGGAGGGGGGGGCGGAGCGGGAGGGGAGGGGAGGGAGGGGGGGGCGGGGAGGGAGGGGAGGGGAGGGAGGGGGGGGCGGAGCGGGAGGGGAGGGGAGGGAGGGGGGGGCGGAGCGGGAGGGGAGGGGAGGGAGGGGGCGGCGGAGCGGGAGGGGAGGGAGGAGCGGGAGGGGAGGGGAGGGAGGAGCGGGAGGGGCGGGGAGGGGGGGGCGGAGCGGGAGGGGGGGCGGAGCGGGAGGGGGGGGCGGAGCGGGAGGGGGGGCGGGAGGGGGGGCGGGGAGGGGGGGCGGAGCGGGAGGGGGGGCGGGGAGGGGGGGGCGGAGCGGGAGGGGGGGGGGCGGAGCGGGAGGGGGGGGCGGAGCGGGAGGGGAGGGAGCGGAGCGGGAGGGGGGGGGCGGAGCGGGAGGGGAGGGAGGGGGGGGCGGAGCGGGAGGGGGGGCGGGGAGGGGGGGGGCGGAGCGGGAGGGGGGGCGGAGCGGGAGGGGAGGGAGGGGGGGCGGAGCGGGGGGGAAGGGGGGGCGGGGCGGGGCGGGGTGGAAGGGGGGCGGGGCGGGGTGGAAGGGGGGGCGGGGTGGAAGGGGGGAAGGGGGGGCGGGGTGGAAGGGGGAAGGGGGGGCGGGGCGGGGGGGAAGGGGGGGCGGGCGGGGGGGAAGGGGGGGCGGGGAAGGGGGGGAGGGAGGGGCGGGGACGAGGGGGCGGGGACGGGGGGGCGGGGAGGGGAGGGGGGCGGGGAGGGGTGGGCGGGCGGGGCGGGGAGGAGAGGGTGGGGGCGGCGCGGGGACGGAGGGAGGGGCAGGGAGGAGGGGGCGGGGAGGGCTGGGAGGGAGGTGGGGCGGGGAGGGCTGGGAGGGAGGGCTGCGGGGGAGGGCTGGGAGGGAGGTGGGGCGGGGAGGGCGGGGAGGGCTCGGAGGGAGGGGGGGGAGGGAGGGGGTGGGGGGGAGGGGCCGGGGGTGGGACGGGAGGCGGTGCGGGCCGAGTGGGCAGGGCATGGGCCGACTGGGATGAGGGGACGGGGACGGTGGGGTGGGGTGAGGGGATGGGATTTGGGTGAAGGGTCGGGGCGGGGACGAGGCATGGGGTGAGGGAATGGGAGGTACAGGGGCTGGGTGAGTGGATTAGGGGGCAGGAGGTGCAGGGGTGGTGTGAAGGGACTGGAAGGGTGAGGGGATGGGAGGGTTGCTAGTGGGCTGAAGGGGACGGCTGGGGTGGCGTGAGGGGGAGGGGTGTGGGTGGCGTGATGGTACGGGATGGGGAGGGACAGTGTAAGAGGACAGGTTGGGTTGGGTTGGGTGGGCAGGGTGAGTGGCGTGGATGGAACAGACGGGGATGGGAGGAGTGTGGGTGGCTAGGGTGAGTGAGTATGGATTTTAGGTTTAGAAGAGATCCAAGAGAATTTTTCTTCATTCAGAGTGATGAGGATTTTGAGCTCTGTGCCTAAATGAGCACTAGCAACAGATACACTCAAATCACTTCAAAAATCCATGAAGTGTTGTACTTTTTACAATGTGCAAACACCTCAAAGCTCTTCAGAAGTACTTTTGAAGTGGGCACTGTTTCAAATCAGGAAACAAAGCAGCCAATTTACAATCCACAGATATTCACAAACATCAAAGTGACAATAATGTGATTTTGTTTGTGATTGAGAGATTCCATGCGATCTAACATTCCAGAGCAGCCTTCCATATGGAACTTTACCAAAGGCCATGCTGAAATCCATATAGACTACAAACTACTGTCCTACCCTCTTCAAGTTGTCTGGTCACTTCATCAACAAACTTTAACAAATATGTGAAGCATGATCTCCCGTGCACAAATCCATGCTGACTACTCCTAATCAAACCCTCTTTCTAAATCCACATATAGCGTATCTCTCAGAATCTTATCAAGTAACTTAGCTATCACTGATGTTGGGGATATTAGTCTGTTGATTTGGAGCCAATGTGTTTGTTGATGGAGTTCTGGTTGGAATGCCATGCTTCTAGGAATTCTCGTGCATGTCTCTGTTTGGCTTATCCTAGGATGGATGGGTTGTCCCAATCAAAGTGGTGTCCTTCTTCATCTGTACGTAAGGATACTAGTGATAGTGGGTCATGTCGTTTTGTGGCTAGTTGATGTTCATGTATCCTGGTGGCTAGCTTTCTGCCTGTTTGTCCACTGTAGTGTTTGTCACAGTTCTTGCAAGGTACTTCGTAGATGATGTTTGATTTGCTTGTTGTCTGTATAGGGTCTTGATGACATGACCCACTCTCACTAGTATCCTTACATACAGATGAGGAAGGACACTACTTTGATTGGGACAACACATCCATCCTAGGACAAGCCAAACAGAGACATGCACGAGAATTCCTAGAAGCATGGCATTCCAACCGGAACTCCATCAACAAACACATTGATTTGGAGCCAATCTACCGTCCTGTGAGAAAAAGAACAGGAAATGTCATCACCAACCCAAGGAAACCTAAACAGATAAATAGAAAGTGGGACATAACACCAGCTCTTCATCAGAGGCTCACTGATGTTACCTCGAATGGTAACGAAACGTCTGAAAACGAACCTTCCAGCTCAGCGAGCAAACTCACATCCAGAAACTCAACCTGAGCTACAAATCTTCTCAAAACTCATTAAGCCTATATTCTGCATATCAAGTTTGACCTTACAGAATGAATCACTTCACACTTTTCTGGGTTGAATTCCATCTGCCACTTTTGTCCAGCTGTGTATCCTGTCAATGTCCTGTTGGAACCTACAACAACCCTCTACACTGTCCACAACTCCACCAACCTTCATGTTGTCAGCAAACTTACTAACCCATCCTTCCAGTTCCTCATTCAAGTCATTTATAAAGATTGCAAAAAGCAGAGGTCCCAGAACAGATCCCTGCGGAACACCACTGGTCACCGAGCTCCATGCTGAATACTTTCCGTCTGTTACCGCCCTCTGTCTTCTGTTCGACAGCCAGTTTTGTATTCAGACAGCTAATTTCCCTGAATCCCATGAGCATCCCTTGTGGAACCTTGTCAAATGCCTTGCTAAAGTCCATATACACCACATCCACTGGTCTACCTTCATCAGTGTGTTTTATTTTATCCTCAAAGAATTCGGTAAGGTTTGTGAGGCATGACCTGTCCCCCCCCACCTCCCCCAAAGCCATGCTGAATATTTCTAATCAAACTGTGCTTTTCCAAATAATCATAAATATTATCTCTCTGAATCCTCTCCATTAATTGCCGACCACAGAAGTAAGACTCACTGGTCTGTAATTTCCAGGATTATCCCTATTCCCTTCCTTCAACAAGGGAAAGACATTTGTCACCTTCCAGTCATCTGGTACTACTCCAGTGGATAGTGAGGATGCAAATATCATTGCCAAAGGGGCAGCAATCTCTTCCCTCATTTCCTGTAGAAAGCTTGGTATATCCTGTCTGGCCCAGGGGACTTAGCTATCCTCATGTTTTTCAAAATTTCTAGTACATCCTTCCTAACATCCTGTTTGAGCATATCTGTCTGTTTCATATTGTCCTCACAAACGTCATGGTCCCCCTCACTGGTGAATACTGAAGCAAAGTATTCATTAAGGATCTCCCCTACCACGTCTGACTGCATGCACAAGTTCCTTCCACTATCCCTGATTGGTCTTACCCTCACTCTGGCCATCCTCTTGTTCCTGTTGTAAGCATAGAACGCCTTGGGGTTTTCCTTGATCCTCCTCGCCAAGGTTTTCTCAGACCCCCTTGTACCTCTCCTAAACCCATTTGTCAGTTTCTTCCTGGCTGCCTTATAGACCTCTAGAGCCCTGTCTGATCCTTGCTTCCTCAACCTTTATATAAGCTTCCTTATTACTCTTGACTAGGTGTTCCACATGTCTTGTCATCCAAGGTTCTTTCACCTTACCATCCTTTCCTTGCCTCAGTGGAACAAGCCTATCCAGTACTTGTAGCAACTGCTCCCTGAACAACCCCCACATTTCTGTTGTGCGTTTCCCTGAGAACATTTGATCCCAATTGGTAGTTCCTACCTAATTGCATTGTAATTTCCCCCTCCCCCAATTAAATACTCTCCTATACAGTCTGCTGCTATCCCTTTCCATAACTGTAGTAAAGGTCAGAGAGTTGTTATCACTATCAAAGAAATGCCCTCCCACTGAGAGATCTGACACCTGGTCTGATTTGTCGCCAAGCACCAATTCCAATATGGCCTTCCCACTAGTCAGCCTATCGACACATTGAGTCAGAAATCCTTCCTGGACACCTGACAAAATCTGCTCCGTCCAAACTATTTGCACTTATTTATTAGTGGAGTTGAAGTCACCCATGACAACAACCCTATTACTTCTGTGCCTAACCAAAATCTGTCTCCCAATCTGTTCCTCAGTGTCTCTGTTGCTGTTGGAGTTCTATAGAAAATTTCCAATGAAGTGACTGCTCCTTTCCTGTATCTGACTTCCACCCATACTGGTTCAGTGGACAAACCTTCCTCCACGACCACCCTTTCTGCAGCTGTGATACCATCCCTGAACAGCAAAGCCACTTTCCCATTCTCTTTTACCTCCCTCCCTATTTCTTTTGAAATATCTATGCCCAGGAACATCCAGCAGTGATTCCTGCCCAAGTTTCCGTAGTGGCCACACATCATTCTTCAAAGTACTGATCCGTGCTCTAATTTCGGCAGCCTTACTCCTGACGCTTCTTCCATTGAAATAGACACACCTCAACCCATAGCACTGACTGCCACTTTGCCCTATCACCTGCTTATTCTTCCTCGCAGATTCTCTGCTTGCTCTGTCTGCCTGATCTGTAGCTTCAGTTCCCACCCCCTTGCCAAGCTAGTTTAAACCCTCCCGAAGAGCTCTGGCAAACCTCCCGCCCAGGATACTTGTGCTCCTCCAGTTAAGCTGCAACCCATCCTTCCTGTACAGGACCCACCTTCACCAGAAGGTATCCAATAATTCACAAACCTGAAGCCCTCCCTCCTACACCAGCTGTGTAGTCTCATGTTCAGCTGCACTCGCTCTCTGTTTCTGGCCTCGCTAGCCCGTGGCACTGGTGGTAATCCTGAGATTACTATTCTGCTTGTCCTGGCTTTCAGCTTCCATCCTAACTTCCTAAATTCATTTTTCAGGTCCTCATCCTATTTCCTAGCTATGTCATTGGTACCAATGTGTACCACAACTTCTAGCTGCTCTCCCTCCCCCTTAAGAATTCTGAAGACTCAATCCGAGACATCCCTGATCCTGGCATCCAGGAGGCAGCATACCATCTGGGAGTCTCACTCGGTACCACAGAATCTCCTGTCTGTTCTGGATAAATACGAGGTATTGAATTTTGGTAAAACAAACAAGGCAGGGCTTGTACAATTAAAGGTAGGGCTCTGGGTAATGTTTTCAGAGGCCTAGGGATTCAGATACATAATACATGAAAGTTGCATCACAGGTACACCGTAGTTAATAAGGCATTTAGCATGCTTGCCTTCATTGCTCAGAGCTTGGACTGTAGGGATGTCATGTCAAGGTTGTACATGATGTTGGTGAGGCCTCTTTTGGAGTACTGTGTGCAGTTCTGGTTGCCCTGCTTATTAAATTGGAGAAGGTTCAGAAGAGATTAACCAGAGTGTTGTTGGGACTGGAGGGCTTGAGTTAAAGGATGGCCTGGGTCTTTTTCTCTGGAGTGTAGGAGATTAAGGCATGACCCTAAGAGGCTTATAAAATCATGGCCTAATGGTATTATTGTTAGACTATCAACCTGGAAACTCAATTCATGTTTTGATATCCAGGTTCAAATCCTGCCACAGCTAATGGAATTTTAATTCAATTTTTGAAAAATCTAATTGAATCCATCTTGACTGATGGAAAACCCCTTCTGGTTCGCTAACGTCCTTTTTAGGGAAGAAAATCTGCTGTTCCTACCTATTCTGGCTGCAGGTGGCTCCAGACCCACAACGTGGTTGTCTCTTTTCTGTAGGCAATTATGGATCGGCAGTAAATGCTGGCCTACCTACAGCCACCCACATTCTGAGGGTGGTTTATTTTTAAAAAGTCATGAAGGCAAAGATAAAGTGAATGGCAAAGGTCTTTTCCCAAGGGATGAGTTCAAAACTACGGGTCATTTTTTAATGTGAAAAGGGCATCTTTTTCACAGAGGGTGGTTTATATATGGAATTACCGGCTGGGGTAGTGATAAATGTAGGTATAGTTACAATGTTTAAAAAACATTTTGATAGGTACATGAGTAGGAAGGTTTAGAGGGATGGGGCCAAACACACGCAAGTGGGGCTAGTTTAGTTTGGGAAACTTAATCAGCATGGACAAGTTGGACTGAAAGGTCTCTTCCCATGCTGTATAACTCTATGACTAGGACCAGAGGGGACAGCTCTTTAGAACTGAGATGAATGATGTTGTCAGCCAGAAGGTGATCAACCTGTGGAACTCATTTCAACACAAAGTTGTGAAGGCTAGGTTATTGGAGGCTGTCGTACTTAAGACAGAGGTAGGAAAGTTCTTGATTAGTAAGGGGATCAGGGTTATGAAGAGAAGACAGGAGAATGGGGTTGGAAAACATCAGCCATGATCAAATGTTGGAGCAGACTTTGAGCCAAATAGCCTAATTCTGATCCTGTATCTTATGATAGAACATAGAACATTACAGCACAGTACAGGCCCTTCGGCCCTCGATGTTGTGCCGACCTGTCATACCGATCTCAAGCACATCTAACCTACTCTATACCATGTACGTCCATATGCTTGTCCAATGACGACTTAAGTGTACTTAAAGTTGGCGAATCTACTACCGTTGCAGGCAAAGTGTTCCATTCCCTCACTACTCTCTGAGTAAAGAAACTACCTCTGACATCTGTCCTATATCTTTCACCCCTCAATTTAAAGCTATGCCCCCTCGTGTTCGCCATCACCATCCTAGGAAAAAGGCTCTCCCTATCCACCCTATCTAACCCTCTGATTATTTTATACGTTTCAATTAAGTCACCTCTCAACCACCTTCTCTCCAATGAAAACAGCCTCAAGTCCCTCAGCCTTTCCTCGTAAGACCTTCCCTCCATACCAGGAAACATCCTAGTAAATCTCTGCACCCTTTCCAAAGCTTCCCCATCCTTCTTATAATGCGGTGACCAGAACTGTACACAATACTCCAAGTGCGGCTGCACAAGAGTTTTGTACAGCTTCACCATAACCTCTTGGTTCCAGAACTCAATCCCTCTATTAATAAAAGCTAAAACACTGTATGCCTTCTTAACAGCCCTGTCAACCTGGGTGGCAACTTTCAAGGATCTGTGGGCATGGACACCGAGATCTCTCTGCTCATCTACACTGCTAAGAATCTTACCATTAGCCCTGTACTTTGCCTTCCGGTTACTCCTACCAAAGTGCATCACCTCACACTTGTCTGCATTAAACTCCATTTGTCACCTCTCAGCCCAGCTTTGCAGCTTATCTATGTCTCTCTGCAAACTACCGCATCCTTCGTCACTATCCACAACTCCGCCGACCTTAGTGTCGTCTGCAAATTTACTAACCCATTCTTCTACGCCCTCATCCAGGTCATTTATAAAAATGTCAAACGGCAGTGGACCCAACACTGACCCTTGCGGTACACCACTAGTAACTGGTCTCTAGGATGAACATTTCCCACCAACTACCACCCTCTGTCTTCTTTCAGCAAGCCAATTTCCGATCCAAACTGCTATATCTCCCACAACTCCATTCCTCCGCATTTTGTACAATAGCCTATTGTGGAGAACCTTATCGAACGCCTTGCTGAAATCCATATACACCACATCAACTAGTTTACTCTCATCTACCTGTTTGGTCACCTTCTCAAAGAACTCAATAAGGTTTGTGAGGCACGACCTTCCCTTCACAAAACCGTGCTGACTATCCCTAATCAATTTATTCTTTTCCAGATGATTATAAATCCTATCCCTTATAACCTTTTCCAATACTTGACCAACAACTGAGGTAAGGCTCACTGGTCTATAATTACCAGGGTTGTCTCTACTCCCCTTCTTGAACAGGGGAACCACATTTGCTATCCTCCAGTCATCTGGCACTATTCCTGTAGACAATGACGAGTTAAAGATCAATGCCAAAGGCTCGGCAATCTCCTCCCTGGCTTCCCAGAGGATCCAAGGATAAATCCCATCTGGCCCAGGGGACTTATCTATCTTCACCTTCTGAAGGATTTCTAATACCTCTTCTGTGTGAACCTCAATCCCACCTAGTCTAGTAGCCTGTATCTCAGTATTCTCCTCGACAGCACTGTCATTTTCTAGAGTGAATGATGTTGAAAAATATTCATTTATCGCTTCCCCTATCTCATCTGACTCCACACAACTTAACACTACTATCCTTGATTGGGCCTAATCTTACTTTCGTCATTCTTTTATTCCTTAAATACCTATAAAAAGCCTTAGGGTTTACCCTGATCCTATCCGCCAACAACTTCTCATGTCTCCTCCTGGCTCTGCTGAGCTCTCTCTTTCGGTCTTTCCTGGCTACCTCGTAGCCCTCAATTGCCCTAACTGAGCCTTCACATCTCATCCGAACATAAGCCTTCTTCTTCCTCTTGACCAGAGATTCCACCTCCTTCGTAAACCACGGCTCCCACACTCTACAGCTTCCTCCCTGCCTGACAGGTACATATTTATCTAGGACACCTTTGAAGAGCAGGTGTGCATGCTGGAATGGATAGAGATAGAGGAAGCTGATGTGCTGAAAATTTTGTCAAACATTAAGATTGACAAGTCGCCAGGCCCAGACCAGATTTGTCCTCGGCTGCTATGGGAAACGAGAAATGCAATTGCTTCGCCACTCGCGAAGATCTTTGCATCCTCGCTCTCCACTGGAGTCGTACCTGAGGACTAGAGAGAGGCAAATGTAATTCCTCTCTTCAAGAAAGGAAATAGGGAAATCCCTGGCAATTGCAGACCAGTAAGTCTCACGTCTGTCGTCTGCAAGGTGTTAGAAAGGATTCTGAGGGATTGGATTTATGACCATCTGGAAGAGCATGGCTTGATTAAATGCAGTCAACACGGCTTTGTGAGGGGCAGGTCATGCCTCACAAACCTTATCGAGTTCTTTGAGGATCTGACTAGAAAAGTTGATGAGGGTCGAGCTGTGGATGTGGTCCATGTGGACTTCAGCAAGGCATTTGATAAGGTTCCACATGGTAGGCTCATTCAGAAGGTCAGGAGGAATGGGATACAGGGGAACTTAGCTGTCTGGATACAGAATTGGCTGGCCAACAGAAGACAGCGAGTGGTAGTAGAAGGAAAATATTCTGCCTGGAAGTCAGTGGTGGGTGGTGTTCCACAGGGCTCTGTCCTTGGGCCTCTACTGTTTATAATTTTTATTAATGACTTGGATGAGGGGATTGAAGGATGGGTCAGTAAGTTTGCAGACGACACGAAGGTTGGAGGTGTTGTTGACAGGGCTGTTGTAGGCTGCAGCGGGACATTGACAGGATGCAGAGATGGGCTGAGAGGTGGCAGATGGAGTTCAACCTGGATAAATGCAAGGTGGTGCATTTTGGAAGGTCAAATTTGAAAGCTGAGTACAGGATTAAGGATAGGATTCTTGGCAGTGTGGAGGAACAGAGGGATCTTGGTGTGCAGATACATTAGATCCCTTAAAATGGCCACCCAAGTGGACAGGGTTGTTAAGAAAGCATATGGTGTTTTGGCTTTCATTAACAGGGGGATTGAGTTTAAGAGTCGTGAGATCTTGTTGCAGCTCTATAAAACTTTGGTTAGACCTCACTTGGAATACTGCGTCCAGTTCTGGTCGCCCCATTATAGGAAAGATGTGGATGCTTTGGAGAGGGTTCAGAGGAGGTTTACCAGGATGCTGCCTGGACTGGAGGGCTTATCTTACGAAGAGAGGTTGACTGAGCTCGGACTTTTTTCATTGGAGAAAAGGAGGAGGAGAGGGGACCTAATTGAGGTATACAAGATAATGAGAGGCATAGATAGAGTTGATAGCCAGAGACTATTTCCCAGGGCAGAAAAGGCTAACACGAGGGGTCATAGTTTTAAGCTGGTTGGAGGAAAGTATAGAGGGGATGTCAGAGGCGGGTTCTTTACACAGAGTTGTGAGAGCATGGAATGTGTTGCCAGCAGCAGTTGTGGAAGCAAGGTCATTGGGGACATTTAAGAGACTGCTGGACAGGCATATGGTCACAGAAATTTGAGAGTGCATACATGAGGATCAATGGTCGGCACAACATCGTGGGCTGAAGGGCCTGTTCTGTGCTGTACTGCTCTTTGACTCCTGGCTGAGAGGTAGGGACACTACTTCTGCACCACATGAGACAAACACCAAGAAAGGTAGACCTAACTGACTTATAACTCTGAGTTTTATGGCTTGAGTCAGCTATATATTTCACTAAAGTGTAGATGAGAATTTGCCCTTTCAGTGTTCTATGTTGTCCTTTTTTTAATTCATTCACAAGATGTGGAAGTGCTGGCCATCCTTACCCATCTCCAATAGCCTAGTGAGCAGTTAAGAGTCAACCACACTGCTGTGGGTCTGAAGTTATTTGTAGGTTAGACCAAATAAAGCTCCCAGATTTCCCAAAGGGCATTCATGAATCAGATGAGTTCTTAATAATTAAGAACGGTTGCTTGATCACCATTAGATGAGCATTCCAGATTTTATGAAGTTCAGATTTTACCATCTGTCGTGGAGAGATTTGATCCTAAGGCCCCAGAACATAGAACCTAGAACAATACAGCGCAGAACAGGCCCTTCGGCCCTCGATGTTGCGCTGACCTGTGAACTAATCTAAGCCCCTCTCCTGACACTATCCCATCCATATGCTTATCCAAGGACTGTTTAAATGCCTCTCATGTGGCTGAGTTAACTACATTGGCAGGCAGGGCGTTCCATGCCCTTACCACTGTCTGAGTAAAGAACCTGCCTCTGACATCTGTCTTAAATCTATCTCCCCTCAATTTGTAGCTATGCCCCCTTGTACAAGCTGAAGTCATCATCCTCGGAAAAAGACTCACTGTCCACCCTATCTATTCCTCTGATCATCTTGTATTTCTCTATTAAAGCCTCCTTCTCTCCAAGACGCAAGTCCCTCAGCCTTTCTTCATAGGGCCTGCACTCCAGACCAGGCAACATCCTGGTAAATCTCCTCAGCACCTTTTCCAATGCTTCCACATCCTTCCTGTAATCGGCCAAACAGAACTGCGCGCAATGTTCCAAGTGAGGCCGCACTAGCGTTTTGTACAGTTGCAGCATGACATCACAGCTCCAGAACTCAATCCCTCTACCAATAAAACCTAACACACCGTAAACCTTCTTAACAGCACTGTCAACCTGGGTGGCAACTTTCAGGGATCTATGTACATGGACACCAAGATCCCTCTGCTCATCTACACTACCAAAAATCTTTCTATTGTGCTGGTATTCTGCCTTCCCATTATTCCTCCCAAAGTGAATCACCTCACATTTATCCGTATTAAACTCCATTTGCTACCTTTCAGCCCAATTCTGCAGTTTATCCAAGTCTCCCTGCAACCTGCAACATTCTTCCACACTGTCCTCCACTCCACCGACTTTAGTGTCATCTGCAAACTTACTAACCCATCCACCAATGCCTGCGTCCAAGTCATTTATAAAAATGACAAACAGCAGTGGTCCCAAAACTGATCCTTGAGGCACACCACTAGTAACCGACTCCAGGCTGAATATTTTCCATCAACCACCACTCGTTGCCTTCTTACAGAAAGCCAGTTTCTAATCCAAACTGTTAAATCTCCCTCAATCACATGCCTCTGCATTTTCTCCAATAGCCTACCATGAGGAACCTTATCAATGGCTTTACTGAAGTCCATGTACACCACGTCAACTGCCCTCCCCTCATCCACATGCTTGGTCACCTTCTCAAAAAACTCAATGAAGTTTGTGAGACACAACCTGCCCTTGACGAATCCATGATGACTATCTCCAATCAAATTGTTGCTTGCTAGATGATTATAAATCCTATCTCTTATAATCCTTTCCAAAATTTTTCCTACAACAGACGTAAGGCTCACTAGTCTATAATTACCTGGGTCATCCCTGCAGCCCTTCTTGAACAAGAGCACATTTGCAATCCTCCAGTCCTCTGGTACTAAACCTGTAGACAATGAGGATTCAAAGATCAAGGCCAAAGGCTCCGCCGCCACCTCCCTAGCTTCCCAGAGAATCCACGGAAAGATCCCATCTGGTCCAGGGGATTTATCTACCTTCACACCTTCTAGAATTGATAACACCTCCTCCTTACTAACCTTAATCCTTTCAATTCTAGTAGCCCGTAACTCAGTCATCTCCTCTACAATATTCTCCTGTTCCTCAGTGAAAACAGATGAGAAATAATCATTTAGCACCTCTCCAATCTCCACAGGGCCCACATACAACTTCCCACTTCTATATTTGACTGGCCCTATTCCTATCTTGGTCATCCTCCTATTCCTCACATAACAATAGAAAGCTTTAGAGTTCTCCTTTATTCTACCTGCCAATGTCTGCTCATGTCCCCTCCTTGCTTTTCTTAACTCTCTCTTTAAATCCTTCCTAGGTAATCTGTAACTCTCCATTGCCTCATCTGAACCATCTCGTCTCATCGTCACATAAGCCTCCCTCTTCCGCTTAACAAGCGATACACTTACTTTAGTAAACCACGGTTCCCTTACCTTATCGCTTCCTCCCTGCCCTACAGGGACATACCTGTCAAGGACACGCAATATCTGTTCCTTAAACCAGCTCCACATTTCGATTGTCCCCATCCCCTGCATTTGGCTCCCCCATTCTATGCCTCCTAAGTCTTGCTTAATTGCATTATAATTGCCCTTCCCCCATCTATAACTCTTGCCCTCTGGCATGTTCCTACCCCTTTCCATTGCTAAAGTAAACATAACCGAATTATGGTCACTCTCTCCAAAGTGCTTACCTATCACTAAATCAAACACCTGGCCTGGTTCATTACCAAGTACCAGGTACAGTGTGGCCGCCCCTCTTTTCAGCCCTTCGACATACTGTGTCAGGAAACCCTCCTGCACACATTGGACAAAAACTGATCCATCCAACGTACTAGAGCTATAGCATTTCCAGTCAATGTTAGGGAAGTTAAAGTCTCCCATAATGACCACCCTGTTCTTTTCACTCCTGCCCAGAATAGTTTTGCCCATCCTCTCCTCCACATCTCTGGAACTTTGCGGGAGCCTATAAAAAAACTCCCAGCAGTGTTACCTCTCCTCCTGTTTCTGACCTCAACCCATACCACCTCAGTAGACGAGTCCTCGTCAAAAGTTCCTTCAGCCACCGTTATACTGCCCTTGACTAACAAAGCCACACCTCCCCCTCTTTTACCACCTTCCCTGACCTGAATGAAAGATCTAAACCCTGGAACCTGCAACATCCATTCCTGACCCTGCTCTATCCATGTCTCCGAAATGGCCACAACATCGAAGTCCCAGGTACCTATCCATGCTGCAAGTCACCTACCTTATTCCGGATACTCCTGGCATTAAAGTAGACACACTTCAACCCAGCTTGCTGTCTGCCAGCACACTCCTGTGAGAGTGAGGTCCTGTCCATGTCCTCCCTATGCTCATCCTCCTGTGTACTAGGACTGCACCTCAGTTTCCCATCCCCCTTCTGAGCTAGTTTAAATCCACCCGAATAGCACTAGCAAATTTCCCACCCAGGGTATTAGTGCCCCTCTTGGGCCAGGAGCTCTGGATTGCAATTCCGGTGACATTACTATTGTGCCACCACTCTTGAATTTTCAGAATCCACTCGCAGTGAAACCTTACTCAACCCCTGCCATTAATCTCTGTCTGTTTGTCACACCATGTCTGTATTAGGCTTGATATTTTCTAATCAGCCTGTTCATCTATGTAATTACACACCTCTGCAGCAAATGGGACTTGATTCAGAAGTAGGACCACTAACACTGTGCTAAAGAGCTTCTAGTAGAACTTAGTTGATTGAGAGCAAGTCCTTTTTATTTTTGGGATGTGGGCTTTGCTGGCTGTCCAGCATTTTTTGATGCTCATTGGACCTGTGTAGGATGTTGGTTTCTGGTAAGGCAAAGGGTCTAGATGGGAAAGATAGAAAATGATACTTGTGGCAAAACCCTTGTACATCTGTCTTTTTGCTGTGTAATTCATTATGTTGTTATCCATTTGTTAAATACTTTCTCAAAACCATCAGGTTGCCATTTTAGCCTTTGAGTGTATTGCATACAGTAGTACTAAATGTCTTGGACTGGGCTTATACAAATTCTATAAAGAGTTTATGACCTCAACTGTTTACATGCTTAAGATGTGCCAGAAGGTAAAATAAAACAAGAAAAGCATGAGGGGAAAAGAGCTTCTTGCTAGCAGAGAAACCTTTAAAGGAATTTACAGTTCCTTTTTGCAAGGAACTTCCTCAGGAAGTGGTGGATGTGGGTACATTACAACATTTAAAAGACATTTGGATAGGGACATGAATAGGAAAGGTTTGGAGGGATATGGGCCAGGAACAGGCAAATGGGACTTGTTAGTGTGGGGTTATGTTTGGCATGGACTGGTCAGACTGAAGAGTCATACAGCACAGAAACAGATCCTTTGAAAGCAGAAATAAAGCACTCAAACTGAAGTCACGCACCTTCTGTGGAGAGAAAAACAGTTAAGGTTTTGAATCCAATTACTCTTTATCAACTGTTGTATCTATGGAGGTAAAGTATTGTAGAGTACTGTACAGCAAAGAATTATTTCAAAAATAAAAGTCCACAGCAAATCCTCTATTTGTTAGCAGCCCAGCTTGGGGGGTTGGGGGTCTTTGATAAGTATGCAACGATGTGACTCTTGTGATGACACATGAGACACTGATACAAAATGTGACCAAGAACTAAACATACTAAAATAGGGAATGATGCTGCAAATGAGGAGGGATGTGCAAAAAAGAAACATTTTAAAGCAGAAGAAACGTTAAAGGGGGAAATTTAGAAAAAGACAAGTCTTCCATGTAACTTGAATTTTGAAGAATTGTACTATTATGTGCTTTAAAAATCCCTGTTTATTGCTATTAGTCCATTGAAATTTTGTGACCTAAATAAATTTAAGTTTTGAAAGCTTTTTAAGGATTGCTGACAAAATGGCTTGTCATCTTTTATGCTAAAAATATTGCATCATGAAGTAATGCAGACCTCATTGTGCATTACGTTAGATTGTTGCTGTAGCAGTAAACGGACTCTTTGTTCTGTATGAGTAGGTAAGAGTGGGATTTGTTTAACTGATAATGTAACCTGGTTAAAAAACAATAAATGCTATTTGTGTAGTTTGGTCAGGCTGTTTTATCAAATACTCTATCACAGCACTAAATACATTGGGAGGATGATGTAGCAATCTAGTTTATTAAAGAAAACAAAGTTTGCATTTGTTTAGCATTGTTTATGCCCTCATGACCTCACAAAGCACATCTCAGCCAATGAGTTGCATTCAAAATGTGTCTCTGTTATGTAGGCAAAAGCAAGCAGTCAATTTACACAGTAAGGTCCCTAGGATGAATGACCAGTTAACCTGTCTTTTTAATGTTGGTTGAGGAACGAATGTTGACCAGGATACTAGAAGAATTCACTTTGCTTCTTTGTGAAAAAGTGCTATGGAATCTCTTGTATCAACTTGATCGCTCTGACAACACTTTTATAGCAATCTTAAGGAGTGGACATTGCTGGGAAGGCTGCAATTTATTCCCCTTTCTTAGCTGTCTTTGACAGGGTGACGGTGATGATCCTCCTTGAACTGCTGCAGTCATGTACTTGAGGTACACTGAAAATGCTGTTTAGAAGGAAATTCTCAGATTTTGCTCCTATGACATTTACAAGGCATCTGGATGGGTACTTAAACAGGAAGAGTTAGAGGGATATGGGTCACGTGCTGGGAAATGGGACTAGATTAATTTAGGACATCTGATCAGTGTGGAAGAGTTGGCAAAGGGTCTGTTTCTGTGCTGTACAGCTCTTTGATTCTTTGACTCTCTTTAACAGTGTCCAGAGGTAATATTATTAATGCCTGTGTAATTTATCACAACCAGGAGATAGGATTGCTTTCTAACCTAGATATTTGTAAACTTGGGTATTAAAACTAATAGATACAGAGCTATGCTGGGTTAATGTAGCAATAGTTGAGGAATGTGTGAGTGCTTCATACACTTAAGTTGAGGCAATCAAGTGTACTTTTCCTTGAGTTGGCAGTGCTTGAGCATTTATTTACCATAAAATGTAACTTACTGATGTGATCAGAATTATTTTCGCGATAAATTCTTACTGATTCAAAAACAGTATGTAATCTTTGACATTACAAGATTTAATTTAAGGCATGAGGTTGGGGCAGTGTAAGTTGTGCAAAATTTCCTGTTGGTGGAAAGATTGAGAACAAGATGGCACATATTAAATATAATTGATAAAAGAAACAGCAGAGATATGGAGAGAGACAATTGACAAAATAAGTAATAGAAGCATGAGTAGAAATAGTCACACAGCAACTGGTTAAGTTCTGGAAAGGCATTATGTGAACAGTGGCTGACAAACTTGAACTTTTCAGAAATGTGGAGCAGTCTTCCAATGGAGTCCCTTGCAGCACAGGATCATCAACGTTTTGGGGGTATGGAGGAGTGGATGCTGGGTCTGGTGACGGGTGGGGAAGTTGAGCAGCACCCCCTTATGCACGAGCTGCTGTATTTTGGCATGTCTTCATTCACAACTCACTGAAAAGCTTAGGACCCTTTAAACGGCTTTTCAATGTATCAGTGAATGCATACGGAGGTTGGATAGAGTGCTGAAGTCATTATCATGTCAGAAGCTGTGCAGGGGTATGATCAGTTGCATAGTTTTTACCCTGGAGTTTGTGGTTTTAACCTGTCTAACATTTCCTGGTTGACAGTCCACATAACTATGTTGCATCTGTACCAGGTTTTCAGCTTTTGTCTGGGTGCCAGGGAGCTGTGAATTTCCCCTTATAAGTTAAAATTTCATCAGTGGGCCAAATGGCATTTATCTGTACTTCAGGGATTCTGTTCTCTGATTCCTGTGAAAACGGTGCATTGAAACCCCCAAGGAGTACTGGCAGAAATATTTTTGATATTATTAATATTTTTAATAACTTCCATTCTCCAGCCATCTGGAGACTGGAAGACCCAAGCCAGTGTCCAAGGTGGAGATGAAGCATTAGGTGAATTGTTCATTCAGAGAGCTAGCATAGAACAAATGTGACAAAACAAACTAGCCTCTTTCTGTCCTGCAACAATTCTGTGATAATGTCTGTGGCTAGTTAAGTTGACATAACCCAATTAAGATTACGTAAACAGCATTGTTTGAAAATGGCTAAATCAGAGAGTTGTTAGGATTTGGAATGGGCTGCCTGTGAGAGTGGCAGAGGTGGATTCCCACAGAAGGTTCCAAAAAACACCTAGACAAATATTTGAAAGTGACAAATTTAGAGGGCTATGGAGATAGGGCTGAAGAATGGAACTAGCTGGTATAGACACAATGGGTCAAGTGGTCTCCTGTACTATAAAGTTCAACAATTTGATGAATTTATGATTGCCTATTTTGCATAGGATACAGTGTTAATCTTTTGGCGTGCAAGCTCAAATGTGACATTGATATAAGAGTGCCTGACTGCAGTATATTCTCTGGAATATATTTCAGCAACCTTGACAGACTAGGTCCTTTCTTTTATCTTCTGTGTAAATTTACATTAAACTGAACGAGTTGGGATAATGAGAAACACCGATTCTCTACTCAAAAACCCTCTACTCAAAAGCTATCTGGTGTCATAATTTCAGCTGAGCAACTTGGTATATTTAGTTACAGAAGATATAAAGAATGTTACCGACTGACTATTTGAGACAGTCTAACTTGAATAAGGCAAGCCTTCAATCTGGTCATTTAGTGTTGAAATTTTTGCTTCTCTATTATTATTATTATTATTATTATTATTATTATTATTATTATTATTATTATTATTATCCAAAACTCATGTTATGAAGCTCCAAGATTTTGATCAAAGTTGAAAGGCATTTTAGAAAAAAACATTTGGATGAATTAGGAATTGTACTTTAATTGTTGCAGAATGTTTCCCAGAATCTTAAAATTACTACAGTAAGTTGAAGTAGAAAGCTAGCATTTTCAACAAAGCTCAAAATAAACAATGTCAGATGAATTGATTCCTGAAATTACTAAAATGTCCTGGATAGTTTCAGCGTAGTGAT
Source organism: Stegostoma tigrinum (assembly GCF_030684315.1). NCBI lineage: Eukaryota > Metazoa > Chordata > Chondrichthyes > Orectolobiformes > Stegostomatidae > Stegostoma > Stegostoma tigrinum. The sequence goes on along the minus strand of NC_081377.1, from coordinate 47,812,191 downwards.
GTTGAATGTTTATTGGGGGTGTCAGCTGAACCACAAATCGGCAATGCAGAGTGATACTAAAACCATGCGTCAATTCCTGTATCAGCTCATTGTACCATTAAGGTCCCACCTTCTCAAGCTCCCCTTTACCTGAGACGTGGCGACCCTGAGGTTAAACTCACCACCAGTTGTGTATGTCTCCTTCATGAGCCAGCAGCCTATGGTCCTCTGGAACTATAGCAACTTTACCTTGTATCTTTCCTAGAATCATGCTAGCATTTAAAAGCTCCCACAATTTTCATTGCATATTATCTGCCCTGCTATTTCTCATATATATTAATTAGTTATTGCCAATTAATTTATAATGAATACAGCTTACATTTTCCAAAATTTCTTCTGGCAAATGCCTCAATACTGATTAATCAATAAAATTATGTATGAATAATGCTGATAAAGTGTAGTGAGGATTCTGATAACACTGGTTAATGATTTACCTGCACCTTGCTCAAAACTAGAAATCAAATACTGTAGGCTGAAAGCAAAAGTAGAGAAAACAAAACACCACACCTCCATCATTCACTCAACATCGCACTCAATGTAGTTTACTTACTGCAGTAAACCTTTCTGCCTATGCACAATGCATTTGTTGGCTGCTCCTTGTTGCTGTTGAGAAAGTGATGATAAGCTGCTCTCTTAAACAGCTTCAGTCCATGTGCTGTAGGTAAACACACAATCCCCTGAGGGAGGGAATTCCAGAATTTTGATCCAGCAACCAATGATATGTTTCCAAGTCAGGATGGTGAGTGGCTTGGAGTGGAACTGGCAGATAGTGGTGTTCCCATATATGTGCTCCCCTTCTGGATGGAATTGATTGTGGATTTGAAATATTGGCTATCTGAGTATCCATGTAATTTATTCTTGTGATTTAATCCTTGAATATAGGTGTCATTTTGATAAATCTGCGCTGCACATTCTTCAAGGTCAAAAGATCCTTTCTACAGTTGTAACAACTGAACAGCACCCCCACCCCAACTCTTTCTAACCCCCCAATTTGGCTAGGGATAATGAGGAATTGTAGGAAATTAATGTTAGTAAGATTCTACTGGAAAAGTTAAGGAGACTGAAAGTTGATAAATCTTCATAACCTGGTGGTCTTTGTTCCAAAGTGTAGAAGAAGGTGTCTACAGAGATAATTCATTGGTGATTATCTTCCCAAATTCTACATATTCTCAGGTTCTCATAGACTGGAAGGTCACAGATTTGTGAGTGGAAAATAGTGTTTGATTAACTTGGAGCTTTGTTAACAAAATTAATACAGGAGAACCAGTGGATGTAGTATTCTTAGATTTTCGGAAGACTATTGATTAAAACCCCCGACTGGAGGCAGGTTAGAACAATTAAAGCAAATGTGTTAGGGAATAACGCAGTTATGATTGGCTAACAGGCACAAAGCAGAGAAGAAATAAATAGATGGTTCTTGTGTTGGCTAGCTGTGACTAGTGAAAGGATCAGAGCTGAAATCCAACATTTGTCAATAATTTGGAGGTGGGGACCAAATGTAATACAGCACTTCTAGTGATGAAAAGCAAAGTAGGAATGTGTATGTTGTGAGGAAGTGGCTTCAGGAAGGTTTGAGCATGTTTTATGAAATGGCAAGAACAAGGGAGTCTTTTTGGTATGAAAAGAAACTAGGTACAGAGTATTTCTTAAATGGTAAGTGGTTGGGTAAGGCTAAATGTCCAAAATGAGTCACTAACACACAGGTGCAGCAAGCTATTATAAAGTCTAATAGAATGCTAACATTTATTTCAAGATAGTTTGAATGCAAGGGTAGTGAAGGTCTTGCATCAGTTCCATAGGAGCTTGGTTAGACTACACCTGGAGTACTGTGTGCAGTTTTAGTGTCACATGAGGAAATATGCTGTTGCATTGAGGAAACACAATATATATTTACCAGACTTGTGCCTGGGATGATACGACTGTTCTGTGAAGGGAAATTGGAGAAACCAGTCCTGTGTACACTAGGTGATCGCATTGAAATGTTCAAAATACTTGATCAAATATTCTGAAGCTTGATCAAAGTTGTACATTTTAAGGATTATCTTAAAGAAGAATTAGAAGTCGGGGAAGTTAATTTGTGTGTCTTCTAGGCTATTGAAAGCATGTCTGCCAATGATGAGCTGAAGGGAGCAGAAACACCAGCCAGAATCAGTGAATGGATATTTTATAACAGCAGCAAGCCTGGCAAGGTTACAGAGCCAGCATGGAGTGAACACATAAAAGAAATTAAAAACCATGTTGAGTAACTCAATTTTGAAGCACGAGAAATAGTACGTAACATTGGTCAGCGCGGACAAGTTTGTAGGGTGGATGGAGCCAGGCCAGCAGTGGAAATTTGCATGGTTTGACGTTTGAGAGGAAGGCCAAGTGGGTGATACAGGTTAATCCTTCTTAAGACTGAGAACATAATAGCATTGCCTGTCACTGAGTCAGGAATTTAGGGGCCTAGTATCCCTGACATTCACCCTTTTTATGTCAGCCAGATCTCCTTGATTAGGGCTGTTAATCTATTCTAATCAGGATTCTCATTCTGAGGTCCAGTTGGCTTAACTCGTTACAGTAATTACCGTCTGACATGGAAGTAAGACTGTTTGAATCCTTTGAGAGCTTCCTGGGGTGTTTTAACAGTGGGTCAGGTTTCTCCAACTCTGAAACCGACAAATGAAGCATGTAACAAATGGAACTTATCTCTTGTACCTTGACCACCTTGGTAGACTTTCACTCCCTTCTTCCAGATGCAGAAGCATTCAAGGTAGCTAGTTGCATTCTTGTGTGGCCTCGTGCTGCAGAAATGCACCATAAAAGAATCAGGTTATAGGGAAATTGCTATAGAAAATCACTACACCTGCCCAGCAAAAAGTTCGCATTATATAAACTGTGTTCACTATTCATCAATCACATTACAGCCAATTTATGTTAACGAAACATGTGTTATAGCAGTGCTACCTGTATTTCCATCATGCCCATTTCTGATTTTTGAGGACTGAACAACGTTTGCTGGAGGGAGTGAATTTGTGGTGCCCCTGAAGTATTTCTGAAGGCTCCGAGGGACAGGGCAAGTTTTGTTTCCATGCAGTCAGTGAATTAGCAACTTTGAAATGGTCCACATGCTTAATCAAGACCATTGTACCTATCTGAACTTTAGAAGTCAGTGGTCATGATCTTGCATCAATCATGCCACTTAACCATGTGGGGTTATTTCTATGATTATTGGACCAAACTTTGTCCCCTGTATCAAACAGTCTGTCTCACTTGGCAGCATCTTGAGTTTGGCATTGGACTTCCTGATGCTGACAGGCATACGCACGTGGACACACTTCTGTCCATTAGCAACTGTGCTGGTGCTGTCCCTTTGGTTGCGTGTGATTTGGTTCTATCATCAAAGCTGAACCATGATACTTGGTATCTAATGAGGCAATAGGCTATTTCTTCAGTCCAGCCTTCAAAGTTTGAGAAAGGTTCCAGGGATATGTTGCTTCAGTTATGTGAAAATATACGGTGGAAGTAATGGGCTATTAATCCAGAGAGCCTGGTACCCAGAGACCCTAGTATTCAGAGACCCTGGTAATGATACCATGGTTTGAATGCGTCATTGCAAATGGTGGAATTTGGATTCTATTAAAGATCGAGAATTAAGAGTCACGTGATGATCATGAAAACGGTTCACTATCGGGAAGAACCCACCTTGTTTGCTAATGTATTTTAGGGAAGAAAGTCTGCCATCTTTGTCTGGTGTGGCTTATGTGTGATTCTGGACCCAAAACAATGTGGTTAACTCTTAACTGTTAGGGTTTGCAATAAATTCTGGCCTATCTAGTGATACCCATGTCCCATGAATGAATTTTTTTTAATGGCTGTTGGGACTGCTTTCTTTGAAATAAGCAAAGATCCAAAGTAGATTTGATAGAAATATTCAAAAATAAACAGAGATTACTCTTTCTGGAAGGATCAAGGTAGAACAAGTAGCAACATAGCAGGGCTATGGAGAGAAGACAGGGAGTGACACAAGGTAAATTGCTTCTCGATTTAGGGAGTTTGAGCATGGAAAATGCTCTTGGTTAGAGAGATAGTGGGAACTGCAGACCCAGGCCCCAAGAAGACCCTCCCACATCAAACAGATGTTCACCTGCACACCTGCTAATGTGGTATGCTGTAATCACTGTTCCAGATGTGGTCTTCTCTACATCGGGGAAAGCAAGCGGAGGCCTGGGGTCTGTTTTCCAGGACACCTACGCTCGGTTTGCAACAAACAACTGCATCTCCCAGGTGCAAACCATTTTAACTCCCCCTCCCCCTCCTTAGACGACATGTCTATCCTGGGCCTCCTGCAGTGCACAACGATGCGACCCGCAGGTTGCAAGAACATCACCTCGTATTTCTCTTGGGAACCCTGCAGCCCAATGGTATTAATGTGGACTTCCCAAGCTTCAAAATCTACCCTCTCCCAACCGCATTCCAACACCAGCCCAGCTTGTCCCCACCTCCCTAACCTGTCATTTCTCCCACCTATCTCCACCTCCTACCTCAAGCCCCACCCCCACCTCCTACCTACAAGCTTCATCCGAACCCCCCCCCCCCCCCCCCGACCTTTCTGTCCTCCCTGGACTGACCTATCACCTCCCTAACTCCCCACCTACACTCACCTTTACTGGCTCCGCCCCCACCTCTTTGACCTGTCTGTCTCCGCTCCACCTTTCTTCTCCTTTATCCATCTTCTATTTGCCTTCCCCGTCTCCCTGTTTATTTCTGAAGAAGGGCCCAGAGCCGAAACATCAGCTTTCCTGCTCCTCTGCTGCTTGGCCTGCTGTGTTCATCCAGCTCTACACCTTGTTATCTCAGTGCTGTTAGTTACTTGGCGTGTGTGTCAGAACTGGCTTGGGTAATATTCTCACCCATTTTAGATGGTGCATTCAAGTCCCACTTCAGGCAGAAACGTTTATCCAAATTTGCAATTTGAAAGCAGTGCTGATGAATTTGAATTCCTTCAGATCAAATATTAAACTGTAGCAACTGCCATTTCAGATAAAGCATTGCGTAACACTTTTACGTAAAGAACAGCAATGGAGTTGTTACATTGTCTTAGATAATATTTATCCCTGTATTGATGCCACTAAAACAGATGGTTTAGCCATTGTCTCTGTGTCAATGGCACTTTGGTGTGAGCAATCTGAATGTATGAAAAGCAGGTTGATGTACTGAAAATGTTAGCAATTAAAATATAACTTGTAAAAAGTTTGCAAATAAATTAACTAAAATATATTACTACTATACTCTGTAGTTCTTTTCCAGGTTGTGTCATAGTCAGAACAGTTTGTTAATTTTGGTGATAGCATAGAGGGATTTGTAATTGCTATCTTTCTGTTATCTCTTGAGTATAAATGGTCAATTTGTACTGGAGGGGGTATGTATATATTGTCCCCACCTCCCTAACCTGTCCTTTCTCCCACCTATCCCCACCTCCTACCTCAAGCCCCACCCCCATCAAATGAACATCTGAAAGAAAACAAGTGTACTAAGTAAAAAAACACAATGGCTAGGTCAGAGACTAGGAATACTGCAGTACATTGCTCTTCTCGTAACTTCCAAGTCTCCTGAGTCCATCATCTACAAGGCACAAGTTAGGAGTATAATGGAATACTCCCCACTTGCCTGGATGGGTGCAGCTTCAACAACCCTTAAGAAACTTGACACCATCCAGGATAAGTGATAATGGGAACTGCAGATGCTGGAGAATCCAAGATAATAAAATGTGAGGCTGGATGAACGCAGCAGGCCCAGCAGCATCTCGGGAGCACAAAAGCTGACGTTTCGGGCCTAGACCCTTCTTCAGAGAGGGGGATGGGGTGAGGGTTCTGGAATAAATAGGGAGAGAGGGGGAGGCAGACTGAAGATGGAAAGAAAAGAAGATAGGTGGAGAGGAGAGTATAGGTGGGGAGGTAGGGAGGGGATAGGTCAGTCCAAGGAAGACGGACAGGTCAAGGAGGTGGGATGAGGTTAGTAGGTAGGAGATGGAAGTGCGGCTTGGGGTCCTCCCTTCCTCCCACCCCAAGCCGCACTTCCATCTCCTACCTACTAACCTCATCCCACCTCCTTGACCTGTCCGTCTTCCTTGGACTGACCTATCCCCTCCCTACCTCCCCACCTATACTCTCCTCTCCACCTATCTTCTTTTCTCTCCATCTTCAGTCCACTCCCCCTCTCTTCCTATTTATTCCAGAACCCTCACCCCATCCCCCTCTCTGATGAAGGGTCTAGGCCCGAAATGTCAGCTTTTGTGCTCCTGAGATGCTGCTGGGCCTGCTGTGTTCATCCAGCCTCACATTTTATTACCATCCAGGATAAAGCAGCCTGCTTGATTGGCACTGCATCCACCCCCTCTACCACTGATGTTCAGTAGCAGCATTGTGCACCATCTACAAGATGCACTGCAGAAACTCACCGAAGATCCTCAAACAATCCCTTGACTACTTCTATCCTGAAGAACAAGGGCAGCAGATACATGAGAGCACCACCAAGTTCCCCTCCAAGCTATTCACTGTCCTGACTTCAGAATATATCTCTGTTTCTTCACTACTGCTGGGTCAGAATCCTGGAATTCTTTATCTGACGGCATTGTGGGCCAACCCAAAGCAGGTAGGCAGCAGTTGTTCAAGAAGGCATCTCACCATCACCTTCTCAAGGGCAACTTGGGATGAACAACAAATGTTGACCAGCCAGCAACACCCACATCCTATGAATACGTTTTATTTAAAAATTCATAACGTCCCGTCTTGAAGATGGTAATGTTTCCGAGTTGAGATAAGATGGCAGTTATGGCTGATGGCTACAGTCTGCCCTAAAGTTACATAGGCAGCTATAAAGAGATAATGGGAACTGCAGATGCTGGAGAATTCCATGATAACAAAATGTGAGGCCGGATGAACACAGCAGGCCAAGCAGCATCTCAGGAGCACAAAAGCTGACGTTTCGGGCCTAGACCCTTCAGCTCTGATGAAGGGTCTAGGCCCGAAACGTCAGCTTTTGTGCTCCTGAGATGCTGCTTGGCCTGCTGTGTTCATCCAGCGTCACATTTTGTTATCTAGGCAGCTATAAACCTTGATTTACAAGCCAGTCACACAGGAGCTGGAGAGAGAAGTGATGGAGAACCCAGGAATAATTCAAAGAGGGTTTAAGAGACATGAGAAAGTAGAAGCTCATCAATAGTCATAAAAATAAAGAAAGGAATATAATTCCAAGGTGACTGCATATTATGTTTGGCATAAGAGCATGTAAAAGCAGATTTGCTGGAATTTTCTAAATCATGCCAGTGACAAACTGATCACCTGTCGCATTTACAGTGTTTGTAAGTTAGAGCATAAAAGCTTAAGTTTTATATTTGAAGATGAAATTATTCAATTTTTGCCGAATAAAGGGGCTGAAAGAATGTTCTTGGAGATATGGGAGGCAGTTAAATCATTGAAATTATGAAAAGGCATGATTTTGTCGCCAGAAAGTTAGTTAAGTAAGAATGATGGAAATTGTGTTTCTGTGTGATCCACATTTAAACTGTTTTAGTATAAAGCAGTGGTGTTATTGTGGACTGGTACCAAAATTCCCCATTAATTTATGTTGACCTTATCCGAGGAAACAATCTAGCTGGAGACCATGTTCTGCCTCCGGAGGTTCCCATAAGACCCATTGAAGCTGTTACAGACAAGAATGTATCAGCAAGATGAATAGACTTGGAGCATTTGAATCTGTTGTGAAGAATGGTTTGACTCAAGTGGTGCATGAAAATTTGGAAATCCAGATTTCTGAGATTAAAAAATCACAAATATCAGGCTGAAAAAATTCCCTGGAAGCCAGTTGAAACAGATGTCAAAGCAGAGTACAACTGAAGTTCTGCAGAACGAATGCTGATGTTGTGAAACTATGATGAAGGATTTGAATTTTGGAATGTAAATTGAAACTTCATGGAATGATAAAGTTCTTATTATGAGGGAAGAATTGGGAATGCTTCCTATTGATTGGAAATGGAATTTAAAACAACTTATGAACTGCCTAGAAAAGAGTATCAGGATTTTTTTTTGACTAATTGGTAACATTTTCAGGAAATGCCTAAAGCAGGTGAAGAAGAATGTATGTTTTAACAGGAAAAGAATGATTCAGTTGTTTGACTGGCTGGCTGACTGACCCTACTTTTACTGAGAGTTTCTTTACTGACCTAGACAATAAAAGACCTACATCTATGAAAAGAGAAAGGAAATCCAGAGATAAAACCTGAATAAAGTGGTTTACCGACTGTGTTTAGAAGTTAGTACCCAATTGACAATGTAACATTTTTTTCTGAAGAGCTAAAAGACATTGACAGCATGTGAAAAGAGGAGTTGTAATATAGGATTTTGCCTTGATATACTGTTTTGGGGTCACGGAATATTCAGCAATCATAGATTGTCACTAAGTACCGCCATAGTTCTTGATAAAGTTACCTGGGTTACCATTTCTACAACCATTTAAGCAAGAATACTATAAAACTGCAAAGTATAAAAGGTGATTTTCTGTGACAAAGGGGAGGCAATGCCACTCGCAGAAAAGCAAATTCTTATTTACGAAACAGAATGTTAATGATCCATATGTCAGACTTTGCTAACTTTAGATTGTTCGGCGGAGATGGGTTAATTCATGTAAGAATGTCGATGTGATTTATGAACCAATGAGATGGGATAAAAGGTTGATAACGAATGTGCCAAACACAATATACATACATAGTTAAAATGCGTTGAATGTTTTTAGCTTTGAGTAGTATTTTCGAAAACCTGTCAGTTTGGTGATAACTTCGTCTTTTTGGGGTGGGGTGTGGTTAGGTCTTACAAGAATGAAGTTCGTAAGCTAATTTATCTATTTAATTTAAGTGAATCACGTGACATGTTCTGAATTCTGCCTGACAATTTGGATAATTTGGTTGTTAAAGGAAGCTTTTGTTAGGGTGCAGATGTTCACACCTGTTAATCTCCAATGCTGTTAGGGAGGTATTAGGAACATTGGGTTTTTAACAGAATATTATTTATAAAATGTCTATTTATTCCAGAATAATACGGAATTGAGAGGTTATGAGATAGGTCATCAGTATTTTCACCCTGTTACAAGCCTGATGTTGTTGCCATGGAGATGGGGTTTTAGCAAGGAACAAACTGTTGAAAGCCATGATAGTCTTGGCTTACATGATCATTTAAGATATTCCTGAACCTGATGGGTCAGTCTGCAGGGATCTGAGAAAGCGATGGAGGCTGCCTATTTCTGTTCATCAAGTCTGCTTCGACCGCATCTTCCAACCCATGCAATCTAGTACTTAGAAGGACAAAGGCTACAGATGCATAGATCTACCATTCTGCAAGTTCCCCTGCAAGTCACACACTATCCTGACTTGGAATTATTCAGCTATTCCTTCACTGCCGCTGGATCAAAATCATGGAACTCCCTTGCTCACTGCACTGTAGGTGTACTCACTGCCGTCTTCTCCAGGGAAGTTAGGAATGGAAAATAAATACTGGCCTAATCAGGAATGTCCAAGTCCCTTGGCTGAGTGAAATGGAGTTGCCTAGGTTTGGTTGAGTTAAAGGATTTGTAGTGTCACCTTTTTGTTGTGAAAGGAAGCTCAATGTTAACTAGCTAGAGAAACAAGCAGCTATCAGTCGCTGACAATAACTTTTGACTCCTTCCTGAAGGATGAATTGTCTGCTTGAGGGATACAGTAAACCATGGAGGAGAGTTTTGGTCTTTTTAAATATGAAGTGTTAGAAGGACCAGTTCAAGTCCCGTCTACCCCAGACATTGTTGTAGCATCTCTGAACAGGTGGCCTAAAATGTCTAAAAGTTAAGTAGGAGACCCTGTAGTTTGGAGTATGAGCTGCCACTTGTGCATTGTTTAGACCATACTCCTTTAACATGTTTATTATAGTAAAAGTCAAATTTGCTATCTTGTTATTTTTCATAATTGACTGAAAAGGTAATTGGTTACCACAGGGATTGGTCGTTGTAAAATTTTACAATGTAAATTTGCCATCCTCATCCGTTTGGATATGACTGCAGCATTCAACTCAGTTAACTGTACTATTTTCTTCCAGCCTGTCCACTATTCCATTTTTTTTTTCCGTCTGTAATAGAGCCAGAGAATTATTAGCAGTAGATTTTCTTCCTGCTCTGGCACTTTTGCCATTGGTGTCATCCAAGGATCAGTTCTTAGCCTTCTTGTATTTTCATCTATTTGCTGCCAGTTTACAACAATATGCTAAGACACAGAATAAATTTTCACATATTTGCTACCTAACCACAAATCTTTTCTGTTTTATTGTTTTTTCTTCATTGGATGTGGGCATCACTGGTAGAGCCAGAATTTGCTGCCAATTACTAATTACCATTTGAGTGGCTTGCTAGGTCATGTCAGAAGGCAGTAAAGTGTCAACACATCATCTGGTACTGTCTCCCGATCCAAAACAAAGACAAAATTTACATCCCTGAAAAGCATTGGTGATCTGGACGGGCTTTACAACAATCATTGTTATAGTCGTCTCTTGCTGAAACTAGCTTAATAGTTCCAGGTGAATTTAGTTTGAATTCTTTTAACTGCCGTGCTGGAATTTGAATCTACACTGTCAGTGCTTTATCGTGGGCTTCAGTCCGACTAATGGTGTCACTGTTACCAACTCCTCTGTTATTTCCAAATTATCAGACTGGTTTTCCAGCATCCAGTATTGGATGGCCAAAAATTACATATGGAAAAGACTGAATCATTGCTTACAGTTCCTGTTCCAGAATCTAATCCCCAATTATAAATTCTGTTCCTCTCCCTGGCTGCTGCCTTCAGATCAGTTTTTGTTTTTACTCATCGATGAGCAATGAGTATTGCTGACTCAGCCAGCGTTTTTTGAGGGTCAGTCACAAGACTTTTGTGTTTAAGGGAGTCACATATAAGCTAGACCGGGTATGAATGACGCATCCTTTAGGGAACAAAATCTTAGTGAACCAGATGGATTTTTAGGACAATTGACAATGGTTACATTATTCTAACTTTATTTCCAGATTTTTATTGAATTCAGAATTCCTGACGTTGTCGGCTCCAAGCCACACATCTCTGGATCATAAAGTAATGCATTTATCTCTAAATCTCTGATCTGATGGAAGTCTTCAAGGTGTAAACAGAATTGTTTTTAAAACATATAAATGATGGCCTGATTTGTAAGCTTTCGGACGACGCAAAGATTGTAGAAGCTGCAGACAGTGAGGAAGATTGTCAAAGGGTATAAATAGGCCGGAGACTTGGGCTTGTGAAATGTCAGGTGATGTTTAATCCGGATAAATGCAAGGTGAAGGAGTTGGGAAGACCTAACGGGGGAGGGAAGTGCTGTAATGAATAGCTGAACGCTTAGCAGCATCAACTTGGGGGAATCTGGGCATACAGGTTCACAATGCCCTGAAGGACGGTAACACAAGTGGATAAGGAGGTCACAAAGGCATATGGCACACTTGCCTCCTTCAGTTAGGGCATAGAGTATAAAAAGGGGCAAATCGTATTGCAGCTGTATAGAATTTTAGTTCGGCCCTATTTGTAATATTGTGTACAGGTCTAGTCACCACACTAACAGACACATGTGAATGCTTTGACGAGGGTGCAGAAATAGTGTACTGGGATGTTGTCTGGTTTGAAGGGTATTAGTTATGAGGACAGATTGGACATACTTGGTTTGTTTTCACGTGAATGTTGAAGCACGAGGGGTGACCTAATTAAAAGTCTCTAAAATTCTGGCATATATGGATAATCAAAGTCTTTTAATCCCGAGGTAGAAATATCAGTTATTAGGGCACGTAGGTTTAAGGTAGCGGGGGGGAAGTTTAAAAGAGATATGAGAAGCATTTGGTGGTAAGCGCCTGGAATGTACTACCAGAGGAGGTGGATACATAAGCAATGTTTAAGTGGCACCTTGACAACTATGAGTAGGCCGGGAATAGAGGAATATGGACCGCATAGAGACAGAGGTTTATTTTGGTTTAGAAAGGCATCATGTGTTGGCAGAATCTTGGTGGGCTGAAAGGCCTATTCCTGCGCTGTTCTTTGAAAAGACAGGATAGATAAAAAAAAGAAAAAAACTGCAGAAGAAAAAGTGCTGAAGAACCTCAGCAGGGCTGACATTGTCTGTGGAGAGAAAGCAGAATCACGTTTTGGGTGTGGTGACCCTTAGGAATTGGTAGTAGTTAAAGGCAAACTATTTCCACAGGTTGAGGATTCTAGAACTAGGGGACATAGTCAGAGAATGAAGCCAAACTGTCGGAGATGTCAGAAGGCAATTACATACAAAGGGTGATAAATGTTTTGAACTGTCTGCTACAAGCTGCAGCGGATGCTGGATCAGTTGTTCATTTTTAAATCTGATGGCTGTAATTTTTTGTATTAAGCAAAGATATTGAGATGAACCAAAGACACACATGTAGAGTTAGGCCACAGAGCTACCATGATCTTGTTGAATGGCAGAACAGACTCAAGGAGTTGAATGGCCTACCCTGTTCCTATTAGCCTGTATGTGTGTTTTTACCTGTCCAGTGATGTTATGACTGTGTCATCATCTACCCATCTTGGTGTCACATTTGAATTGAAATGAACTTCTAATCTCCTTGCTGTAACTCCTGTAAGAAAGCCTGATTCTTCCTCTGTAACGTTGTTTACATGTGCCCCTTATCTTGGTTTATGTGCTAAAACCCTTATCCATATTTGTGTTACCTCCTACTCCAGTGCATTCCTGGGTCTCTCTCATTGTACCCTATGAAAATGTGAGATCGTCTAAAACTCTGCCTGTATCTTAACTTGCAGTAAGTCTCATTCCCCTACTACTCTTGTGCTTGCTAACCTACAAGGATTCCTGGTCAAGCAATGGCTTGATTTGAAAACTTTCATCCTTGTGTTCAAATTCTTTAGTGGCCTTCCCCTCCACCTCTGTAACCCAACAACCTTCAAAGATACCTGCAGTCCTCTAATTCTGGTGGTCTGTGCATTCCCAAGTGTGGTCTGTTGTTGCCATTTTTTGCCAACAGTTGCCTTGACTCCCCAAGCTGTGGCATTCCCTCCTTATAGCTCTTTATCTCAGTTTTCTCCTTTATGTCACTTGTTTTTAAACCTACCACTTCTGGACTGTATTTTTGGTCATAGAGTCATAAAGATATACAGCATGGAATCAGACCCTTCAGTCCAACCAGTCCATACTAGCCATGTTCCCAAACTAAACTAGTCCCACCTGCCTGTACTTGGTCCATATTCTACTCATATACTGATCCAAATGTCTTTTAATTGTTGTAACTGCACCTGCATCTACCACTCTGCCTCTGTCATTTGACCTAATATCTCCGTATGTCATTCCTTATAATACTTTTATACTGCTCCTTGTGAAGTACCTTGGATCATTAAATGTGCATTTAAATATACATTGCAATTCTTATTTTTCATGTAGATGTTAAAATAATGCCATCATTGGTGATAGTTTGTCACTTTTTATAAATGGTCAGTTATCTTTACCCTCCCCCTCATTAGTAGCAGGTCAAGGTGCTTAATGGTCTATTGTTGTTCCTTGATCATACCGTATTAGACTTGGGAACATGACACATGGGAGCATGATTAGGCAATTTGTTAATCTAACAAGCCTGTTCTGCTACTCGGATCATGGCCGATCTGGTTTTGTTCTCAATTCCACTTTCCTGATACCCCCATAACTCGTAATCACCTAGTCTATCAAAAACTTTTCTGACTCTGTCTCTGCCTTGAATAAATTTAACAACATATTTTCCTCAACTTTCTGGGGAAGGTAATTTCATTGACTAACAACTCTGAGAAGAATAATTCTTGTTCTTAAATTATGTCCCCCAGTTTTGTATAGTTGTGGGAAAACCTCCCAACTTGTATGCCGAATTTCCCTCATAGTAAACTCCAACATTCAGTTGCCTTCCAAATAACTTGCTGTTCCTGCATTCTAAAGCTTTTTTTAACTTCCTTCAGGAGATGTCAGGATTGCTGGCTAGACCAGCTTTTATTCCTTGTCCCTAAAATTTTGTGTTTCATGTAACAGGAAACCCAGCTTCTTTTGTTACATGCTGATTATGTATTCTTCTTGCCAAAGTGGGCAAGGAAAGGTTTTTACAAACTATAGTCTCTTGGGCAAATTTTTGCCTATTCACTTTCCTAGCTATACGCAGACTTTTCACCTCCTTTTGACAACTTATTTCCTACCTATCTTTGTGTCATCAGCAAATGTAGCTACCATAACTTTCAGCCCCAGCATCCATGTCATTAATAAAGTCTGTAAATAGTTAAGGCCCAAACTCAAATCCGTATGGTACGAAACTAGTTAAAGCCTGCCTGTTTATCCCTAAACTGTTCTTTCTATTTGCTAGTTAATCCTTTCTCCATGTTAATCTGTAACTCCAACAGCATGCTCTTAGCTTGCATAGCAAATTCTAATGAGGCACTTATATCAAATGCCTTTGGAAATCCAAGTACACCACATCTGTCAGTTATCATTTATCCACCTTGTGCTTTTTCTGAATTTTTTGACAAAGTTTAAACACAATTTCCCTTTCACAAAGCCATAATAACTCTGCCTAATCTCACTTTTAAGCACCCTGCCATAATCTCCTTAATGAATTCTCGTATAATTCTTGGGTGGCATGGTGGCGCAGTGGTTAGCACTGCTGCTTCACAGCGCCAGGGACCTGGGTTCGATTCCAGCCTTGGGTAACTGTCTATGCGGATTTTGCACATTCACCCAGTGTCTGCGTGGGTTTCCTCTGGGTGCTCCGGTTTCCTCCCACAGTCCAAAGATGTTCAGGCCAGGTGGATCGGCCATGCTAAATTTCCCATAGTGATCAGGGGTGTGAGAGTTATGGGGGATGGGTCTGGGTGGGATGCTCTGAGGGGCGGTGTGGACTTGTTGGGCCGAAAGGCCTGTTTCCACACTGTAGGGAATCTAATCTAATCTAATCTAATCTAATTAGTAATTTCCCTATGTTAGATGTTAGGCTAACTAGCCTATAGTTTTCCTGCTTTCTGTCTCTTTTTTTCCTTGAACAAAAATGTTATATAGCTTATTTTCCAATTCACTGGGTCCTGTGCAGGACATGAGAAGTTTTGAAAGATGTTAACAAAGCATCTACCACTGCTAGAGTCACTTTTAAGATCTGAGAATGCAAGCTGTCTGACTCCGGGAATTTGTTGAACTTTATGTCTAATGGTCTTCCCAACATCGTTTTTCTGAAGAAGATGATTATTTTTAAATTCTTCTCTTGTGCTCACCTCCGAGACATACAACACCGAAACAGACCTTTCAGTCCATGCCAAACAAATTTCCCAAACTAAACTAGTCCCAGTTGCCTGCATTCGGCCCACATCGCTCTTAAACCCTTCCTATTTATGTACCTATCCAAATGCTTTTTAAATGTTGTAACTGTACCTACATCTACCACTCCTCATGAAGTTCATTTATTCCAAATACAAGCTACTGTGTGTGAAAATGTTGTCCCCCAGGTTCTCCTTTCACCTTAAAAATATGCCCCTTGTTTTAAAATCCCTTGCGCGAGGGAAAAAGACCTTTGCATTCACCTTATCTATGCCCCACTTGAAATTGCCAGGTATAACAAGCTAACAAAGTGTGAAGCTGGATGAACACAGCAGGCCGAGCAGCATCTCAGGAGCACAAAAGCTGACATTTCGGGCCTAGACCCTTCATCTAGTCCCAAAATGTCGGCTTTTGTGCTCCTGAGATGCTGCTTGGCCTGCTGTGTTCATCCAGCTTCACACTTTGTTATCTTGGATTCTCCAGCATCTGCAGTTCCCATTATCACAGGTATAACAAGCTGCCTGGCTTGGTATTGGCACTAACCAACAGAGCAAGACAGAAGTATTATGAATTTTAAGGTCTGATATTCTAAGTACATACAGCTGAACGGTACAGTTCAGGCCCTTTGGTCCACGTTGTTGTATCACCCTATTATCCTACTCTAAAATCAAACAACCCCACATACCCTACATTTTTGCTATCATCCATGTGCCAATCCGAGAGTTGCTTAAATTTCCCTATTGTATCTGACTCCACTGCAACGGCCAACAGTGCATTCCACACGCCCACCGTTCTCTGTGTAAAGAACCTGTCTCTGACATCTCCCCTATACCTTCCTCCAATCACTTTAAAATTATGCCCCCTCAGAATAGTTTTTTCTGCCCTGAAAAAAAAGGTCTCCGGCTATCCGCTATATTATGGCTCTCATCATCTTGTATGCCTCTATTAAGTCACCTGTCATCCTTCTTTACTCCAATGAACAAAGCCCTAGCTCCCTCAACCATTCATCATAAGACCTGCTCTCCAGTTCAGGCAGCATCCTGGTAAATCTCCTGTGCACCCTCTCTAAAGCTTCCACATTCTCCCTATAATGAGGCGACCAGAACTGAATACAATATTCCAAGTGTGGTCTAACCAGGGTTTAAAGAGCTGCAGCATAATCTCACGGCTCTTAGACTCAATTCTCCTGCCAATAAAGGGAACATACCTTCCAGCTTCTTAACAACCCTATCAACTTGGGTAGCAACTTTGAGGGTTCTATTCACATAGCCCCCAAGATCCCTCTGTTCCTCCACACTACCACACACTACTCATTTTGGAAAGTCGAATTTGAACCCTGTAATCTTCATTCAAATTCGACTTTCCAAAATGAATCACTCAGGCATTTCTGGATTGAATTCCATCTGCCGTTTCTTCGCGCAGCTCTGCATCTTGCCAATGTCTCGTTGCAACCTACAACAGCCCTCCACACTATCCACAACTCTATGTCATCGGCAAACTTACTAACCCACCCACCCTTCCACTTCCTCTTCCAAGTCATTTATAAAGATCAAAGAGTAGGGTTCCAGAACACATCCCTATGGAATGCCACTGATCACCAAGCTCCAGGCTGAATACTTTCCATCTACTACCACTCTCTGTCTTCTATTAGGCAACCACTTCTGTAACCAGACAGCCAAATTTCCCTGAATCCCATGCCTCTTTACTTTCTGAATGAGCCTGCCATGGACACCCTTTATCAAAGTACCTTTGGGAAGTTTTTTTTTAAGTCTTTTGCATTGAAGACCAGTACAAAATATCTGTTCAACATAGTCTGCCATGGACATCATATGAACGATGCTAAGATATTGTGCTTTGAATGGAAAGAACTCTCAATTTAATGTAACCTCCAGGATATTGATGATGATGGATTCAGTAGTGATAATGCCACTGTATTTCAAGGGATGATGCTTAGATTCTCTCTATTTGGAAGTGGCCTTTGCCTGGCATTTGTGTGGCACAAATATTTGCCACTGCAAATCCTAACCTAGATATTGTTTCAGGACTTGCTGCGTTTAGACATGGACTGCTTCAGTGTCTGAAGAGTCACAAATGATGCTGAACATTGTGCAATCATCAGTGAACATCTTTATGTCTGACTTTATAATGGCAGGGAGCTCTTTGGTGAATCAGCTGAAAATGATTGGGCCAAGAACATTTCCCTGAGGAACCTCTGCAGAGATGTCTAGTTCTGAGATGGCAGGTATCCAAAAACGAGAACCATCATCTTTAGTTCTAGGAAGCCTCCAACCAGTGGAGAGTTTTCCCCCAATTCTCATTGACTATAGGTTTGCTAGGGTTCCTTGATGTCACACTTAATTGAATGTGGCCTTAATGTCAAAGGAAGTCACTTTCACCTCACCTCTGAAATTCAGTTCTTTTTGTCTGTGTTTGAACTAGGGCTGTAATGAGGTCATGTGTGGAATGGCCCTGGCGGAACCCAACAATGTCAGTAAACAAGCTATTACTAAGCAAGTGCTTTGAGGTTGGTTGGCTCACCGAGCTCGTTTGTTATTTTGCAGGCGTTTCATTACTATGCTTGGTAACATCTTCAGTTCAGCCTCTGATGAAGCATCGGCGTGTTTTCCTGCCAGGTTTTTAAACTCTGGGGTCCGTTGAGGTGGATTACCTCACTTCCAGTTTTCCTTCGTAGTGGGATGTATATGGGGTTGCGTTCAATGTGTTTATTAATAGCATGCTTTGTGGAGTGCCATGCTTCCAGGTATTCTCGTGCTTGTCTCTGCCTAGCTTGTCCCAGAATCTTGGTGTTGTCCCAGTCGGAGTGGTGGTTCTCCTTGTCCATGTGGATTGAGATGAGTGAGTATTGGTCGTGTCTTTTTGTAGCCAGTTGGTGTTTGCGTACTCTTGTTAGTTTTCTTCCTGTTTGTCCGAAATAGTGTTTCTCGCAGTCCCTGCAGGGGATTTTGTAGATGACGTTGGTCCTGTCCAGGGCAGGGAGTGGGTCTTTGGTTTGGGTGAGCAGTTGTCGTAGGATTGATGTGGGCTTGTGTGCCACTCTGATGCCCAGTGGTTGTAGGAGTCTTGTGGTGAGTTCTGATGTGTTCCTGATGTAGGGTAGTGTGATGAGTATGTCGGGGCATGTAGAATCTTTCTGATGCTATTCGTGTAGGCATAAAAAAAAATCTGCTGACCCAGTTCTTTGGATAGCCATTATCTTTGAATACTTGGAAGAGGTATTCTTCTTCCTCTTGGTGTGTTTCCTATTGCTGCAGTGTGTTGTTGCCCCTTTAAATAGTGTTCGCAGGCAGCTTTGTTTGTGTGTGCTGGGATGGTTACTATCGAAGTTAGTACCTGGTCTGTGTGTGTGGCTTTTCGGTGTACTTTCGTTTGCAGTTCCTCATTTGCCTGGAGCTCTGCCATGACATCCAGGAATGGGAGCTTGTGTTCTTCTCCTCCTCTCTGGTGAATCTTATTCCAGTCAGGGTGTTGTTTATGAGTTTGTGTGTCTCATCTAATTTGGCCTATTTAATGATGACAAAGGTGTCGTCTGCGTAGCATATCCACAGTTTAGGTTAGATTTGCGGAAGGGCAGTTCTTTGCATCACTGCTTCTGCTCTGAGTCCGGAGGTGAGTGATCCCATGGATGCCCTGTTGATTTGCACATATGTTTGGCCGTTGAAGGTGAGGTGGGTGGTCAGGCATAGATCCAATAGTTCCAGCATGTTGTCCTTGGAGATGGTTTCACTGAGGTTGTGTTCTTGTTCAAGTAGTGTTGTCATTGTTTCCCTTGCTAGTGGTATGTCTATTGATGTGAATAGGACAATGACATCAAACGATATCATGGTCTCTTCATCCTCTATCTTTGTGTTTGGAGTTGAGAAATTGTTGAGCGGACTGGATAGAGTGGGGTGACTTGTTGACTAGGTACCTGAGTCTTTGTAGTTCTTCGGCTAATCTGGGGGATGACTACGGGTCTGAGGGGGACTTCTGGCTTGTGCACTTTAGGGAGGCCGTAGAATTTAAGGTATGTTGGTTCTTTCAGGTTTCATTTTTAAGAAGTCTGCTTTGTTGATCTGTCCTGTTTGTTTTAAGTCTTTGTGGTACGTAGAGGATTTTGTTGCCCAGTTGCGGTGTCGGATCAGTCTGTCCTGGCTGGTATGTGTTTTCATTGGCTAAACACTATTTCGGACAAACAGCAAGAAAACTAACAAGAGTACGCAAACACCAACTGGCTACAAAAAGACACGACCAATACTCACTCATCTCAATCCACATGGACAAGGAGAACCACCACTTCGACTGGGACAACACCAAGATTCTGGGACAGGCTAGGCAGAGACAAGCACGAGAATATCTGGAAGCATTGCACTCCACGAAGCATGCTATTAATAAACACATTGAACTCAACCCCATATACATTTTACTACGAAGGAAAACTGGAAGTGAGGCAATCCATCTCAACAGACCCCAGAGTTCAAAAACCAGACAGGAAAACACACCGATGCTTCATCAGAGGCTGCACTGAGGATGTTACCAAGCAGGGTAGTGAAATATCTGCAGATATTGTGAAACTTGAAAGAGTTCAGAAAACCATTTACGATGTTGCCAGGGTTACAAGGTTTGAGCTATAGGGAGAGGCTGAATAGGGTGGGGTTATCTTCCCTGGCACATCAAAGGCTGAGGGCTGACCTTGCAGAGGTTTATAAAATCATGAGGGGTATGGGTAGGGTAAATAGGCAAGATCTTAGGCTTAAGGTGAGAGGGGAAAGATAGAAAAGGGACCTAAGGGGCAACATTTTCATGTAGATGCTGGTGTATATGTGGAATGAACTGCCAGAGGATGTGGTGGCAGCTGGTACAATTATAACATTTAAAAGGCAGCTGAATGAATATCCGAATAGGAAGGGTTTAGAGGAATATGGGCAAATGCTGGCAAATGGAACTAGATTTATAGAGGATATCTGGTCGGTATGGACAAGTTGGTCCAATGGGTCTGTTTCAGAGCTGTATATCTCTGACTCTATGATTGAGGCATATAAAATGCCAAAGGAGATTGATAAGGTGAACGTTGAAAAGATGTTCCCCTGTGTGTGGCAGATCAAAGATATAGAATACGAGATGGTAGGTTCTGAATAGAGATGAGGAGAAACTACTCTCAGGGTTGTGAATCTGTGGAACTTGCTGCCCCAGATTGATGCCATCTCCAGTGCAATCAACAGATTCAAGTAAAAAATAGATGTGTTTCTGATGAAAAGTGGGACAAAGGGCTGCGAGGAGCAGGCAGGAAAGTGGAGTTGAGACCAGGAGAAGATCAGCCATGGTCATGTTAAATGGTGGAACAGGCCCAAAGGGCTGAATTGCGTACTCCTAATTCCTATGTGTATATGTTCATATATTCAAAGCTTACCTCAGTGCCCAACTTTTTAGTCAGTTCTGCTTAAGGGTCTCTGGACCCAAATCAGTAACTCTGAATTCTATCCACAGATGCTGCCAAATCTGTTGAGTATTTTCCAGCAATTTAAGCTTTTGTTTCTTTTAGTTAGCTGTTCTGCTATCTTAGTGCCAAAGTTTGCTTTTGAAACTAGTCCTATGGAGCACCTTGAGATGCTTTGCTACATTGAAGGTAAGACACTGTATTTTTTTTGTCGCATGAACTCCATGTTCACCGATGTATTTTTATTTTTCCAACAAGCAATAGTCTGAATTTGCCACAGTAAACTTATGGACACAATAGTAGCTTTCTCGCATACGTTTGTTAATGCTAATTCAGTATTGATGGATTTCACCATTTAAGTATTAACCTTTCCTTCATAGAAACTACAGCTAGTCCAGCAAAAGAAAATTGCAGAATGAATCGTTACAAGAATAAGGCATTAAATCCTGAAGAGATGCGTAGGAGAAGGGAGGAAGAAGGGATTCAACTAAGGAAACAAAAGCGAGAGCAACAGGTATGCATCTTGGTTAGTTTAAGTCATTTTATTTCCAACTATTTCAAAGTACACGTTACTGACTAATTGGACCATAGCAAATTAAGCTTGAGTTCAGTGACAAACTGACTTCTGCTACTCAAAAATGTTCTGGATGTGAGTTTGCTCGCTGAGCTGGAAGGTTCGTTTTCAGACGTTTTGTCACCATTCTAGGTAACATCATCAGTGAGCCTCTGACGAAGCGCTGGTCTTATGTCCCACTTTCTATTTATCTGGTTAGGTTTCCTTGGGTTGGTGATGTCATTCCCTGCATTGGTGATGTCATTTCCTGTTCTTTTTCTCAGAGGATGGTAGATTGGCTCCAAATCAATGTGTTTGTTGATGGAGTCCCGGTTGGAATGCCATGCTTCTAGGAATTCTCGTGCATGTCTCTGTTTGGCTTGTCCTAGGATGGGTGTGTTGTCCCAATCAAAGTGGTGTCCTTCCTTATCTGTATGTAAGGATACTAGTGAGAGTGGGTCATGTCGTTTTGTGGCTAGTTGATGTTCGTGTATCCTGGTGGCTAGCTTTCTGCCAGTTTGTCCAATGTAGTGTTTGTCACAGTTCTTGCAAGGTATTTTGTAGATGACGTTCGTTTTGCTTGTTGTCTGTATAGGGTCTTTTAAGTTCATTAGCTGCTGTTTTAGTATGTGGTTGGTTTGTGGGCTACCCTGATGCCAAGAGGGCCGTAAGGTACCCTTCTTTTTGAATACGCTGTATAGGTGATTTTCTTCTGCTCTTCGTAGCTCTTCTGTGCTGCAGTGTGTGGTGGCTCGTTGGAATAATGTTCTAATGCAGCTTCGTTTGTGGGTGTTGGGATGGTTGCTCCTGCAGTTCAGTATTTGGTCCGTATGTGTTGTTTTCCTGTAGACGCTGGTTTGAAGTTCCCCATTGACTGTTCGCTCTACTGTGACATCTAGGAATGGCAGTTTGTTGTTGTTTTCCTCCTCTTTTGTGAATGTTATGCCAGTAAGGATATTATTGATGGTCTTGAAGGTTTCCTCTAATTTGTTCCTCTGCTAAAACCCTGATATCGGAGATCCCATGGGTGTTCCGTTGGTTTGTCAGTAGGCTTTGTTATTGAAAGTGAAGTGGGTGGTGAGGCATAGGCCCACTAGCTTGATGATGTTGTCCTTACTGATGTGGTTGGTGGTGTCTGGTGTATGTGTCTTCGGTTCTTCTAATAGTGTAGTCAGTGTTTCTTTGGCCAGGCCACTACACACTGCAGCACAGAGGAACTACGAAGAGCAGAAGAAAATCACCTATACAGCGTATTCAAAAAGAAGGGTACCCTATGAACACAGTCCGCCGATTTCTCAGCAAGAAACCCAAACAAACAGACAAAACGGGCCCAGAAACCATAACCACGCTCCCCTACATCAAAGACATTTCTGAAATGACTGCCAGCCTACTTGGACCTCTTGGCATCAAGGTAGCCCACAAACCCACCAACACACTAAAACAGCAGCTAATGAACTTAAAAGACCCTATACAGACAACAAGCAAAACGAACGTCATCTACAAAATACCTTGCAAGAACTGTGACAAACACTACATTGGACAAACAGGCAGAAAGCTAGCCACAAGGATACATGAACATTAGCTAGCCACAAAACGACATGACCCACTATCACTTGTATCCTTACATACAGATGAGGAAGGACACCACTTTGATTGGGACAACATATCCATCCTAGGACAAGCCAAACAGAGACATGCACGAGAATTCCTAGAAGCATGGCATTCCAACCGGAACTCCATCAACAAACACATTGATTTGGAGCCAATCTACCATCCTCTGAGAAAAAAACAGGAAATGTCATCACCAATGCAGGGAATGACATCACCAACCCAAGGAAACCTAAACAGTTAAATAGAAATCGGGACATAACACCAGCGCTTCATCGGAGGCTCACTGATGATGTTACCTAGAATGGTGACGAAACGTCTGAAAACGAACCTTCCAGCTCAGTGAGCAAACTCACATCCAGAACCTCAACCTGAGCTACAAATCTTCTCAAAACTCGCTAACTCAAAAATGTCTTGAAAGAGTAGGAAAGCTGCACAGTCTACTGATCATTCATTTATTCATTTTCTTGTTTGTGAAGCTTTCTTAGCAGGTTGGCCCCTGTTTTTTGTATATGTAACAGTAATCGATTACTCTTGAAATCACTTGATTCTTAAAGTGACATGGCATTGCTTAACAGTTGATTGCAACAAAACCTGAGATGTCATGATTAGTTTAGTACTTCTTATTCAGTAAGAAGCAATTTTTTAAAATTGATTTTTAATGTAATTACAATGTTATAATTATTGCCTAAAGCTTATTGACAAAATGAAACTGAAAATTCTTGCACATGATAATTGAGATGCTCTTGGGATACTGAATTGCTTCTCTTTGAAACTGTTGCATCATTCTTTTGAAAATTATTCCTCTTGTTTACCATGTTACCAGTTTGGATAACACAACGTTTTCAAAACATTTTTGGAATTATCACTCATTTCATTTTTAATTTATAAAATGATTTTTTTGGAACAATGAGCAACAATTTTGATACAAACTATTATTCTTTCCAGCTATTTAAAAGGAGAAATGTGGAGCTTATAAATGAAGAATTATCCCTATTTGAAAGCCCTCTCATGGATTCCTATGTCAGTTCAACTGGAGCAGGGGTAGGAGCTATGTGATGGATGACTCCATGTTAATGGATCAGCCCAGTTTATTTAAATCAGTATCTTCATGGTAAAGTTATGGTACTGAATGAGTGCAAAAGGATAATTTGGGAAATTGAAGTCAATAGATTGTTGCAACTTGTAGACTAGGACATGAGGAAATGACTGTCAAAACAGTTGTTATTTAATAGATTGTCAGTGCTCTGTGTGGTCTACATAAGACTTCAGTTGATACCACTGACTCATTAATGTCCAAAATCACCCATCAATATATTCACTTCGCTGAGCAATCATTACTCTAAAAATGTCCACCACCAACAAATCTCCTCAACACTGACTTAAAGTGCAACACTCGTGTTGTAAAATGTAAAATTTAAAATTTAAAATGTTGTAAAATTTCTTTATTCAATAAAATACAAAGATGAGCGTTAGAAATTGTGACACTAGAGTTTGAATAATTTTAAGTAATCTGGGAAGAGTTCTGATTCAAAAGCATGTTGGTACTAAAAGATAATGGTAAAACATTGAAATTTATACTGATATGTTGATTTTTTTTGTTCCAAACTGATGCAGTTGCATTCAAATGAATGGATAAAACATATCATAATGCTTGAATATGTAGATCATGTTTCTTGATGAACTACTTTATTTGGAGATTCTGTTCTTTGTGCTTTTTCAGTGCACAGCTGAATGCAAATCTGACCTTGTAAAGCTTTATAGTTGTAAAAGTAGAACATGTTGGAAATACTTGGCATGTCTACCAGCATCTGTGGAGTAAAAAAACAGTTGATGTTTTAGGTCTGAAATGATAACTTTGTTTTTCTCCCTACAGATGCTGCCAGATCTGTTGAGTATATCTGGCATTTTCTCTTATCGTGGATTTCTGGCATCCAAAGCTTTCCTTATTCTATCACTAAAGTTACTTTCCTGTGAACATTTGTCTTTCTGGATTGTTACAAAAGAAATTGTACTATTTGTATCTTCTAAATTGTATTTTCAATTCAGGAGAGTGTCATCACAAGGGAAATGGTACAGATGCTTTTCTCTGATGATACTGAGCAGCAGCTAGCTACCACTCAAAAATTTCGAAAGTTGCTTTCCAAAGGTAATTAAACTTCACTGAAAACTGAAGGAAACATGGGATGAGGTCAAAAATTGCTCAATGAATGATAGTTGCAGGTCGGTGTCCCCTACAAAATGATTATCTGTCCTTTTTTAAGGCTCGTAAAAGTGGAAAGCTGGTTAAATTTGATAATTGTTTGTTTTGATGGACCAAGCTTAATAATGGCACCACATGGGAGATCGAACCAGAGCTGCACAAATTCACTTATTTCTAACCATGCCATATGTATTATTATCCGAAGAACTGTAAATCAAACACATTGTTTTCTCTGAAATGGCAATTTTCATAACCATAACGTGTCTGTTGTGGAGGAGAAAGCCTTTCTAGCCATTTGTTAATGTAGGTTTCTTACACTAGCATTCCTGAACTAATTCCACAACTTCACTTCCTTCACTCAAAAATTTGACTTAAGTGCAGTTTTTGATTGCACATGGAGTTGTAGCAAATACTGCAGAATCGTTTCTTAAACAACTATCACAACTGCTCTACCATGTAGTAAAATCATAGGTGAACTGAGTGTGGCCTTAATTTAATTTCCTTCAGCCTGCTGCACATAATCCTGAATCCCTTGTAGATCAAAGATCTGTTTAACTTCACTTTGAATATTTCAATAATCCAGCCACGAATGCTCTCCTTGGAAGAGAATTCCAAAGGCCAAATACCCTCTGGGAGATGAAATTTCTCCTGGTCCGTCTTTAAATGGGTGATTCCTTATTTTTTTTAAACTGTGCCCCTTTGATGACCACATCAGGAGGATAACCTCAGTTCCTACCCTATCAAACTTGGTCAGAATCTTGTTTAATCTACTAAAGCATTCTCTCACTGTTCCAAATCCAATGAGTACAGACCCACTCTTTCATTATACATAAAATAATCCCTTCATCCCAGGAGCCCACCTTTTTATAAATCATAGAATCCCAACAGTGTGGAAGCAGGCTATTCGGTCTATTGAGTCCTACACTGACCTTCTGAGCATCCCACGCAGACTCCACGCCATCCCTGTAACTCTGCATTTCTCATGGCTAATTCACCTAACCTGTACATCCCTGGACATTGGGCGAATTAGTATGGTCAGTCCAACAAATCTGCACATCCTTGGACTTGGGAGGAATCTGGAATACCTGGAGGAAATCCACAGACTGAGAATGAGCAAACTGCACACAATCACCGAAGACTGGAATCGAACCAGGATCCCTGGTGCTGTGAGGCAGCAATGCTAACCACAGCCACAGTGTCACCTTCTTCGTATTGCTTCCTGGGCACTGAGTCCTTCCTTCAGTAAGGTGACCCAACTACACAGTACTCAAGGTGTAATTGTACCAATAAACTGGCCAGTTGAAGCAAAGCTTCTCTACTTCTATATTCCATTTCCGTCTTAATTACTTACTATAAGTGCAACTTAAATTTTTGTATTTGTGTGAAAACATCTAGATGCCTCTGGATTGTAGCATTCTGCAAGTATCTCTCCTGTTAAGTAATTTGCTTTTCTATTCTTCCTGTTAAAATAGAGGTCATATTTTCCCAGCTTTTACTGTATCTGCCAAACTTTTGTCGACTCACTTACCAGTCTATCTCCTTTTGTAGACTCTTTCTATTCTTCTCTCTACTTGCTTTCTTTCCTATCTGTCAGAAAATTAGCTGCAAAATATTTAGTCTCTTCATTAATGAAGATTATAAAAAGATGAGGCTGCCCATTGTTTGGTATTCACTAACTAATTTGCTAAGCTATATATTACCTGTTTATCCAAAATCTGTTTTCTGTTAATGAATCCTGTCTCTAATATATCACCGCCAAAATAATGCGGTGTTATCTTGTGAGTAACATTATTATTTAGCACCTTATCAATGTTTTATGGAGATCTAAATGAAGATTCAAGTTTGCATAAGTAATATACTTCAGACCTGAAGGACGAAGGAACAATTTGTTTATTTGATATACGTGATCCTGCAGATATTCATTCTGGCTCCTTTGACAGCACCTTTTTAAACCCATGACTTCAGGAAGGACAAGGGCAGCAGTATTATAGGACCCTGCCACTTTCCCACGAACTCAAACATCACCCTGACTTGGAAACCATTCCTTTATTGTCACCGAGTTAAAATCCGTTTCTGTACAATTCAGCAAGTTCACTATGCAGAGTTAATGCATAATTTCTTTTTGTAAACACGTGGCTATGTTCACTGCTGGCAAATTGCCAGAGCCACAGAAAGCTGTAGGTTAACTTGCTGTCTGTCTGAAATAACAGTTTTCCATTGGGATGGGGTCAGCATTCTATTTCCTCCTCTACATGCTGTTAATCTAAAAATTGTAGTTCAACTGTAATTCAACCTGAATTGTGTCCCACATGTCAACCATGTCCATTCTTGGTCTCCCTCTCCATCTCTTGGTCTCCCTCTCCATCTCTTGAATCTCCTCGAACTGTACAATGCTCTCAAAAAAAGGATATAATTCCTATGGTCATTTCTTTTTAAATTCGAATTTCCTCACTTCAACACTATGTTCCTTTTTTTTATTGACCCCTACCTTCAGCCCCCTAAAGTCACTTGCTAGGAAGCTCCTCTTCAATCCTACGTCTCTTGATTCCTGACTAGTACTTTTAAACTCTCTTTCTTTCACACTATTTATCAAGATTTTAATCATAATTTATAAGCTGTTATTAGATTTGTAATCTTTATTTTGCAGTGAACCTATGTGGATGGCCTTTAAATGTTTGCTTTTGTAAAACAGTTATGAGTGGGTTTGAGATGTGCGTGGTCTTTCTATCCAATTGCATTATGCAACTGGTTACAAAAAGTTAAATGTTTACCCAGTTACTGACATGGTTATTTATATACTTTACATTAAGTTCTGTGTAACAAGTTACATCAGCCTGTCCCTTCAATGGCAAAGTTATTGGCTATTATAAAAACAAGTTAATTGGGGCGGCACGGTGGCTCATTGGTTAGCACTGTAGCCTCACAGTGCCAGGGGTCCGGGTTCGATTCCAGCCTTGGGAGATTGTCTGTGTGGAGTTTGCACATTCTCCCTGTGTCTGCATGGGTTTCCTCGGGTTCTCCGGTTTTCTCCCACAGTCCAAAGATGTGCAGGCTAGGTGGATTGGCCATGCTAAATTGCCTGTAGTGTTCAGGGGTGTGTGGGTTAAAGGGGGATGGGCCTGGGTGGGATGCTTCAAGGGGCGGTATGGACTTGTTGGGCTGAAGGGCCCGTTTCCACACTGTAGGTAATCTAATCTAATCAAGTTTTATTTAACAAATATGCAATGTTAATGCAAATACAGTTGACTAACTTAGAGTTTGAAGTATGAACATTTAACATCTATACTTCTAAGTAAACCTGTCCGTCTTCCCTGGACTGACCTATCCCCTCCCTACCTCCCCACCTATACTCTCTCCACCTATCTTCTTTTCTCTCCATCTTCGGTCCGCCTCCCCCTCTCTCCCTATTTATTCCAGAACCCTCACCCCATCCCCCTCTCTGATGAAGGGTCTAGGCCCGAAACGTCAGCTTTTGTGCTCCTGAGATGCTGCTTGGCCTGCTGTGTTCATCCAGCCTCACATTTTATTATCTTGGATTCTCCAGCATCTGCAGTTCCCATTATCTCTTATACTTCTAAGCAACCCAGTTGATGTATGCGTGCACACACACGAGGTGAAGGAAATTTTAAAGGAATTTACCCTGCAGAAATCAACACTGTCCAAAATAGTTGTTAATCTTAGAGAATTGAAGTATATAATGTGAAATGTTTCAGAACTTTGAATCCAGCGTCCTGATACACAAAGATGAGTGCCACTAGAAATCAGTATTGTCTCTGTGCTGTTCAAATATACTCAGTTCACGCAATGTCAAGATCAAGTCCTCCTACTTCTTTCAGGAAAAATAGCTGTTTTGATATTTTTGTTTACCCCAGCTCTTGCACAGAATACTTAAAGGTTTTTCAGAAATTTGGCAAATACTGAGCACGAGGGTCTTGTCTCTTCACAGACTATGCCCCAGGTGAACTCCAAACAATACCATAATAGCCACGTTTCTGCAGTCATAAACTCAGACATGTGACTTCCTGTAAACCCAAGCAGTTAATTTAAGTCATGTGGCTTTCAGTAAGTATCTTTTTTAACAAGTCCTACTGTGCACCCTCAGTGAATTTTAAAAATAGAAATCCGGGTATCTTCTCAGTACTCCAAATGAACCAATTTTCATAATGCTAAATATAAATTTTTGCTATCATCCAATTACTGCAAATAGATATTAATTCTTGAATAATGCATGAGAATTTGATGTTGTTTAATAAATTACGTTCCATAATTCACAATGTAGAGAAAGGGGGGCAAGCATTCTTCTGTAACTATTCTTGTTAGTATTCACCAGAACACATTCACTTACAGTAAGAGGACAGCCTATTGCATTCTTGTGAAGTCTTGAGCCAGTTTCCTATTTTGTTCATTCATGGGTTATGGGTGTTGCTGGAAAGACCAGCATTAATTGCCTACAGAATTGCCTGTAAGCTGCATGGATGTGCACCTTGCAGCTGCTCCAAGGTTTTATGCACATCATTTAGTGCCAGCATTGACTTCAGTTCCAGGATTCTTTGCTATGCCCAGGCAGTGCTGATCTGTCCACTTTTGCCACACATCAGTTCACCTTTTCCTTATAAATGGTGAATATTACTGCTTTAGTAGTGTTATGATAGTCCATGTTTACCACTTTCAATTTTTAACATCAGCCATTTGAGTGTTCTACTGGATGCCTTTGAACTAAAACTTTTTTTTTATTTAAATAGATAAATATTGACCTAAAATTATTGCTCTGATGACCTAACCACAGATTGAGACACATAGAATAAACAAAGACATCTGTATTGAAATGAATGTTTTATCTGAAGATATTGAAACAACTCAGTGCGAGGAAAATAAATTGCATCTTCTTTTGTTAATTATTCAGGGGATGTGGGCTTTGCGGGTTGGGCCAGCAATTATTGCCCATCTCTGGTTATCCTTAAGAAGTCGGTGGTGAGCTACCTTCCTGAACTGTTGCATTTTGTGTAGGTGCTGTGCACCCACTATGCTGTTAGAAGGGATTCCAAGATTTTAACTCGGTGACAATAAAGGAATGGTTTCCAAGGAAGGGTGATATTTGACTTAGAGGGAAAGTGGCAGGGTCCTATATATCTGCTGCCCTTGTCCTTCCTGAGGTCGTGGGTTTAAAGCTGCTGTCGAATGAGCCAGAATGAATATCTGCAATACATCTTAGGTGGGCTGTTCTAGGTTACAAAGGGACATTGATAGAATGCAGAGCTGGGCTGAGAATTGGCAGATGGAGTTTAACCCTGAAAAGTGTGAGGTGATTCATTTTGGAAGGACAAACTTGGAAGCAGAATACAGGGGTAACGGAAAGATTCTTGGCAGTGTGGAGGAGCAGAGAGATCTTGGGATTCATGTTCACACTTCCCTGAGAGCTGCCACCCAGGTGGATAGAGTTGTTAAGAAGGCTTTTCACCCGAATCTGCAAGATGCACTTCACATCTGTCTTCATATAGGAGGAGGAGAATGTAGGTAGAAGGTTCAGGGACAGTGACTCTGAGGTTCTTGAACAGATTGACATACAGATCAAGTGGGTACAGGAGGTTTTCGCAGGCTTAAAAGTGGACAGATACCCAGGTCCAGATGAATGGTATCCCGGGCTGCTATGGGAGGCAAGGGTGGAAAATGTCATGGATTGATTGTTCTGTTTGGTCTCCTCCCATGAGTCACTAAATTATCCACCAACATTGCCTACTGGTTGCGGCTCTCCAGCCTTGCCTTGATCTTGCTTTTAACGTGATGAGCATGTTAGCTTTCATTAATAAACAGGATTGAGTTCAAGAACCGTGAAATTATGCTCCAATTGTACAAAAGCCTGGTTCAGCCACATCTGGAGTATTGTGTCCAGTTCTGATCACCTCATTACGGGAAGGATGTGTTGGAAAAAGCCCAGAAGAGATTTACCAGGATGTTGCCTGGAATGGAGGGATGGTCTTACAAGGAAAGGTTGAGAGAGGTATTGCTTTTCTGTTTAGAATGATGAAGGATGAGAGCTGACTTGATAGAAGTGTACAAAATGAGCAGAGATAGATAGACAGCCAGAGACTTTTTTTTCTTAGGGTAAAGGTAGCGTTTACGAGGGGACATAGTTTTAAAGTGAAAGGAGGTAGATATCGGGGAGATGTCAGAGGTAGGTTCTTTACTCAGAGTGGTAGGGCCGTGGAATACATTGCTGGAGAGAGTAGTGGATTCGGCCTCATTAGGGGCATTGAAGCGGCTATTAGATAGGCATATGGATGCTAGTATAAGGTGGCGGTGGTGGTTAGATAGACCTTAGGTTTCGGGTAATAGCTCGGCACAACATCGTGGGCTGAAGGGCCTGTACTGTTCTATGTTCTGTGTTCAACTGTTCTCCCAACGGGGGTGCATTCCAGATTCCCACCACCTCTGGATGAAAAGGTTTCCCTCAAATCCACTCCAGATCTTTTATCTTTCTTTTCACCTTAAAAGTATGCTTCCTTATTGCCCCTTCCACTGAAGGGAGCAACGGCTTCCTATCCATCTGGTCCATGACGCTCATAATCTTATTCATTTTTATCAGGTTCCCCTCAGCTTCCTATGCTCTGAAGGAAACAATATCCAACCTCTCTTCATAATAAAATGCTTCCAAACCATTCTGGTAATTCTCCTTTGCACCCCTCTGGTGCTATCACGTGCTTCCTATAATGTTGCAACCAGAACTACACACCATACTCCAGCTCTGACCTAGCCAAGTTTGTACCATTCCAACTTAAACTAACTGCCCTTATAATCTTTGCCATTAACTGACAAAGGCAAGTATCCTGTATTTCGTCTTAACAACCCTGTTAACCCGTTCTGTTGTACTCCAGAATCCGTGGACCAGTACTGCAAGTGCCCTTTATTCCTCTGAGCTTTCTAGTGTCCTGCCATTCATTGAATACTCACTTGTCTTGTTATATCTTCCAAAATGCACCACCTCACACTTTTCAGTGTTAATTTCCATCTCTCACTGATCTACGCATCTATTCAATCCATCTTTATCGTCATGTAAGACCTTCTTCCTTACTGCAAGCTTAATTATCTTCTCTTCAAACCCCCGTCCTCCTCCCAAACCTTCTCATCTGTATTGTCTGTATTATGTATCACAAACAATAAGGGACGCAGCAGTGATCCCTGTGGAATGGCATTAAACAGTGGCCTCCAGTCACACAAACAGCCTTCTGTCACCACATTGTGTCTTCTATTGCTAAGCCAATTTTAATTCTGTTTTGCCCAGTTACCCTAGATTCCAGTCTCCCAAGTGGAAACTTGCCAAAGGCTTTGCTGAAATCCATATAAACTACATCAATTGCATTACCCTCATCTGCACATCTGGCCACGTCCCTAAAAATTGAAATATGCTAGATATCTGCTTCCTCTGATAAAGTTGTTCTGACTACCCCTTTTCAAACCTTGCCTCTCCAAATGGAAATTAACTCTTTCCTTCAGAATTTTCTCTGTTTCCCTACTAATGATATGGGACTCACTCATTTATCCCTCCCACCTTTGTTAAAAGTGGAACCACATCAGCTGTACTCCAGTTTTCTGGCAGCTTCCCTTTGGCTAGAGAGGAGTTAGAAATTTGGGTCAGAGCCCCTGAGATTTCCACCCTTGCCTCCCACAGCAGCCCAGGGTACCATTCATCTGGACCTGGCTATCTGTCCACTTTTAAGCCTACGAAAACCACCTGTACCCACTCAATCTATATGTCAATCTGTTCAAGAACCTCAGAGTCATTGTCCCTGAACCTTCTACCTACATTCTCCTCCTTCTGCATGAAGACAGATGTGAAGTGCATCTTGCAGATGATGATGCACATTACTGCTACTGAGTATAACCACTGGAGTTCGGGGTTGGGAGAATGATGTGAATATGATGCCAGTCAAGTGGGCTGCTTTGTCCTGGATTGATTGTTCTGTTTGGCCTCCTCCCGTAAGTCATTTAATTGTCCATCAACATTACCTACTGGTTGTGGCTCTCCAGCCTTGCCTTGATCTGATCCATTAGTTGTGAAATGGTTGGCAAATGAAGTATAGTGTGGGAAAATATGAAGTTGTTAATTTTGTAAGGGAGAACAAAACAGTATTACTTGAATTTTAAAAAGCTGCAACACAAATGGCCTTGAGTGCTTACGCACAAAACACAGAAAGCTAGCACATAGGTGCAACAGATAATCAGGAAGGCCAGATGAATTTTGGCCCTCATTTCAAGGGGTTGGCATATGAGAGTAGGGAAATCCTAGTACATTTGTACAAGATGTTGATAAGACCAATTCTGGAACACTGAGCAGTTTTGGTCCCCTTATTTAATCAAAGATATTTCATTGGAGGCAGTTGTCAGAAAGTTCAGTAGGATGATGCTTGATATGGACGGCTTGTCTTTTGAGCAAAAGGTAAACATGCTGTATTCATTAGAACTTAGAATGAGAAGTGATCTCATTGAAACATAAAGAATTCTTAAGGGATTTGGCACGGTAAACTCTTGAGGATTTTTTTTTCCATATGGGAGAGTCTAGGAGCAAATGGCATTGTCTCAAAATTAAGAGGCAGTAATTTTAAGACTGCGATGAGGAGGAATTTCTTCTGTTACACTGTTGAGTGTCTTTGGAACTCTACCCCACAGTTCTCTGTGGTAACGAGTCCTTGTGTGTATTTAAGACTAGGACAGACAGATTCTTGATCAGTGAGCGAATCAAGGGATATGGGAAAAGAGCAGGAAAGTGGGCATGAAGAGTATTGAAACAGCCATGATCCTGTTGAATGGTGGAGCAGATTCAAGGGGCTGAACAGCCTACTCCTGCTCCTGCTTCTTATGGCCTTCAGTTCGGCACACAAAACAGGCCAAATCCAACCTGAGCAATTACCATCTTGTCAGTCTACTTTCAATCATCAGTTTAATTCCTTTTCCGAGACTTTTTGGCAGTTTCATGCAACTAGCTGCATTCTGTCTAATTTATTTTTCCTTCCATGCAGACCTCCCCAAGGCCTAAGATTGGAAGTATGTATGTCAGCAGGCCAGCCTGTGCGCCGCTACATGTTTGTGCAGCCTAGAGGGAATATTGTAACTGAGCGGTTTGCTGGGCCATTTGATTTGATTGATTATTGTTATGTACCAACACACAATGAAAAGTATTGTCTTACATGCTAACCAGACATAAGTTCAAGGTGATAGGAGAAAGATTTAAAAAGGACCTGAAGAGTAACTTTTTCGCACAGAGGGTGGTGCATGTATGGAGTGAGCTGCCAGAGGAATTGGTGGAGGTGGGGTACAATCACAGCATTTAAAAAGCATCTGGATGGATATTTGAATAAGAAGGGTTTAGAGGGTTATGTTTCTGAGGTAGGGTCACCGGACCCAAAACGTTAACTCTGTTTTCTCCTCCACAGATGCTGCCAGGCCTGCTGAGCTTTTCCAGCAACTTTGTTTTTGTTAGGGGGGTATGGGCCAAATGCTGGCAGATGGGACTAAGTCACATTGAGATTAATGGTTGGTGTAGGTAAGTTGGACTGAAGGGCCTGTTTCCATGCTGTATGACTCTAACTCTCTAATCATACCTTTCATAACATAAGGGGCGACACGGTGGCTCAGTGGTTACCACCCTCTGGCAACTGTTTGGAGTTTGCACATTCTCCCTATGTCCGTGTGGGTTTCCTCCCAGAGTCCAAAGATTTGCAGGTTATGTGGATTGGCCATACCAAATTGCCCATAGTGTTCAGGGATGTCTAGCTTAGGTGGCTTGTAGGAGGATGGTTCTGGATAGGATGCTCTAAGGGTCAATATGGATTTGTTGGCCCGAAGGATCTGTTTCCACACTATAGGGATTCTTTGATTTTATAATCTATGATAAATCATCAGGGTATTAGAACAGAATGTAGAATATGGTGTTCCCACTACAGTGAAGGTACAGAAAGAGATCAGCTCAAACAAATGAGAGGTCTGTTTGTAAGGCTGATAACAGCCGGGAAGAAGTTGCTCTTAAATCTGTTGGTACATGTTTTCAAACTCTTGTATCTGCTGCCCAATGGAAGAGAGTACAACTGGTCTGGGAGGAGTCTTTGATTATGTTGGCTGCTTTCCCAAAGTAGCAGGAAGTATAGACCGATTCAATGGGAGGAACGCTGGTTTTTCACAATGGATTAGGCTGCATTCACAGTTCTCTGTAATTTCTTAGTCTTGGTTAGACTAGTTGCCATACCAAGCTGCAAAGCATATGGATAAGCTGCTTTCTATGATGCATCCATAAAAATTGGTAAGAATCATTGTGGACATGCTGAACTTCCTCAGCCTTCTGAGGACATTGAGATGTTGGTTGTTTCCTTGACTGTAGCGTTGACATGGATGGAGCAGGATAGGTTGTTGGTGAAACTTACTCCTAAGAACTTGAAGGTCTTGACCACCTCTACCTCCACCTATTGATACAGACGCATCCTCCACTTTGCTACCAGAAGTTGATGACCTGCTGCTTCATTTTGCTGAGATTGAGGGAGAGGTTGCTGTCTTTACATCATGCCATTAAGCTATCTATAACTTTCTTGTATTCCGGCTTGTTGTTGTTTGAGATCCAACTCACTACAGTGGTGTCATCAACAAATTTATAAATGGAGTGGAGCTGCATTTGGCCGCAGGTCAGTTAAGAAACAACCACATTTCACACTACTTTGCTCATTTCACATGTTAGGAGATGAAACGTTACGTTACATAGCTTTGAAAGACAGTGAAATTATTGTCCAAATACATACCATACTATATTCGAAGCAATGTCTTGATAGAGCAGCAGAGAGAAGATAAATAGATTTGTCAGCAAGAACTGGAAGGTCTGTACTCTCATCCTGATTCTTAACATTTTGAGAAAAGCAACCGGTGTTACAAGACTGGAAATCAAGCCCCGCAATTCCTGGAGTTGTCTCAAATTAAAGACTTTATGCAAATTTCCCCAATTTACTTGACTTTCAGACAGAAAACGTGAACAAGTATCTGTGCAGAACAAGAATCGCTATTTATTAAAAGTAATAAAGACATTAAAAGTATTAAAACATTAATAAAAGTAAGCATCTAACTATAGTTAAACAGGTATGAATCTTCAGTGTGTAATGTTCCTAATTAAAACTCTGAACCCAATATAAATTCCCCCTTAAGTGCACAGACCAACGATTAGAGGGGGAAAAACTGGCGAGAGTTCAGAAACCTTTGTTCTCAGGTACTGTTGAGACGATTTTTATGACTCCACTGCTGGCCAGATTATTGCATTAATTGTCTCTCTCCGGATGCTTCCACTGTTTGGTAAGAAACATAGTATAGGACTTTGGTTCGACCGCATTTGGAATACTGCATACAGTTCTGGTCACCACATTACCAAAAGGATGTGGATGCTTTGGAGTGGATGCAGAGGAGATTCACCAGGATGTTGCCTGGTATGGAGGGTGCTAGCTGTGAAGAGAGGTTGAGTTGATTAGGATTATTTACATTAGAAAGACAGAGGTTGAGGGGGGACCTGACTGAGGTCTACAAAATCATGAGAGGTATATACAGGGTGGATAGCAAAAAGCTTTTTCCCAGAGTGGGGTCTCAATTTCTAGGGGCCACGATTTCAAGGTGAGAGGGGAACAGTTTAAGGGAGATATGTGTGGAAAGTTTCTTTACACAGAGGGTGGTGAGTGCCTGGAACGCATTTCCAGCGGAGATGGTAGAGGCGGGCATAGTAGCATCATTTAAGATGTATCTAGACAGATATATGAATGGGCAGGGAGTGGAGGGACACAGATCCTTGGAAAGTAGGTGACCGGTTTAGGTGGAGGATCTGGATTGGCGCAGGCTTGGAGGGCCGAAAGGCCTGTTTTAGTGCTGTAATTTTCTTTGTTCTTCGTTCTTTGTAGGGTGGATGGTTCCCTTATAAAAAGTTTCTGATTATTAGTTAAAAGTTGCTCAAACAACAGCTGTAGTAGGGAAGTAAACTAGTTTTCCTCAGGCTTACAGTTAATGCAGTATAGAGAGCTGGGAAAGAACTGAACATTTCTCTCACTCTCTCTCTCGCTCGCTCTCTCTCTCTGTAACCTGTTCTGAGTGTCAAGCTGTTAAAGAGTTAGTCATTCTGCATGGGAACAGACATATTGGTCCAACCTGTCCACACGGACCATCCCAATCTGACCTAGTCCCATTTACCAGCATTCAGCCCATATCCCTCTAAATCCTTGCCATTCATGTACCATCTGGATGCCTTTTGAATGTTGTAATTGTACCCACTCCACCCACTTCCTCTGGCAGCCCATTCCATGCATGCACTGTCTGAAAAAGCTACCTCTCAGGTCCTTTTTAAATTTTCCCTCTCTCATTGTAAACTTGTGTCCCCTAGTGTTGGACTCCCTCACCCTAGGAAGAAGGTCTTGACTATTCACCTATCCACGCCCCTAATGATTTTTAAAACCTCTGTAAGGTCATCCCTCAGCCTCCAATGCTCCATGGTGAGAACTAATCACGCAGTATTGTTGACAGACAAAAAGGACTTTATCATTGATAATCCATAGACAAATCAATTTCTTCTTGCCTGGGCTATACCACCTTGGCCCCAAATTGTCTGCTGCTCACCTTCAATTACTGCTTGTTCAGACAAAGGCAGCATGGTGGCTCCGTGCTTAGCACTGCTACCGCACAGCACCAGGGACCTAGGTTCGATTCCAGCCTCAGGCAGCTGTCTGTGTAGACTTTACACGTTCTGCTTGGGTTTCCTCCAGGTGCTCCAGTTTCTTTCCACAGTCCAAAGATGTGCAGGTTGGGTGGATTGGCCATGATGAAATTGTCCATTGTGTTGAGGGATGTGTAGGCTAGGTGGATTAGTCCGGGTAGATGTGAGTTTATGGGATACGATGCGTTGTGCTGGGTCTGGATGGGATGCTCTTCACAGAGTCATTTGAGAGTTGATGAGCCAAATGGCCTCATTTCACACTGTAGGAATTCTAATTGTTTATGTGTGTGTGTGTGTGTCTGTGTGTGTGTGTGTGTGTGTAATGGGTGTCAGGTTACTTGCTTTCAAAACTGGAGAGACCCTCACAGACACTGGTTTTAAAACCATTGTTTCTCATTTCAGTCCTCAGCTTGTGAAAAAGACTATGTTAAAAATAGTCCTTACATAAGTGAGAAAGCAAATTGGGGAGACACCCATGTGCAGTACAACCAGTTTCTGATGTGCTTTTATAGCTGCAGTGGTTTATTATGGATTGTTCAGTAAGTTTCCAGTAAATTGAGATAGACCATAAGACATAGGAGTGGAAGTAAGGCCATTCAGCCCATCGAGTCTACTCCACCATTTAAATCATGGCTGATGGGCATTTCAACTCCACTTCCCTGCACTCTCCCCGTAGCCCTTGATTCCTTGTGAGATCAAGAATTTGTCGATCTCTACCTTGAAGGCATCTAATGTCCCAGCCTCCACTGCACTAATGAATTCCACCAGCCCACCGCTCTCTGGCTGAAGATATACTCCAGGATTTTACAATAGTAATGGTGTTGGATGTCATCTAGTGACAACTGGATTCTGCCTTGTTGGAGATGATCATTACATGCCTCAAGTGTTGCCCATGTCAAGCGCCCTATTAATATCAACTGCTTCATTGCTGAGTTGCATGCGGTCACTACAATCATTAAAGAACATAGGGGGAGGGTCGTTGAAGCAGCTCAAGGCAGTCGGCCTTTGATATCAAGGCAATATTTGTGGAATGTGGCATCAAGGACCCCTAGCAATACTGTTGCCAATGGAAATCATAATCGGGGGAACGAATACCTCCACTGTTTAGAGTCATACCTGACAAAAGGAAGATGGCTGTGGTTGTTAGAGGTCAGTCATCTCAGCCACAGGACACCTCTGCAAGAGATCCTCACAGATTTCTTGGAGATTTGTCTGAGCAATTTGAGGTTTTTGTAACGGTGATTAAGTATATTGATAATGACAGTGTGTTGGAAGTGTTTTACATGGGCTTCAGTAAGGCATTTAACAAGGTCATTTAACATGGAAGGCTGTTCCAAATTGTAAGAGTCCATGGAATCTAAGGTAGGTTGGCAAACTGGATCAAAACTGGCTTACAAATTAAGAGGCAAAGTGATGGTGGAAGCCTGAGATCAGTGATGTCAAACAGGGATCGGTACTGGGGCCCTTGCCAGTGTGTATATTAATGACTCAGATATGACTGTTGAAGGTATAATTGGGAATTTTGTTGGTGTTAGTGAAGTGGATGTTGTTTGGCTACAGTCTGATATTGATCAGTTGGTAAATTGGGCAGAACGATAGAATGTGAAATTTAATCCCAGTAAGTGTGAGATGAAGTATTTTGGGAAGTTTAATCAGGGAAGGACACGCACAATGAATGATAGGCCCCTGGGTAGTAATGGGGAACAAAGGGACCTTTGAATACAAGTCCATAGGTCCCTGAAGGTGTCAGCACAGGTAGACAGGATGGTGAAAAAGGCAGCATTCGGAATGCTTGCCTTCATTAGCTGGGGCAAAGAAAATAGAAGTGAGGAAGTCTTGTTACAACTTTGCAGAGCATGAGATAGGCCATGGATGGAATACCATGTGCTGTTCTGGTTTCCACACTATCAGGAGGACATGATTGCACTGGAGAGGGTACAAAGCAGATTTATCAGAATATTGCATTGGATGGCACGTCTTAGCTATGAGAAGAGTGCTGAGAATAGGCTGGGTTTGTTTTCCTTGGAGTACAGGAACCTGAAGGGGGGTTTGAGTTAGGTATACAAAATTAAGAGATGTACTGGCAGGATACATTTGTAAGAGTTTCTTCCTCGCAGTAGACATATCTAAGAACAGAGGACCTAAGCTTAAGGTGAGGAGCAAGTACTTCAAGGGAGATCTGAGGAAAATTATTTTCGCCCAGATAGGTATATGAATGTGCTGCCAAAGAGAATACTTTAGGCAAGTACTGCCTCGACATTTAAGTAGTACCTGGACACGTATTTAAAATGCCAGGGCGTTGTAGGCTATGGACCAAGTGCAGGCAAATGGGATTAGTGTAGTTAGTGGCTATGAATTGGTTCAGTGAATCGGCCAAAATGATAGAACATAGAAAAATACAGCACAGTACAGGCCCTTCAGCCCACAATGTTGTGCCGTGGAATAATCTTGATCCAAAAATAAAATAACCTAAGCTACATTCCCCTCAATTCACTGCAGTCCATGTGCATGTCCAGCAGTTGCTTAAATGTCACTAATGACTCTGCTTCCACGACTTTATGACTCTGCTGCCACGATGTTTAATGTGGATGAGTGTGAGGCTATCCATTTTCGTCAGAGGAATAAAAATGCAACTTATTGACTAAATGGAAAGAAACTTCAGACTACTTCAGGGTATCCTAATGTATGAATCACAGAAAACTAGCATGCAGGTACAGTACGTGGTAATGAAGGCAAATGGAATTTTGGCATTGAAACTATACCTGAGTATCATGTACAGTTTTGATCCCCTTACTTGAGGGATTCAGTTGTATTGAAGGCAGTTCAGAAGTGGATCGCTAGATTTGATTCCAGAGAGAAGGAGTTTGTTTGTCTTATTGTTGAGCAATTTAAGTCCATAGAAGAATGAAGGGAAATCTAATTGAGGTATATAAGTTACTAAGGAGATTGAAACAGCAGATATAGAAAGAACGTTTCCCCATCCAGGGCAATCTAGAGCGAGAGGTCATAGTTTTAGGATAAGGAATAGCAGATTTAAAACTGAATTGAGGGCAAGTTACTTCTCTCAAAAGGTCATGAATCTGTGAAATTCAATCCCCCCAGACTGTAGAATGTTGGGTAACTTTAATGAGGAGATAGGTAGACAGACTTATTTAAATCAGTAAATGATTGAATGGTTATGAAGGGCAGGCAGAATTAGATCAGCCATGATTGTGCCAAATTGCAGAGCAGGCTCAAGGGACTGAATTGGCTACTTCTGCTCCTAGGACCTGAAGTGTTTTTTTGCTCTGTTCAGTGCTCTCAGTAATTTCTTGATTGCAATAAATGAATAGGATTTTAAAAAAATAGAATTAGCTGAAGTTTGATATCTGAGATGGTGGGGACCTTAGGAGAATGCTGAAATAGGTCTCCACCCAGTCCTTCCAGTTGAACTTGGGTGCAAGTACTTCAGTCCGTTTTGCACCCTTTTTGGCTCTGCCATCATTGAGGACAGGCACTTTGAAGGATCCTTCACCCAATTTGTTTAATTATTTTCTACCATTCATACATGCAGCATCCTGGAGAACTTTGACTTGATCTGTTTGTTGCGGGATTGCTTAGCCCCATTTACAGCATGTGACTTGTATTGTTTAGCATGGATGTAGCTTTTCACTTCATTTTTAGGTATACCTGGCTCTGCTCATTGGATAGGAAGTGTGGAACTGTCAGAAAATTTCCTGATGTGTCGTTAGAACATCTTGATGAGGGTCAAACTAGACACTTGCCATTGTGGTGGTTAAGTGACTGTCAACCGAAGGACCTCCTGTCCCTTATCTTAAATCTGTGCCCCCGAGTCATTGATCCCTTCACCACGGGGTAAAGTTCTTTCTTATCTACCTATTCATGTCCCTTGTAACTTTATATATCTCAATCATGTCCAAGCTCATCTTCTCAGTTCTAAGGAAAACAACCCTAGCCAAAAACATCTAGATTTAGATAAAAGGATACAAAATCATGAACTACTTTATGCTATGTCAGAGCTATTAATACAAAAAACACTTTTACCCTCAACCTTACGGATACGCAAACCTTAGTGAATGGTCATCCGTTTTTCCACTTAAAATTAATTGTTCTAAGGACATGATTGTACTTGAACCTAACTTCTGCATTCAATTGATCTATCTCCTTCGGAAAATGTCTCATCACAAGACCATTAAACAGCTAATATAGGGGCTATATTTAACATGGATCCTAAAACTCCTCTTCCACAGACCTTTTTCTGGAGCACTCTGTTAGTTACAATAA
Organism: Stegostoma tigrinum; assembly: GCF_030684315.1. Taxonomy (NCBI): domain Eukaryota; kingdom Metazoa; phylum Chordata; class Chondrichthyes; order Orectolobiformes; family Stegostomatidae; genus Stegostoma; species Stegostoma tigrinum. The sequence continues at coordinate 47,769,996 of NC_081377.1, read as the reverse complement.
GTAACTCAGGACTTCTTCTGTCTGCTAGCTCTGCCTTAGACCTGTTCACTCTGACAGAATCTGCACTGAAAGAAACCCTCGATAGTTCTGTCTTCCTAAACAAACTGGTCGCTGTGTATCATTGTCTATTAAATTTTCCTCACTAACTTTATTTTTAAATTCTCATGTAAGTGCATATAGTAATGTTTCCAGTTAGCCTAGCACTGCTGTGAGAACTCATGTAATTAAGTCCTTCTCCTCTTAAAGCACATTTTGAAATAAAAGTCAAATTTAAAGCCAAGTATGGGTGTGTCCAGTTTGGAATCCAGATTTCAAAACACGTAATATAGCCATAATGTTCATCACTACCCCAGTAAACTGAAGTTGGTACTCATCAAAAATAGGAGCATTGACTGCTTGGACGTTGTGTAGAAGAATTGAGATTTCTTGGGCTTTCCACTTCCAGCAAGAATTACTCTTCACTTCTCCAGAGGGGAGGCAATGGCCTAGTTGTTATTATTGAAAGACTATTAATCCAGAGAGCCAAGTAATGTTCTGGGGACATGTTTCAAATCCTACCATGACAGATTATGGAGTTAGAATTCAAAGAAGAGTTGAGTGGAATGATGACCATGAGACCATTGTTGATCATCGCAAAAACCTATCTAATTCAACAATTTCTATCAGGGAAGGAAATTGTATTCTTTACCTGTTTAGGGGTACTTGCAATTTCAGACCCACAGAAATGCGGTTGATTCTTCACTTGTCTGGCAATTTGGAATGAGCAATAAATTCTAGCCTAGCCAGTGATGTCTGTTTCCTGTGAATGAATGTGAGTGCCTCTGTATCTTTAGCATAGCCCCCTTGTATCAGAATGTTTCTTGCTCTGATATTCTTTAACTCCAGAGTTTGGCATCTTGGCTGTTCCAGTAGCTCAACTCACTGTTATAAGTCCTTCAGTTATTCAGCCCTTTGGTTCTTCAGATCATGAGCCCTCACAAAATAATCGGTTGATCTCAGAGATTTTCTCTTCTGCAGCCAGCTTTCCCTCCAATCTCATCTGAATTGCACACACAATCATAAATCTGTAATTAACTTACCTTGAGCTTTATTGTTTGTCTCCCAAACAACTGGGTGATGTGATCATTTCCTAGAAGCCATGTGCTTTATCAGAAATCAAATTTGAGAGAAACTTTTTTTAGAAGGACTGTTGCCTCAAAATAACTTTTATTTCCTCATGAGATACAGTATATTTACATGCTGAAAAGATTTGCAGTATAATTTCATCAGCAGGTCCAAGTTCAATTAAAAGATTTGAGATACTTCAAACCAAACACCTGTCTATGCTTATTGAATCTGGAGACCTATTATTTCAAGGAAAATTGTATAGATGTTTTGAAGTTATTTGCCCATTTTTTTCTTTTTTTTCTGAAATTGTGTGTTATACAAAGTTGCTTTAAAAGTTCAAATTGCATTTTTTTTCTTTTTAAAAGAAATTCCTGTTTAAAACTTACAACATGTCTTCCTATTTTTATGAAGTCTTGTGTTTCTTTTTAGAGCCAAATCCTCCTATAGATGAAGTAATCAACACATCTGGTGTTGTAGAAAAATTTGTGGAATTCTTGAAAAGAAATGAGAATTGTACGCTACAGGTAAATCTTTTGATGCTATTCTTTGTCAGCTGTTGTGTTTGCAGTTTAGCATGCCAAAGTGAAACACTGTCTTGTTGAATAAGAACTAAGAGCCAATTGGCCTCAAGCTTGCACTGTCTGATCTCATTGTGGCCACAGTTCCACTTTCTTGACTGTATCCCCACAGCCTTTAACTCCATGTGAATCAAAAAATCTGTCTAACCTAGCTAAATGACCCAGCCTTCACTGCTGTCTGGGGAAGATGATTCTTCAGACTGGTTGACCCTTCAAGAGAAGAAAACTCATCCTTGCCTCAACCTTAAATGGTAGACCATTATTTTGAAATGCTCACAGTTCAGTATTCTACCAGAAAAGAAAACATCCTCTCACCTGTCAAGTCCTCTGAAATTCTTCTGTTTTAATAAGGCCACCTCCTAATCGGAACTCCAATGAGTACAGACCCAACTCGCTCACCTTCTCTACATTCCTAATCAAATCTTCAGTGTAAAAATGTAGACAAGTAGAAAAAAGCTACAGATCAGACATGATCAAAATGGATGGTGGAAAAGCCTGAGTGGCCTTGTCATGTTCAAATGGAGTAGCCAAGAAATTAGTAACTAAAGTCTATTGCCTAACATTGCAACCTCTGTAGAATTTTGTGGGAAACTGCAAAGTTATGATTTGTTTAGCGCACTATAAGAAAATAATCATTAATTTCGACAATATTAGTGGATACATTCATGTCCTATAATTTTACAAACTAAGGATTTTGTCTTAGGTTACCAGATCTCCAAAGTAGTGAATTACATTGATAAACATTGAATATTTGATTTTGATTACCACAATTTGAAATGGCATATTTTGTAATAATCACTGATTTTCTTTCACCAAGTTACCATAGTCCATAGTCAGTGTACTGTGCACTAGTAAATAAAAGGTGATTTCATGACAAGACCCAGTCTATGTGTAGTTACTTCAGTGGTAATGATTTGGGAACCAAGGGAGCCCTGGTTCCCGCATCTGTACAAGAGCTTAGGCCATTCCTTGGGTTAGTGAATTATTATGAAAATTCATATGTGACCTGGCCTTCATCTTGGCACTCATTGAAAAAGGATCAACCTTGGAAATGGACGTGAAGCCAAAGCAGCCTTTAGGGAAGTGAAAAAGCAGCTATCATCAGGTAAGATGTTGGCCCACGACAATCTGAAGCGAGAAGTGGGGCTAACATGCAATGCCTTGCTGTTTGTATCAGGGTAGTGTTGGCTCACCAGTGGCCCAACAGAGAGGAACACCTGATAAATATCCTTCCTGTACTTTTGCTGATGCCGAATGCTTGAATAAAGAGGAAGGTTTGGTGGTCATCTTTGGTATGAAGAAGTTCTGCCAGTAGCTTTACAGGTAGGAATCTGTCATAGGAACAGATCGCAAACCCTTGCTAGGGCTACTGAAGGAAAATAAGGCAGTGCTACCCATTGCTTCCAGTAGAATTCAGTGCTGGGCCCTTATTCTCAGCATGTACCAAGTACAAGTTAGAACACTGTCCAGGATTCCAAGTGGCTATTGCTGATGCCTTGAGCCACCTCCCCACTGGCAGATACTCCACTAGTGATGCCTCCCCTAGAAGAGTCCGTTTTGGGTTTAAACTTCCTGGACACCCTTCCAGTCACTAGGGACAGTGTCTGACTGTGGCCACAAAAACATCCTGTCCTAGCAAAACTGAAATAGCTGATGGTAATGATGGAAACAGAAGGGCCATTGCAAACAGGATTGAAATGTTTTTGGACTCGGTGAGACCAGATCAAAGTGGAGGACGGCATATCACTGCGGGGAGCAAGGGTGACTGTCCTGAGTAAAGGACCTAATGGCATTGTGAGTCAACCCACAGCTGGAGGGCTACAGCGGTTCAAGAAGGCAACTCACCACCACCTTCTCAAGAGCAACTAGGGATGGGCAAGAAATGCTGGTCCCAACCAGCTACGCCCACATCCCACAAAAATGAATAGAGAAAGATACTTTCTGAACTCCACCAGCATCATCCAGGGGCTTCCAAGATGAAGACACTGACACGTCGGCACAACATTGAGGGCCGAAGGGCCTGTACTGTGCTGTAATGTTCTATGTTCTATAAGAAGCTATGTCTGGTGGCTAGGGTTGGCCGCTGACATAGTTGCATTGGTGGGGCAGTACCCAGGTGCCACCAGCAGCTCCCCCACATTCATGGGAATGGCTGGGTAAACCGTGGTCTCTGTTGCACATCAACTACACTGGCCCTTTCATGGGCTCAATGTTCCTGCTCATTGTGGACGCCAATTCAAAGTGGTTAGACATACGTAAAGCTCGTTCAGCAAACCTGGGGATGACAATTGAGAAGCTGTGAGCATCATTTGCAATACACGGACTCCCAGAAATATTGGTCGCGGACAATGAGACATCGTTTAGCAGCAGGGAATTTGAGTATTTTCTGAAGTCAAATACCTCTTTGGTACATGGGAACAGCTCCATACCATCCATCATCCAGTGGCCTAGCAGAAAGAGTGGTCTGAACATTGGTGGCAGGCTTAAAGAAACAGCCTACGTCGCCAATCGATACCAAGTTGTCTTGTTTCCTGTTCAATTATGGGATCACCCAACACGCAACAACAGGAATAGCTCCAGCAGAGTTGCTGATGGGGAGAAGACTCCGCACCAGGTGAAACCTGATGATATTCCCAGTCCTGGCGGGTGGGGGTGATGGTGAAACAGCAGCCAGAATGCCAATGCCAGCCAAATGCCACCTCTGCATGAGAGAGACCATTTAATTCAAGCTATGAAGCTTCGTGCTGGGACCATGCAAATGGCTTTGTATGGGTACAAGGCAAGGTTGATGTGAGGTCACATCCTATGGCTTAGAAAGTTCAGGTAGGTGATTCAGCCCTGAACAAACGTACAAATCACCTGAAAGCTGTTACCTCGCAAGTGGAGTAGGAGCAAAACATACGTGGCCCCTCTGAATAGCTAGAAGGCCTGGCAGAAACTGCAGGTGCTCCCCCTCCGTCTCATCGTGAGGAAACCCTTGAGTCTGAAATGAATGCAGCCTTGATACTGGAAGAGGAGGAGGAAACTCCACTGAGACATCCCAGATACAAGAGACGATCACAGTCTGGTACAAGCCCCGTGTCAGTCCAAATCGGAGGAACAGGACATGGGGCAAAAGTGCCTCAAAGAAGCTATAAGTGAAAGACCAGATCTACATCCCCAGACTGTGGGGGGAGGAATGTAGTGATTGGGACCAGATGGACCGCCATTGACTGAGGCTCATGACTGGGGGTGTTAACCTGGGGCAACAATCCCAAACCAGCCTAGCTCATCCCTGCCTCCCTAACCTGTCCTTCCTTTCACCTATCCCTCCTCCCACCTCAAGCCCTACCCCCATCTCCAACCTACTAACCTCCTCTTGTCCTTTTGACCTGTCCGTCCTCCCTGGACTGACCAATCTTCTCCCTAACTTCCCACCCACACACACTCCTTTTACTGGCTCCATCCCCACCTCTTTGACCTGTCTCCTCTCCACCTATCTTCTCCTCTATCCATCCTCTATCCGCCTCCCCCTCTCTCCCTATTTATTTCAGAAAACCCTTCTCCCCCATTTCTGAAGAAGGGTCTTGACCCAAAACAATAGGCTTCCTGCTCCTCTGATGCTGCTTGGCCTGCTGTGTTCATCCAGCTCTACACCTTTTTATCCCAATTGGGAAAGCCTTGGCTGGCCACTATACCCAGATTAGAATTCCCTCAGTTGAGGATTGACTCCGAGGTGGCTGGCAACAGCCAGGATACGGTGCACTAGTTTTTTTAAAAAAGTGACTTAGTGACGGAACGCAGCCTCTGTGCAGTTATTTCAGCGAGGGAGTATAGTTTTGTGTGATTTACTATATTGAGTATTGGCTTTGTCAGGACACTTAGCCATTACCTGTACAGCTACAAATATTTGCCAGGCATCTACTTTGGGAATGCTTCACAAGCCTTCCAATCCTACTGCTTAGGTAACTAATGTAGAGCTGCGTCACAGCCTCCTCTCACTGCACTGTTTACAATATGGCCAGGGTCCATTGACATTTAAAATTCTGCATTCCTAATTTTTCTCAATGACACTGCACTTGAGGATTTCACTTCTTTGTTTCAACACAACAATGTTTATTGTAAATAAAAAAACTCGAATAAAGCAGGCATTGTTAATTTAAATCAGCGATAATGGGGACTGCAGATGCTGGAGAATCCAAGATAACAAAGTGTGAAGCTGGATGAACACAGCAGGCCAGGCAGCATCTCAGGAGCACAAAAGCTGACGTTTCGGGCCTAGACCCTTCATCAGAGCTCTGATGAAGGGTCTAGGCCCGAAACGTCAGCTTTTGTGCTCCTGAGATGCTGCATTGTTAATTTAAAGTTTACTTCCTTTTCTCCCAAGAATTCTTTAGATGACACATCAGTATTAAATTTAAGATAGCAAGATGTAGAGCTGAATGAACACAGCAGGCCCAACAATATCAGAGGAGCAGGAAAGCTGACGTTTCAGGTTAGGACCCGACCAGAACTGGCAGCTTTCCTACTCTTCTGATGCTGCTTGGCCTGCTGCGTTCATCCAGCTCTACACCTTTGTTATCTCGGATTCTCCAGCATCAGCAGTTCCTACTATCTCAGTATTAAATTTATTCACTCCTGTAGGGGCCACCTACAGGAGCCAGAGGCATCTGAAGAATTTCCCCTCACTCCAGCTTTTCTTGGAGGTAAAACTGATATTTGGTCTCTCTTGATTGTGGTGGTCTCCATCTGATGTACTAATTGCTCTTCCAATACTTGATTAATATCTTTAGCAATACGATACCTTGAGGTCATCTGCAGATCTTGCTGTTAGCTTTTGTCTGTGCTGTCTTCCAGCTTCTGTTCCTCAGAGTAAGGCATATCTGCTTTCCAGGTGGTCACTGATAAACACGTGTTATTCTGGTTAGAGCACAAGTCTGTCTAACACTTTACTTTATCTAACTTCTCTCAACAAGCTGGAAATCATACTTCCAAACTGCAGCCGAAATCCCCCCTCAGCAAACACCCTGAAGAATTGAAACCGGACATCTTTCCTAAGCTCCAACTAGGACAATGTAGCCTACTCTGGACTGACCTTTTGGATTAATTGCCCCTCATTTACAGTTTCTCCTTTTGATATAGTGACGTTGACAGGTTTTATAACTTTTCAGGATTTACTAGATGCACTTAACTAATTGAGGTCTAACTCACAAAGTAAAAACAATCTCTTTGGACTGCAATTTCTTAAATACTATAAATAATGCCTCCAGTTTAGGTTGTTGACTTGCTCGCTGAGCTGCTGATTACAGATCAGATGTTTCATCATCATTCTAAGTAACATCACTGTGCCCTCTGATTAAGCAAAGTAGTTCCACTCCACTTAGTATATATGTTACCTGATCTGTTGAGGTGTTTTGTGTCATTTCTGGTTCTTTTATTCCACATGTTTATTGATTGCATTATGGGTGGAGAACCAGGCCTCGGAATTCCCATGCATGTGTGCATTTGAGCTGGGGTGGTCATGTCGTCCCAGTTAAATTCATGGCCTTTGTCTGTTTGCAGTGAAATAAAGAAAAACTTGAGGTGTTGTTTTGCTGCTAGCTGGTGTTCGTATCCTCATGGCTAATTTGCCTCCTGTCTGGCTGTTGTAGTGTTTTTGGCAGTCCTTTCACAGTATTTTTTACACTACATTGGTACTGCATGTTGTGGGTACGGTGGCTCTATCCTTTGTGTTTGTCATAGTGCAGCTGTGGGTTTGTGTGCTATCTTGATTCCTAGTGGTCGTAGGATTCTCATTGTCACTTCCCATATATTCTTGACATATGACATTGTGACCTCTTGGTGTTGCCTATCCAGTAGTCATCTGCAGATGAAGTTGGTGGGGCGTCCATTGATAGCGAAGTCCTTGTGTTGGTGCCCCTCCTTCCTGCGAAGTTCTGGGGTGTTGCAGTGGGTTACATAGAACATAGAACAGTACAGCACAGAACAGGCCCTTCAGCCCATGATGTTGTGCCGACCATTGATTCTCATGTATGCACCCTCAAATTTCTGTGACCATATGCATGTCCAGCAGTCTCTTAAATGCCCCCAATGACCTTGCTTCCACAACTGCTGCTGGCAACGCATTCCATGCTCTCTCAACTCTGTGTAAAGAACCCGCCACTGACATCCTCTCTATACTTTCCTCCAACCAGCTTAAAACAATGACCCCTCGTGTTAGCCTTTTCTGCCCTGGGAAATAGTCTCTGGCTATCAACTCTATCTATGCCTCTCATTATCTTGTATACCTCAATTAGGTCCCCTCTCCTCCTCCTTTTCTCCAATGAAAAATGTCCGAGCTCAGTCAACCTCTCTTCATAAGATAAGCCCTCCAGTCCAGGCAGCATCCTGATAAACCTCCTCTGAACCCTCTCCAAAGCATCCACATCTTTCCTATAATGGGGCGACCAGAACTGGATGCAGTATTCCAAGTGCGGTCTAACCAAAGTTTTATAGAGCTGCAACAAGATTTCACGACTCTTAAACTCAATCCCCCTGTTAATGAAAGCCAAAACACCATATACTTTCTTAACAACCCTGTCCACTTGGGTGGCCATTTTAAGGGATCTATGTATCTGCACACCAAGATCCCTCTGTTCCTCCGCACTGCCAAGAATCCTATCCTTAATCCTGTACTCAGCTTTCAAATTCGACCTTCCAAAATGCATCACCTCGCATTTATCCAGGTTGAACTCCATCTGCCACCTCTCAGCCCATCTCTGCATCCTGTCAATGTCCCACTTCAGCCTACAACAGCCCTCTATACTGTCAACGACACCTCCAACCTTTGTGTCGTCTGCAAACTTGCTGACCCATCCTTCAATTCCCTCATCCAAGTCATTAATAAAAATTACAAACAGTAGAGGCCCAAGGACAGAGCCCTGTGGAACCCCACTCACCACTGACTTCCAGGCAGAATATTTTCCTTCTACTACCACTCACTGTCTTCTGTTGGCCAGCCAATTCTGTATCCAGACAGCTAAGTTCCCCTGTATCCCATTCCTCCTGACCTTATCAAATGCCTTGCTGAAGTCCACGTACACCACCTCCACAGCTCGACCCTCATCAACTTTTCTAGTCACATCCTCAAAGAACTCGATAAGGTTTGTGAGGCATGACCTGCCCCTCTCAAAGCCATGTTGACTGCATTTAATCAAGCCATGCTCTTCCAGATGGTCATAAATCCTATCCCTCAGAATCCTTTCTAACACCTTGCAGACGACAGACGTGAGACTTACTGGTCTGTAATTGCCAGGGATTTCCCTATTTCCTTTCTTGAAGAGAGGAATTACATTTGCCTCTCTCCAGTCCTCAGGTACGACTCCAGTGGAGAGTGAGGGTGCAAAGATCTTCGCGAGTGGCGAAGCAATTGCATTTCTCGTTTCCCATAGCACCCGAGGACAAATCTGGTCCGGGCCTGGCGACTTGTCAATTTTAATGTTTGACAATATTTTCAGCACATCAGCTTCCTCTATCTCTATCTGTTTCAGCATGCACACCTGCTCCTCAAAGGTTTCATTCACTACAAAGTTCGTTTCTTTCGTAAAGACAGAAGCAAAAAACTCATTTAGGGCTTCCCCTACCTCCTCAGACTCAACACACAAGTTCCCTATGCTATCCCTGATTGGCTCTACTCTTCCTTTGACCATTCTCGTATTCCTCACATAAGTGTAAAATGCCTTTGTGTTCTCCCTAATCCGTTCTGCCAAGCCTTTCTCGTGCCCCCTCCTGGCTCTCCTCAGACCATTTTTGAGCTCTTTCCTCGCCTGCCTGTAATCCTCTAGAGCTGATCTTGACCCTAGCTTCCTCCACCTTATGTTAGCTACCTTCTTCCTTTTGATGAGAAGCTCCACCGCTCTCGTCATCCAAGGTTCCTTTATCTTACCCCTTCTTGCCTGTCTCAGAGGAACATATTTATTCATCACTTGCAACAACTGTTCCTTAAACAGTCTCCACATGTCTATAGTGCCTTTACCATGGAACAATTGCTCCCAGTCCATGCTTCCTAACTCATGTCTAATCGCATCATAGTTTCCTCCTCCCCAATTAAATATCCTCCCATTTTGCCTAATCCTCTCCTTCTCCATAGCTATGTAGAATGTGAGGCATTTATGGTCACTATCACCAAAATGCTCTCCCACCACAAGATCTGATACTTGCCCCGGCTCGTTTCCGAGCACCAAGTCTAGAATGGCCTGTCCACTCGTCAGCCTGTCAACGTACTGACTTAGGAAACCCTCCTGAACACACCTTACAAAAACAGCTCCGTTCAAATCTTCTGCTCGAAGGAGGTTCCAATCAATATTGGGAAAGTTAAAGTCACCCATTACAATAACCCTACTACGTCCGCACTTTTCCAAAATCTGCAGACCTATGCTTTCTTCAAGGTTGCGGCCCATTTTAATAGGTCCTTAAACAGCTTTGTTTTGTGGACTTTAGGGTGATTGCTGTGGAAGTTGAGGATTTGGTTCATGTGGTCAGAGATAATGGGAACTGCAGATGCTGGAGAATCCGAGATAACAAAGTGTGGGGCTGGACGAACACAGCAGGAAAGATGCTGCTTGGCCTGCTGTGTTCATCCAGCTCCAAACTTTGTTATCTCGGATTCTCCAGCATCTGCAGTTCGCATTATCTCTGATCACAATTTTAACCTCACTGCGAAGCCTCTTCTAGGATGCCTAACCTGAAGAAGTTACTCTCTACCCTCCGGACCAACCTCAGGGGATCCCTCTCCCACTGCGACTCTCTTGTAATTTCTTCGGCCCTGAAACTGCTCGTCGACGTCCTGAAGCAAACCAGGTACCAAAGCCACATCACCTTCCTCAGCACCTGCCTACAGAACCAGATCATCCCCAATGGACTACAGTCCACATTCAAGCCTTCCCAATTTTGCCCCAACCGTGCACCATCTCCCCAGACCTCCCCCTGACAGAGGACAAACAGTCAGTCCTCAGCAAGGGGTTCACCTTTGTACCCCTCCACCCACATATCACCGAATACCAGTCATGTTTGGACATCAAGCAGTTTTTCCACCTCTCCACCTATCTTCTCCTCTATCCATCTTCGGTCCACCTCCCCCTCTCTTCCTATTTATTTCAGAATCCTGTCCCCATCCCCCATTTCTGATGAAGGGTTTAGGCCCGAAATGTCAGCTTTTGTGCTCTTAAGATGCTGCTTGGCCTGCTGTGTTCATTCAGCACCACACTTTGTTATCTTTGCTTCATGTGAGTTGCTTTCCTGTATATTGTGGTTTAGAACTCCCTGTTCATTATTCGTTCTACCCTGACATCTAGAAGTGGAAGTTGATTGTGGTTTTCCTCTTTTCTTGTGAATTTGATCCCAATGAATATGTTGTTCATGAGGTCGTGTGTCTCTTTTAACTTAGTGCATAAATGATGAAAAATATGTCGTCCGTGTATCGTATCCACAGTTTTGATGATATATGGGAGAGACTGTGCGCTCTAATCTTTACATGACATGCCTCTGTAAGCCCAGAGATGGGCGACCCCATAGGTGCGCCATTCATCTGTTTGTATACTTGACTGTTAAAAGTGAAGTCTGTGGTGAGGCATAGCTCCAGTTGTCTGAGTATGTTGCCCTTGCTGCTGGAGCTATCAGTTGCCATTCCTGTGGACTGTTTCATTGATCTGTGAACCAGGCATTTTCAGTCTTTGCTGTCGTCCTTGGCTAGCTTATAAGGGGGTGTGCTTGGTAGACAATGGGTCTGAGAGCGATGCCTGGTTTCTGTACAAGAAGAGGAAAACCACAATCGACTTCTGTTCCTAGACGTCAGGGTAGAACGAATGACAAATGGGGAATTCCAAAGCACAGTATGTAGGAAGGCAACGCACACTGACCAAATCCTCAACTTCCACAGCAATCACTCCCCAAGTCCACAGTACAGGCCCTTCAGCCCTCGATGTTGTGCCGACCTGTCATTTCAATCTGAAGCCCATCTAACCTACACTATTCCATGTACGCCCATCTGCTGGTCCAATGACGACTTAAATGTACTTAAAGTTGGCGGATCTACTACCGTTGCAGGCAAAGCGTTCCATTCCCTTACTACTCTCTGAGTAAAGAAACTACCTCTGACATCTGTCCTATATCTTTCACTCCTCAATTTAAAGCTATGCCCCCTCATGCTTGCTGTCACCATCCTAGGAAAAAGGCTCTCCCTATCCACCCTATCTGACCCTCTGATTACCTTGTATGTTTCAATTAAGTCACCTCTCAACCTTCTTTTCTCTAACGAAAACAGCCTCAAGTCCCTCAGCCTTTCCTCGTAAGAACTTCCCTCCAAACCAGGGAACATCCTAGTAAATCTCCTCTGCACCCTTTCCAAAGCTTCCACATCCTTCTTATAATGCGGTGACCAGCACTGTACGCAATACTCCAAGTGCAGCCGCACCAGAGTTTTGTACAGCTGCAGCGTAACCTCATGGTTCCGGAACTCGATCCCTCTATTAATAAAAGCTAAAACACTGTATGCCTTCTTAACAACCCTGTCAACCTGGGTGGCAACTTTCAATGATCTGTGTAATGGACACCGAGATCTCTCTGCTCATCTACACTACCAAGAATCTCTTGGGATTCACCTTAATCATTTAGCCAAAACTATCTAATGTCCCATTTTCACCCTTCTGATTTCCTCCTTCAGTAAACTCGTGTACGCGCTATATACCTCCAGGGATTCCCTTAATCCCAGCTGCCTGTTGGTCACCCATGCCTCCTTCCTTTGTTCTGGTCAAAGCCTCAATACCTCTTGTCATTCAAGGCACAACATCGAGGGCCGAAGGGCCTGTTCTGCACTGTATTGTTCTATTTTCTATGTTCCCTACTCCTGTCAACCTTCCCATTCACACTCACAGGAACATAAAGATGTTGAACTCTAGCTGTCACACTTTTAAAGGTTTTCCACTTGCCAGAGATCCCTTTGCCTGCAAACAATCTCCTTCAATCGACCCCCTGCAAGGTCCTGTCTAATTCCATCAAAATTCGCCTTGTTCCAATTTAGAACTTGAACATTTGGACCAATTTTGTCCTTCTCCCTAACTATGTTAAAATTGACAGAACTATGGTCACTGGTCCCTAATTGCTTGGGGCTTGCTTGTGATTTTGAGTACTGTAATCAAGTTTTATAGACTTAAGTCAAGGTGAGGGCTGTTTTCCTCCTCGCCACCCTCTTAATAGTTTATATGGAAAAGGGCATTATATCATTTTCCTTTTTGAAAACCGAATTCTCAAGAGCGCAGAGAAATATGTTGTATATTCACATCCATGTTGACCAGATATCCCAAATTAATCTGGAGATAAAGTGTAGAGCTGGATGAACACAGCAGGCTAAGCAGCATCTTAGGAGCACAAAAGCTGACGTTTCGGTCCTAGACCCTTCAAGGATCTGCGCCTTTTTGATGGCTTTTGTGCTCCTAAGATGCTACTTGGCCTGCTGTGTTCATCCAGCCCCATACTTTTTTATCTCGGATTCTCCAGCATCTGTAGTTCCCATTATCTCTGATCCCAAATTAATCTAGCCCCATTTGCTAGTATTTGGTCCCTATCCCTCTGAATCCTTCCTGTTCGTATACCCATTCATTCCTCTTCATATACCCATCCAGATGTCTTTTAAATGTAGTAATTGTACCAGCCTCCTCCACCACCTCAGGCAACTCATTCCATACGCACACCTACCTCTGTATGAAAATGGCCCTTTGACACTTTTATAAATTTTGCCTCTCTCACCTTAAGCTTGTGCCCTCTAGTTTTGGACTCCCCTACCCACATTGTGAATGTTTTAGAACATAGAACATAGAACATAGAACAGTACAGCACAGAACAGGCCCTTCAGCCCACAATGTTGTGCCGACCATTGATCCTCATGGATGCACCCTCAAATTTCTGTGACCATATGCATGTCCAGCAGTCTCTTAAATGACCCCAATGACCTTGCTTCCACAACTGCTGCTGGCAACGCATTCCATGCTCTCACAACTCTCTGCGTAAAGAACCTGCCTCTGACATCCCCTCTATACTTTCCACCAACCAGCTTAAAACTATGACCCCTCGTGCTAGCCATTTCTGCCCTGGGAAATAGTCTCTGGCTATCGACTCTATCTATGCCTCTCATTATCTTGTATACCTCAATTAGGTCCCCTCTCCTCCTCCTTTTCTCCAATGAAAAGAGACCGAGCTCAGTCAACCTCTCTTCATAAGATAAGCCCTCCAGTCCAGGCAGCATCCTGGTAAACCTCCTCTGAACCCTCTCCAAAGCATCCACATCTTTCCTATAATAGGGCGCCCAGAACTGGACGCAGTATTCCAAGTGCGGTCTAACCAAAGTTTTATAGAGCTGCAACAAGATCTCACGACTCTTAAACTCAATCCCCCTGTTAATGAAAGCCAAAACACCATATGCTTTCTTAACAACCCTGTCCACTTGGGTGGCCATTTTAAGGGATCTATGTATCTGCACACCAAGATCCCTCTGTTCCTCCACACTGCCAAGAATCCTATCCTTAATCCTGTACTCAGCTTTCAAATTCGACCTTCCAAAATGCATCACCTCGCATTTATCCAGGTTGAACTCCATCTGCCACCTCTCAGCCCATCTCTGCATCCTGTCAATGTCCCGCTGCAGCCTACAACAGCCCTCTACACTGTCAACGACACCTCCGACCTTTGTGTCGTCTGCAAACTTGCTGACCCATCCTTCAATTCCCTCGTCCAAGTCATTAATAAAAATTACAAACAGTAGAGGCCCAAGGACAGAGCCCTGTGGAACCCCACTCACCACTGACTTCCAGGCAGAATATTTTCCTTCTACTACCACACGCTGTCTTCTGTTGGCCAGCCAATTCTGTATCCAAGCAGCTAAGTTCCCCTGTATCCCATTCCTCCTGACCTTCTGAATGAGCCTTCCATGGGGAACCTTATCAAATGCCTTACTGAAGTCCATATACACCACATCCACAGCTCGACCCTCATCAACCTTACTAGTCACATCCTCAAAAAACTCGATAAGGTTTGTAAGGCATGACCTACCCCTCACAAAGCCGTGTTGACTGTATTTGATCAAGCCATGCTCTTCCAGATGGTCATAAATCTTATCCCTCAGAATCCTTTCTAACACCTTGCAGACGACAGACGTGAGACTTACCGGTCTATAATTGCCGGGGATTTCCCTATTTCCTTTCTTGAAGAGAGGAATTACATTTGCCTCTCTCCAGTCCTCAGGTACGACTCCAGTGGAGAGCGAGGATGCAAAGATCTTCGCAAGTGGCGAAGCAATTGCATTTCTCGCTTCCCAAAGCAGCCGAGGACAAATCTGATCCGGGCCTGGCGACTTGTCAATCTTAATGTTTGACAAAATTTTCAGTACATCAGCTTCCTCTATCTCTATCCATTCCAGCATGCACACCTGCTCTTCAAAGGTTTCATTCACTACACAGTTCGATTCTTTCGTAAAGACAGAAGCAAAAAACTCATTTAGGGCTTCCCCTACCTCCTCAGGCTCCACACACAAGTTCCCTATGCTATCCCTGATCGGCCCTACTCTTTCTTTGACCATTCTCTTATTCCTCACGTAAGTGTAAAATGCCTTTGTGTTTTCCCGGATTCCTTCTGCCAAGCCTTTCTCGTGCCCCCTCCTGGCTCTCCTCAGACCATTTTTGAGCTCCTTCCTTGCCTGCATGTAATCCTCTCTAGCTGAACTTGACCCTAGCTTCCTCCACCTTATGTAAGCTACCTTCTTCCTTTTCACTAGAAGCTCCACCGCTCTCGTCATCCAAGGTTCCTTTATCTTACCCCTTCTTGCCTGTCTCAGAGGGACATATTTACTCATCACTCATCATTTTCTGAAATGACCACAACCCAGCTTTTAACTTTTCTGTTTCTCTTGTGTTCGAAACACTCTGTGTAACAACTGAAATGTGTTCTATTCCAGAATTCTCCAAAATAATAAATATTGGGAGCAGATGATGGTTTGCACTAACTTTTCTTTCCACAGGAAAACATGACAATGTTTCCATACAGGACCCAATTATCCAAAATAAATCGGAAGTCAGTAACAATTAGGCTAAACTTGACAGGAAATCTGTCTGATAGAGTATAGAGGAAAAGGCATCACAGGACCTCATGGGAGAGTGTCTAGAGAGATCAGCTTTGAAGTGATGTACAATTCTGAGCTTTTGAGGGCTGAGAGCCGGTTTTATAACTTGGAGTGGCACAGTGGCCGAGCAGGAAGCATTGTTGCCTCTCGGTTCTAGGGTTTCAGGTTCAATTCCAACCTCAGGTGACTGCCTGTCTGTGTGGAGTTTGTACATTCTCTCTCTGTCAGCATGGCTTTCCTCCAGGTGCTAGGGTTTCTTCCCACAAACCATAGGTGTGTGGGTTCGGTGAGTTTGCCGTGCTAAATTGCCCATACTGAGCAGGGATGTGCAGGCAAGGTGAGTTAACAATGGGAAATGCCGGTTTACAAGATAAGGTAGAAAGATGGGCCTGTGTGGGATGCTTTTCAAGGTCAGTGTGAATTCTGGGCCAAATGCTGTAGGGATTCTGTGATTTTACAAAGCTACCTATTGTTCAAATGAGATAGCAAGAACTGCAGATGCTGGTGTCAGAGTCAATACACCATGAAGCTGGCAGAACACAGCAGGAGCGGCAACAACAGAGGAGCAGGGAAGTTGTTGTTTTGGGTTTGTACTCTTCATCAGTCTGGGGAGGGTGACGGGAGCTCTGAAATAAAATGGGGTGGTGGGTCTGGGGGCAGATAGGTGGAATGGTGATAGGCGGATGCATGTAGGAGGTGGGAATGAAGATGGACATGTTGTGTCAGGTCACGGAGATGAGGATAAGAGAGAGGATTGGAAATCACATATCACTCCTCCAACCACCACGTCCAATGCATCATCCTCCACCACTTCCGCCACCTGCAGTCTGACCCCACCACCGAAGGGATATTTCCCTCCCTGCCCCATGTCCCTTTTACAGGGACTGCCCACTCTGCAGCTGGCTTGTCCACTCCACACTCCCTACCAACCCCACCACACCCAGGACCTTTCCCTGCAACTGCAAGATGTGCTACACCTGCTCCATACCTCCCCTCTCACTTCCGTAAAGCGCCAGGCAATCTTTCCAAATCAGACAGGGATTCAGCTATACATCCTCCAACCGGGTCTACTCAATTCATTGTTCCTGCTGCGGTCTCCTCTATATCAGTGAGGCCATGTGCAGACTCGGTGACTGATTTGCAGAGCAGCTGTGCTCTGTATGCTATAACCAACATCATCTTCCAGTTACCAACCATGTTAACTTACCCCTCCCACACCCTTGGTGACATGTCCATTCTGGGTCTCCTGCAGTGCCACAATGACAACACCAGTAAAGTGGAGGAACAACACCTCATATTTCACTTCAACTGCTTGCAGCCTCAACTTAGAATTCACCAGTTTCAAAATC
Organism: Stegostoma tigrinum; assembly: GCF_030684315.1. Lineage (NCBI taxonomy): Eukaryota > Metazoa > Chordata > Chondrichthyes > Orectolobiformes > Stegostomatidae > Stegostoma > Stegostoma tigrinum. The sequence goes on along the minus strand of NC_081377.1, from coordinate 47,752,837 downwards.
TCTTCACTGCCGGCCTCATCCCATATTCAAACTCCCCCTTGTCCCTACCTCCTTGACGTGACACAATTTGTGGATCACATTTTCCACCTATCCATTCCAGCCTTCACACTGACCAGCCTCCGCTACCCCCTACCTGCATCCACCTGTCACCATCCCACCTACCTTCCACAGCCCCACTCCCCCATTTCCAAGTTCACCTCATTCCCCCGCCACCCCCAATGAAGGATGTAAACCCGAAACATCGAATTTCCTCCTCTGATGCTTGCTGACCTGCTGTGTTCCTTCAGCACCACGCTGTATTGACACTGTTTGTTTGAATGAGATAATTGTCAAGTAATGCGTCTTTTCTGGATTGGTAATGCAGAAGGAGGACGAAGAGGAAGCAACAAATATGCCTGGTTGAAACTTAATTTGTAATTTAACCAAGAAAGTTAACCAAGAGAATCTCCATGGTTTTCTCTTATAATACATATGCACTTCTCTTCATGTAGCTAACAGTACAATATAACTAAATGACTTATTTATCTGCAGTATTTTAGAAATTACATAATACAGTAGTTCAGAGTAAATTGTGGGTAGATATTCAGTCTGAAAGTGCGTTTCACGTCCAGAATCATTCTTCTTTATTCAAGAAGGAAAATGTAACTTCACATGTTAATTCAGACTTTGATTTGTTTTTGTTCCATTCCAGTTTGAAGCAGCATGGGCTTTGACGAACATAGCTTCAGGTACATCTCTGCAGACCAAAGTTGTAATAGAAGCTGGTGCTGTACCAATTTTTATTGAATTATTAAACTCTGAATTTGAGGATGTACAAGAACAGGTAAGAGGTTATATTTTAATGTTTAACTGTTTATCTCTTCTATGAAACTTTGGTAAAATATAAAGTAAGTAGAAAACAAAAGATTATGGACTTTTTTTTTGAAATTTTATGTAAGAGGCTTTATTTTTGTAGCAGTGCTGATTCACCAATTTAAATTCTTCCAGCAATAAATACTGTGAATTTTTTTTAAAAAATCAATTTCCTATCACACTTGAATTAGAAATTTTAACATGACATTTTGTGTGTGCACAAATTATGGACAGATGAGGAAGAAATATCAATGCTGTTGCAAACTATAAAAATTGTCACTCTTTCGAAGTAAGCCACTAGTTTCTTGGCTGCATTGATGCTTTAGCTGGAGTAGAGATCTGGTAACAGTAGAAAATTCTCAGTAGGTTTCTCAGGAGAACTTGAAGGTTTGAACAGGTTTGAAGGAATACATCTCCTACTTTGAGGTATAGCTGTTTTATTTTCAGTGTAGGTGTCTTGCAGCTGGTTTAATTGCTTTTCAGATGTATTTATTCTGGTGTTACTCATCAGAAAAGCAAGTAACATTTCAAAGCTGATAATAAAAAAAACATGGCTGCTTTACTCATGTGAACTGTTTGAGTCTATTTCCAAATTAAGTCGTTTGTTAGGCAAGTACTGATCCTGTTTTGGACTTTTTTCCCACAGGCTCATTGACTTGAAATGAGGAACCGTTATAATACAACGAAAATCTGAGATTAATTTCATATTTGTATCTCACACACTAAAGTTCAGTATCTCCATTGTCTGTGGTAAAGCAAAAAGACAAATTGACCTTTTCAAAAAAAAAGTCATATTGGACATGAACTATTAACATTTTCTTATTCTACAGTTCTCTGCAGACCTGCTAAATTTTTCAGCGCTTTTTAATTTTAAAAGCTGCAATGTCTATTTTAAAAATATAGCTTTAAAATTTATATTATCTTGATGCCTATACTAGGCATAACAAATCTTTTTACATCTTTGCACCGTAAAAAAACAAGTTTTGCTTTCTCATTATCAATATTCCTATCTCACTGGGTACAAAAATTGCAAGAAGAATATTCATTTTGTTGTGAAGAGACGGGGACCAATTTTCTTTTTAATTTATGTGGACTCTATAAACTGTATCTTGAACACTTTGCTAATGAAAAGACACTGGTTACAACAGCAACAATATTGCACTTGAAAGGAGCAGGGAGCTCGTGTGGAATCATACAATCTGAAGGACTTGACCTAGTTTATAGGGGAATAAGATTATTGCATTTTTCAATTCAAGCCAGAAGCAACAACCCGTTGATGTCTTTCCCTTTCTTTGCAAATTGGCTTAGTAATGCTTGAGAGGTGAAAACCTACCGGAAGTCACCTTTAGCACTTGGAGAGAATTCCTGGAGTGAATTTATTGGATTCTTTCCCGCCATCCCAGCTATAGCTGTTCCAGAAAGAGACACTAGTGCTATCAATTTGTGTGCAGAATAACTGGGCAGAACAACATTTTGGGTCAATCTGCGACTGTTTTTGTCTCATGCATTTCACAATCAAATGGCCAAATAACACTACAGTTTCAAGAAAGCTTTCATTTACTTTGTTTCTGTCCTCAAACCTGTGTGTATGCATATGCCTTTTTATAAAGGTAGACACATTAATGACAAAGTTTGAATTATCTTTGCATCTATGAGCTAGTTTATTTTTGGTAATAAATGGTTGTTCATTGTTGATCAAAGAAACCTGACTAACTTGATCTTAGAACTGCACGGTTCTACATTTGTTTGTGGGTGTCACTTCTAAAGACCGGTATTTATTGCTCATCCGTAATTGCTGGGCTGCCTTCTTTAACTGCTGCGGACTTTGGGATGTAGGGACATTGGCGATACATTATAGAAGGTTATTCCACGATTTTGACCATGTGACCATGAAGAAATAGTGGTAAGGCTTTAAGTCAGGATGATGTGTGGTTTACAACAAAACTTGGTGATGATGTACCTCTGAGTTGTAGAGATCACAAACTTGGAAGGTGCTGTTGCAGGAGTTTTGGTGAGTTACTGAAGTGCATCTTGTAGATGGTCTATACTGCTCCTGCTGCGTGCCAGTAGTGAAAGAAGTGAATGTTAGTGGTGGATGTGCTGCCAGTCAAGTGAGATACTTTTGCCTTGGATTGATGTGCAGCTCTTTGAGAGTTGTTGGAGCCACGCTGATCGTACACATGGGCTACACTTTGATTTGTGTCCTGTAGAAGATAGATAAGCATTGAGGAGACCAGTGGTGACCTACCGGCAGCAGAATTCCTAACTACTTGTTAGCCCAAGCGTGGACGTTATGACAGGTCTTTCTGCGCATGGACACGGAATGTTTCAGTATTTCAGGAGTAAAGAACGATTTTGAACATTGTGCAATCATCAAGGAATATTCACACAACTGACCTTTGGAGAGAAAGTCATTAATGAAGGAGCTGAAGATGGTCAGGCCTAGGATACTGCTCTACAGAATTTCCACAAAGGTGCCCTTGGATGAGATGATTGACCTCCAACAAAGAGAACAATGTTCCTTTTGTGCCAGGTATGATTCTAAATAGTGGAGTTTTTTCCCAGAATCCCATTTTTTTCCCAGTTTTGTTGGAGCTTAGTCAGATGCTTCTTAAATGTTGTAAGAGAACCTGGCTCCACGACCCTCTGAGACACTGCTTTCCATGTTTCTACCATACTGTTGGTGAAAACATCTTTCCTCATCTTCTCCTGAGCCACTTACTCCCCACCTTTTAAACTTGTGTCTAGTAGTCTTATTCACATCTGTTGTGGAGAACAGATTCTTCTGATCTGCCCTGTACATGCCTGTCATAATTTAGTGTAATTCGCTTAGAACCCCCCCCCCCCCCCCCACCCTGCCAAGCCACCTCTACGCCAAGGAAAATTAAGACTTTTCATCTCAGACAATATCCTGGTGAATCTACTCTGCACCTTCTCCAGTGCAACCACATCCTTCTAATACAATACGGTGTGCAATTCTGGTTGTCACACTATCTGCGGCCTAACCAATGCTCTATAAAGTTGTAACAAGACTTACTTTCTCCTGTATTCTACACCCTGGCTAATGAAGGCAAGCATTTTCTGCTGTGTTCATCACTCCATCTGCTGACACCTTCAGGCATTTGTATTTTTGTACACTGAGGCTCGTTTGTTCCTCAGTACTCCCTAGGGACCTACCATTCACTGTGTATATTGTTCCCTTACTAAACCTCCCAAAATGCTTTGCCAGTAACATATCGGGATTAAATTCTGTCTGTCTTTGATCAGCATTACCCTGGGAAATTTTCCACAATGTCTGGTAGTTGCCAGTTCTGGGACAGCCTGGCCAGGGATGCAGCAATATCTGGGGCACAAGCCTTCAAGATTATTGTTGGAATGCTGTCAAGACCCATCACATTTACAATGTCCAGTGCCTGCAGCTATTTATTGATACCACATTGAGTGATTTGAATTGGCCGAATTATAGTGTCTGTGGTCCTGGGACATTCAGGAGGAGGCTGAGATGGATCAACCAGTCAGCACTTCTGGCTGAAGGTGAATCCAAGTACTTCGCCGTTGTCTTTCGTATTAAGGTGTTAGACTCCCCCATTGTTTCTAGTGGAGATATTTGTGGAGTCACCACCCCCTGTTGTTTTAATTGTCCACCCCCATTCACAACCAAATGAGGCAGAACTGCAGGGCTTCAATCTGCATCATTGGTTGTGGGATTTCTTAGTTCTATTTATTGTCTGGTGCTTCTGCGGCTTGCCAGTTAATCTTGTGTTGCATCTCTTTAAATGATGCATTGTTTTTAGATATGACTGTTCTGGCATACCCTCCTGCGTTCTTCATTATTTTAGGTTGATTTCCCCAGTTTGATGGTAGTGGAATAGTGGGGGGTGTGATGGGCCGAGGGGTCACAGATTGTGATTGAATCAGTGTTTCTGAAGATGGAGCACAGCACTGCATGGATGCCCAGTCATTAAATTTGTTCAAAATTTCCCCTATTCAGCACAGAGGTGATGCTACCTAATGGGATAGAGGGTATCCTCAATGTGAAAACAGGACTTAGTCCCTGCAACGACTCTGTCATTCCTACCTATACTGTTATGGGACAAACACATTTGTGATTGGTAGATGTAGGGATTATAAAGATAAAAATACAAGACTGTTTAAATGGAGCTTAATTGCAGATAATGGTCACGACTTTGAAGGAAGACAGATGCATTTGGTAATGGCAAAAATGGACTGAAGTGGACTGAAGTAGTGAATATTTGCACACGCAATCAGTGTAATGTATATGTATTGTAGCATACTAATAGCATAAGACTAAATATTTTTTAAAATGAAGCCATCTTTCGACATTGATGGGTTTTTTTAAGAGGGAAGGTGTTATGGTATTATGGCTTTAGGTGTATTTTGTCCTTTTTATGAAGGTTGAGACAAAGGTGCTGAGCAATTCTGCTCTACAGCCAAGCAAGTAAATGGCTTATGAGACTTTTTTTAAAAATGTTGGAGCAATAGCAGCAGTCTGGATGAGTGGGGTCAAGCTCCCACAGAATCAGGATTTTTCATTTTAATTTTCAGTGGCGGCTGCTAGGGTCATGAAGCTGGACGTGGAAGCTCTTATTCCTCTCTGTCACAGCTGAGAGCTAGAGGTTTTCTTCCTGCTTCTAGAATTGCATTTGAGACAATCTGTTTTAATGAATTTGCTTTTGCCAAGGATGTATTTAAGACCATAAGACATAGGAGTGGAAGTAAGGCCATTCGGCCCATCGAGTCCACTCCGCCATTTAAATCATGGCTGATGGGCATTTCAACTCCACTTCCCTGCACTCTCCCCGTAGCCTTTGATTCCTTGTGAGATCAAGAGTTTGTTGTTCTCTGCCTTGAAGGCATCTCACGTCCCGGCCCCCACTGCACTCCGTGGCAATGAATTCCACAAGCCCACCACTCTCTGGCTGAAGAAATGAAGAAATTTATGGGATGTTACTACATTTGAACAGTTACTGTTTGTTTAGTAATTAAATAATCTATTATTCTGTTAAGTTTTCCAATAGAATTAAGTTATACTTCGTTAACTATAGCGTATCAGTAAAATGTGTTTTGTTTCAAGACTAGTAGTTTGACCAATCAAATTACATCCAGAACTCAACACTTGGCGCTTGCCTTTTAAAATAAGAAAAAGTTAGGATCTAGGATATCTTTGTCATACTTTAAGGGGATTTGGTCTGGCCCATAACAAAGGAAATATGGGGCAACTTTTTTTAAACACAGTGGTTCATGTGTGGAATGAACTGTTAGAGGAAGTGATGGATGCAGGTAGACTTGCGTTTAAAAGACACTTGGGTAAGTACATGAATAGGATAGGTTTGGAGGGGTGTGGGACAAACACAGGCAGGCGGGACTAGTTTAGTTTGGGAATGTGGTCAGCATGGACTAGTTGGACCAAAGGATAGGTTTCCATGCTGTATGACTCTGAGATCAGCCAGGTGGACCTCAAAATGAGTTTCTGATCGAACTAGATTATCAGCCCCAATCAGGTAGCCCTGGCTAACCGATAGAACAGTACTGTCAGACATCCTACTCACTCTGAAAGGAACTGGATCAGTATCAAGGACTCTCCACAGGTAAATAAAGAGTGACTTGGTGACAGGATACTGTCTCTGTCGAGTTAGTTCAGTGGTATTGAGAGAAAAACATGCTCTTGAAGAAATCTGCCCCTTCTTCGGAGTTGTGGTAAGCATTTCTGGCATCGTGCCATTATTTGGAAAGCTTGACTCATTCGGCCCTGCCATTGAAGACTGGGCCCAATATGTGGAAAAATGTGTTATTTTTTTCTGGGCAAATGACTTTGGGGCAGATAAAAAGCAACGAGTAATTCTCCTGACAGCATGTGGATCTGTGGGTTTTTTTTTCAGTCATTAGCCTAACTAGGCACCAGACACTAAAATCTTTGAAGAGTTGATACAACTACTTCAGTAATATTATGACCCCAAGCAGCCTGTAATCCTCAGGTGCCTGCTGTTTTATTTGGCAGTTCAAGAACCAAGGAATCCATATCGGGATTTTTGACTTGTTTACGATGACTGGCATATGACTTAGGGTTAAACCAAAGTGAGCTGCTGAGACCCCATTTGGAATGAGGAATTAATGATGTAATCATGCAAAAGTGCCTATTAGCTTGAAGCCTAACTGGACTTTACACAGGCACTAGAACTTTTTTTACATCGGAAAATGTAAGTGGAGCATACGAGTATCCTGATGGAATTGGACATTTTCACCAGTCTGATTGAGCTTGGGGAACACCACTTGAGTGCAGGCAATTGCATAGCTTCACTCAGGAAATATCCTCAAAGAGGGGCTGTAGGTCAGCCCCAGCCAAATCAAGCCTTGGTCAGACAGTAACAATTTTCTTCTTGGTCAAGGCCGTCAAGCCATTGTTGCTGCCAGTATGCAGCCCCATGCCAGTTAGAGTCCTACTAGACCTAATTCGACAAAGAGAACTCCATGGCTCATGTCCAGGACAGTGCAGACTCTGGAAGATCCACTTATATCTTGTTTGGAAGTGAAGTCGCTCAGCAACACCTAAATCAGAACCAATCAAAATAAATGTCTCATTAAATGGTCACCTGATGCTAATGGAGGCTCTTACCAGCACAGCTGTTTCAGTGATTGTAGATCCAGTCTTTAACAAAATTTACCCTGGACTCCAAACCTAATCTTTGCGCTAGACTGAGAACCTGCACCAGGGAACCTCTTACAGACTAAAGCACAACTTCAGTTCCAGTCTCTTATGAGCTGGTTCAGTTACCATTGATTGTAGTAAAAGGCTCTGATCCAAGCCTGATGTGGTGCATTTGATTGAGAAAGATTCACGTAGATTGTTTTAACATTTTTCAGTTCAGAAATGGCTGCCTTAGTGAAGTTTAGATTAGATTCCCTACAGTGTGGAAACAGGCCCTTCGGCCCAGCAAGTCCACACCGCCCCTTGGAGCATCCCACCCAGACCCATCCCCCATAATCCACACACCCCAAACACTATGGGCAATTTAGCATGGCCGATCCACCTAGACTGCATATCTTTGGACTGTGGGAGGAAACCGGAGCACCTGGAGGAATCCCACGCAGACACTGGGAGAATGTGCAAACTCCACGCAGACAGTCACCCGAGGCTGGAATCGAACCCGGGTCCCTGGTGCTGTGAGGCTGCAGTGCTAACCACTGAGCCGCCGTGCCGAAGTACCTAATTAAGCATCCGGAAGTTTTTCAGAAAGGTCTAGGAGCTATCAAAGGAGCCAAGGCCACCTTGCGTGTTGACCGGGAAGCAATTCCACAATTCTGCAAGGCCCACCAAGTGCCATTTGCCTTGCGGGCAGATGTATAGGCAGAAATCAAAAGGCTGGAAAACAAAGGAACCATCAGTCAGTTCAGTCTGTGGAATGGGCAACATTGGTCATACCAATCTGTGAAGCCCATTGAGTCAGCTTGCCTTTTGTGGGGATTTTAAACAAGCAATAAACTGCTTTCCACAGCTCCTTAAATACTCAGTCCCTCACATAGAGGATTTAAATGCCAAGCAGGCAGGGGGGTTGTCTTTCATGAAGTTGGACATGTTCCATGCATACTTGCAATTACAGTTGGATGAGGATTCCCAGAAGTATGCTACAATTAATAACCATAAAGGTTTATACCAAAATGCGATTGTCATTTGGAGTATCGTCAGCCTGTGTAACTTTTTAACAGACATAAGAACTAGGAGCAGGAATAGGCCATCTGGCCCCTCAAGCCTGCTCCGCCATTTAATAAGATCATGGCTGATCTTTTTGAGACTCAGTTCCACTTACCCGCCCACACACCATAACCCTCAAATTTCTTTACTGTTCAAAAATTTATCTAGCCTTGCCTTGAACACATTCAGTGAGGCAGTGAATTCAGTGAACTGCTTCACCGGGCAGGGAATTCCACAGATTCACAACCCTTTAGGTGAAGAAGTTCCTCTCGACTTCAGTCCTACATCTGCTTCGCTTCATTTTGAGGCAATGCCCCCTAGTCGTAGTTTGACCTGCTAGTGGAAACAACCTTGCCTCCGCCTTATCTATTCACTTCATAATCTTAGATGTTTCTGTAAGATCTCATCTCATTCTTCTGAATTCCAATGAGTATAATCCCAGCCTACTCAGTCTCTCCTCATAATCCAACCCTTTCAACTCTGGAATCATCCGAGTGAATCTCCTGCACCCTCTCCAAAGCTAGTATATCCCTTCTCAAGTAAGGAGACCAAAACTGCACACAGTACTCCAGGTGTGGCCTCATCAAGACCCTATACAGCTGCAGCATAGCCTCCCTGCTTTTAAACTCCAGCCCTCTAACAATGACAGACAAAATTCCATTTGCCTTTTTAATTACCTGCATGACGGACAATGGAGAACATTTACAATGTTACCCCAGGGCATCATTTATCTAGACAATGTGCTAATAACAAGGAAGTTCAATAAGAACCACGTGGAGAATTTGCATATATTCCTTTAATGTTGCTCCCAGGCAGGTGTATGCCGTAGAAGGGAAAAATGTGTTCCAAGCACTTCACATGACCTATTGGAGCTGCAGAGTCCACAAGACCAGGTTACACCTGTTGGGAGATACAGTCAGGGTGATCAAAGGTACCCCAGATCCCAGTTCTGTGCTGGAGCTTAGGTCTTCCCTTAAGCTAGTGAATTATTACAGAAAGTTCATACGTGACATGGTCTCCATCCTAGCACCTTTGAATCAGCTCTTTAAGCGTCAGCCTTGGAAACGGTCATGTAGCTACTCCATAGCTTTCAGGGAAGTGAAGAAACAGCTATCATCCTCTGAGGTGTTGGCACACTATAATCCCAAGCAAGATCTGGCATTGACATACAAATCCTCCCTGTGCAGCATTGTGGTAGTAATAGCTCATTGGTGGCCTAATGGAAAGGAAAGCCCAATAGGACATGCATCCAGGACTTTGGCTAATTCAGAGCATAAATGCAGCTAGATAGAGAAGGAAGGCTTGGCATTCATGTTCGGAATCAGGAAGTTCCACCAATGCCTTTTCAGACGTAAATTTTTAATAAAACGGACCACACACCTCTGCTAGCTCTGCTTAAAGTGGACTAGGCATGCTGACCATAGCTTCAGGCCAAATTCAGCAGTGGGTTCTCAAAACTAAGTGCATATAATTGCAAGTCAGAACACTGTCCGGGAGGCCAAGTAGCAAACGCTGATGCATAGGGCTGCCTCTTGCTGGCAGACGCGGCACCAATGGTGGTGTTAGTTGAAGAGTCCATAATGGTTTTAAATTTTCTGGGCAAACTTCTCGTGACAGGTGACAATATCAGGTTTTGGAAGCGTAAAGATCCAGTCCTGACCAGGCTGAAACAGGTGGTGACACTGGGGAAACCAAAGGACTGACACAATCAGAATTGAAACCTTTTTGGACCCAGAGAGTCCAGATCATAGGAGAAGATGGGGATATTATTATGGAGAGCAAGAGTGATTGACCAGAGCAAAGATCGCTGCCAGATACTGGCTGAACTCTTCCAGAATCATCCAGGAATTTCGTAAATGAAAATGTTGATGAGAAGTTATGTTTGGTGGCCAGGACCTAGACCCTTTGGTGGGTCAGTGCTCAGAGTGTCAACAGATCAAAAATTAACACCACCAGTTCCCCCACATTCTTGGGAGTGGCCGGATGAATCCTGGACTCAGTTACACGTCGACTATGCAGGTCCTTTCATGAGCTCAGTGTTCTTAGTCATTGTGGACACCCATTCAAAGTGGCTGGATACACAGAGTTTGTTCAATAAATACAGGGATGATAGAAAAAATTGTGCATATCTTTTGCAATAAACAGACTCCCAGAATTGTTAGTCATGGATACTGTGCTATCATGTATTAGCAGGGAGTTTGAACATCTCCTAAAGTCAAATGGCATTCAACAATGGACAGCTCCATACCAACCATCATTCAATGGTCTTGCAAAAAGGGCAGAGCAAACTTTGAAGGCATACTTAAAGAAACAGCCTGCAGCTTCACTAGCTATCAAACCATCCTTGTTCCTATTTGATTATAGGACCACCCCTCATTCAACTACAGAGATAACTCAGAAAACTCAGACCACGTTAAATGTGATCGTACTGGGGAGGTGAAACGATATCAAGATCACCAATGCCAGACACAAGACTCCACCAGGCCAGAGAGATAGAGTTTACTTCAGAGAAGAGTTTGGCAAAGGTAAGAAGCATGGTTGACACGAGGTCAGATCCTGAGGTGTACAAAGTTCAGGTAGGTGTGACTGTCCTGAACAAGCATGGGGACCGTATGAAAGCTGCAAACTCATGAACGGTGCAGAGCAAAATGTACCGGCTCCTTGACAGCCTTTCCAACTGTCCCTGAACCATGTGTTCTTCCTTTCCATCAAGCGTTGAAGATATCTCTGAATAAGAGATGGACACCAGCAGATGTCACCGCTTCAATGCCTTTGCCATCTGAAAAAGAAAGTAAATTTCTTCAGAGATAATCCAGGTGCAACAGGTGAACTACTGTTACAAGTCACCTGTGTCAGAGGAACCTGACCCAGTGCTAAACCCCTCCCTCCTGCTGACCCCCAGGAGGAATGACAAAAATGAATCAGCATATGTCCTCAGACTATGAGGGGGACGGATGTAGTGATTATAACAAGGGCAGCCAGGCGGACTTTGTAGAATATGAGTACCCTGACTGGGGCTGTTAATATAGTCCAATCAGTGATCCCTGGCTGACATAGCAGAACAGGATTGTCAGACATCCTGTTCACTCTGAGACCTGGCTCTGAGGCACCTGGATCATGCCAAGGACTGTCCAACTTTAAATAAAGGGTGACTAGGTGACGGGTTACATCCTCTGAGTTACTTCAGTCGATTTGTCAGGATGGGTTAAGTAAGAATTTCCCTCTGTTTCTCTTTTATCATATACTTTTATGCTGACATCCTAAGAGGTGGAATTCAAGGCAAAAAACAAGGTCAAGAACTGCAGGCTTGCATTTGTTTAGAACTCTGATTATTGCATATTCATACTAAATACAAATCTTCATAGTCATCTGAAATAGTCATGTCTCTAATCTTTCTGAATAATTGTTGTGAGCCTGTTACCTGCATGTCCTTCTCTCTCTGTTGACTTAACTCTGTCCTCAGTTAGTATGTATGCCCAGTGTGGAGCAGCTCTGTGACATCATTACAAAGTTGTTCCAGGGCCCTAAATATTGCAACAGGTTTCCTCACCACCTGCCACAGACCCAATGCAGTTAGGATTGTAAAGAAGATTTTAAGAGATTTCTATTCTGCACTGGGCAATTACTAGGCTCCAGTCAGAACAAAGAACATACAAACTTGTTGTTGATAAAATCCAAAAGCTGTGTTCTCTGCGTTAAAGCTCAATCAAATCCCAACTAGCCCATTAGCACTGCCTGAAGCCCGACCATGTCACATGATTCACCTCTTAAAGAGACACTGACCCCACGTGACGTACACCAACTATAATAACAGATTTGAGTTCAAAATAGAGATGTCTTACTGCAGTTATACAGGGCTGTGTCGAGACCACACGTGGAGTATTGTTTGCAGTTTTGGTTTCCCTTCCTAAGAAAGGATGTTCCTGCCATAGAGCAAGTGCAGCAAAGGCACACTAGGCTGACACTGGGGATGGCAGGATTGGCATGTGAGGAGAGATTAGTTTGACTGAGTCTGTACTGTCTGGAGTTTAGAAGAATAAGAGAGGATCTGATTGGAATGTACAAAATTCTGACAGGGCCAAACACTGATACCCATGGCATTCAGGTAGGAATTGACCCATTTATGTTTGGCAGGTAATCTTACTGTATTGCTGTTGACTAATTACGGTGTAAAAACAAAGGAATTGCAAATGCTGTAAATCGGAAACATAAACAGAAATTGCTGGAAAAGGGTCACTAGACCTGAAACATTAACTTTGATTTCTCTTCAGAGACGCTGCCAGACCTGCTGAACTTTTCCAGCAATTTTTGTTTTTGTGACTGTTTTACAGTGGATTGAAGTACAAAATATTATGTATTATTCTCACAACCGCATTGTCAGGGTCTTCAAGAAATGTTCACCTTTCTGTTTGCATCTGCTAACGGGCTATATTTTGCTGACACATCTTTCACGGCCAGTTCACGGTCACTTCCAGATTTTGAAATCTGAACAGTTCAAGAAATATCCACAGTCAAATGGGGAAACTGGGTGTCATATACGGATGGACAGCACGATTTAGTAATGTTTATACAGACTTGTTAAATTACCAATCTATCCCAATCCACCTGACTACACCTGGAATATTGTGTGTGCATTTTTTGTCATCTTATATGAGGAAGGTGGTTCTTGCTGTACAGAGAGTCCAGCAAAGATTTACCAGAATGATTCCTGGGATGGCTGACACATGAGAGATTGAGCCAGTTAGGATTGTATTCATTGGAGTTTAGAAGAATGAATGCATCTCATAGAAACAATGGCACCTTTGTACAGGTGACACAATTTTCACTTTTTATTTTGAATTCAAGTGACAATAAAGGATATTCTATTAAATTCTAACAAGATGAGACTGGTTTGATGCAGGAAGGATATTCCTGATGAACCTTTTAAGATTGAGATGAGGAGAAATTTCTTCATCCAGAGAATGGTGACCCTATGGAATTCACTGTCACGGAAGGTGATTGAGGCCAAACATTGTATTTTCAAGAACGAGGAAGACAAAGCTATTGTGACTAAAGGGATCAAGGGGTATGGAGGGAGGAAAGGAGTAGGGTATTGAGTTTTGATAAAATATGATCATAGTGAATAGTGAAGCAGGTGAATGGCCTACTCCTGCTGCTGTCTTCTGTTTTAGTCCATTGAAGTGTATTTCAGTCAGACATGCTAATTGGTAGAAAAATGAAGGTACAACTCCCTGGTTTATCAAAGGGCCAGACTGATTTCACATTTGAATCCATAAGTCTATAAAAATGTTTCTAACAAGGAGCTGTCTCACCAATAACAACAGAATCACAGAGCACAGAAGCAGACCCTTCAGTCCAACCAGTAGATGCCAACCATGTTCCCAAACTAAACTAGTCCCATCTGCTTGCACTTGGCCCACACCCCTCTAAACACTTCTTATTCATGTACTTTATCCAAGTATCTTTTAAATGTTGTAACCGTACCCGCATCCACCACTCTCTGTGGAACTTCATTCCACACACGAACAACTTTCTAACAATAAAAATTTGCCCCTGCTGTCTTTTTTAAATCTTTCGCCTCTCACATTAAAAACATGCCCCTTAGTACTTGGGGAAATGACACCTGCCATTCACGTCATCTAAATCCCTCATGATTTTATAAACCTCTATAAGGTCACTCCTCAACATCCTCTTCTGAACCATCTCCACCTTAATAATATTCTTCCTGTAACAGGGTGAACAGAACCAGGCACAGTACTCCAGAAGAGGCTTCGCCAGTACCCTGTACAACCTCACTGTGACGTCCCACTCCTATATTCAGAGGCTTGAGCAAGGAAGAGAGCCATGCTAAATGCTTTCTGAACAACCCTATCTATATGTGATGCAAACTTCAAAGAATTATGTACCTGAACCTCTAGGTTTCCCCATTCTCCAACACCATCCAAGGCTCTACTTTTAATTATATAAATCTTGCCTTTCTTATACCAGATGCAATACCTTGCATTTATCCAAAGTAAAGTTGAATTTGGGAAATCAAGAACGAAGTGGGAGAAAGGGTTGTGCCAAATGTATTGCTTTTTTACCACTGCGTCATTGATTAACTGAGGGGAGGCGGGGGGCAGTTTGCAGGGAGATGTTGTGTTAGATGACAGATACAAAAGAATCAATTGAGATAAGCTGAAGTTCTGCCCACTCGTGTAGCACTTCTAGGCATTTGTAATTAGAATGTCTTCTCATGTTGTCATCAGTATAATGTAACTTGTGAACAGTTACTTAGATGTGGTAAACCCCATCTGTGCAACATTCCCAGACCAGATCACCAAAGTTATCTTACGGTTTGGCTAGGGCTCAGTAATATGGATTTTTAAGAGAATAAATCTACCAGATTCCATACCTTTGAGCAAACAACCAACTTTACAATGCAATATTAGAACAGTAAAAATCTATAATATGTGTATAACTTATTTTTAACAGAAGTAGCATGTGGTAGATGTAGATAATAGACCATGATTAATCATCCTATAGTGTGCACGTAACAAATGATCAAGAAAGATCTCTCATTTCTCAGCAATCGCCATGTCCCTTCCCCCACTTTACTGACATAATGAGTCATCAAATCTCATTAAATTTCACAAGAAATTACAACTCTTCACATTTTCCTATCTGGTTTTCAAGCTCCCCAGCAAGAACCACTCCAACATGTATTGCTTCATTGACTGCTGTCATTCTGGTCCATCAAGTCCCTGCCATGGGCTTACATTTCCCCTGGATTCTGAAACTGCACTCCGTCATTCTATCTTCACTGACAGCTAGCCTAGCCAAACCAAACCAGTTCTGTCCTTTTTTCCCCTCCCCTGGCTTCCATCTTTTCAGCTGCACCAGCCAAATATTGCACAAATGGGATTTTTAACCCTAACCTTTTTCTTGTCTGCAGTGAAGTATTAGTGCTGAACAGCTTCTTCTAAGCCCCTCTGGCTTTCCCCAAAACAACAATCCTCCCACTTTCTAAGTCCTGACTCCAGCATTTAAATGCTTACTAATTGGTAAGACTTTACCCTGAGTCCAAACAGCACAAAGCCATCTATCTGCTCTTGACTCCTCACGGAGTCCCATATGTGTAGTTCAGCTGATTTTGCAACTTTCCCCTGCTGCCTTTTGCTGACTAATTGACTGCAGTGTTTGTTGAACTGTCCTGCATGACCTATACGAACATTACAATAAGCCCCTCCTCTGTTGCTAGTCAGAAACATGTATTGCCACATAGACATTCTCAGAACTGAGTGTGCTCTGAATGTCACAATAACAGGCTCCTGAGCACAATGAATCCTTACAAAAAGGAAGATTCGCCTCACTTGGGATGTGCCTTTTCTGCTGTAAATTATTTGTGGTACATTGCCTACACCTTATCATTACTACTATAACAGCTGTTTTTGAAAAAAACAAAAAAAATGTATTTAAGATTTCTCTCCACCTTAAGGATAACAATCTTTGCTTTTATAGTCTTTTTACCTAATTGAAGTCATTCATCCCTGTTGCCATTCTATAAAAGCCCATCTGTACTCTTGCTAAAGCAAGACAGTGTATTTCCCAAAATAATAATCTTTTGCTGGAGGAATGAACTGATTCGTGTATTCCCTTTAGCCTTTATACCTTTTAGAACATAGAACAGTACAGCACAGAACAGGCCCTTCAGCCCACGATGTTGTGCTGACTATTGATCCTCATGTATGCGCCCTCAAATTTCTGTGACCATGTGCATGTCCAGCAGTCTCTTAAATGATCCCAATGACCTTGCTTCCACAACTGCTGCAGGCAGCGCATTCCATGCTCTCACAACTCTCTGTGTAAAGAACCCGCCTCTGACATCCCCTCTATACTTTCCTCCAACCAGCTTAAAACAATGACCCCTCGTGTTAGCCATTTCTGCCCTTGGAAATAGTCTCTGGCTATCAACTGTATCTATGCCTCTCATTATCTTGTATACCTCAATTAGGTCCCCCCTCCTCCTCCTTTTCTCCAATGAAAAAAAGTCCGAGCTCAGTCAACCTCTCTTCATAAGATAAGCCCCCCAGTCCAGGCAGCATCCTGGTAGACCTCCTCTGAACCCTCTCCAAAGCATCCACATCTTTCCTATAATAGGGCGCCCAGAACTGGACGCAGTATTCCAAGTGCGGTCTAACCAAAGTTTTATAGAGCTGCAACAAGATCTCATGACTCTTAAACTCAACCCCCCTGTTAATGAAAGCCAAAACACCATATGCTTTCTTAACAACCCTGTCCACTTGGGTGGCTATTTTAAGGGATCTATGTATCTGCACACCAAGATCCCTCTGTTCCTCCACACTGCCAAGAATCCTATCCTTTACCCTGTACTCAGCTCTCAAATTCGACCTTCCAAAATGCATCACCTCGCATTTATCCAGGTTGAACTCCATCTGCCACCTCGCAGCCCATCTCTGCATCCTGTCAATGTCCCGCTTCAGCCTACAACAGCCCTCTACACTGTCAACGACACCTCCAACCTTTGTGTCGTCTGCAAACTTGCTGACCCATCCTTCAATCCCCTCATCCAAGTCATTAATAAAAATTACAAACAGTAGAGGCCCAAGGACAGAGCCCTGTGGAACACCACTCACCACTGACTTCCAGGCAGAATATTTTCCTTCTACTACCACTCGCTGTCTTCTGTTGGCCAGCCAATTCTGTATCCAGACAGCTAAGTTCCCCTGTATCCCATTCCTCCTGACCTTCTGAATGAGCCTACCATGGGGAACCTTATCAAATGCCTTGCTGAAGTCCACGTACACCACATCCACAGCTCGACCCTCATCAACTTTTCTAATCACATCCTCAAAGAACTCGATAAGGTTTGTGAGGCATGACCTGCCCCTCACAAAGCCATGTTGACTGCATTTGATCAAGCCATGCTCTTCCAGATGGTCATAAATCCTAATTTTGTTGGAAAGAATAAGTGAATAATGGTTTAGTTTCTACGATTTTCTTGAATGTGAGTTTAATTTGAAGTATGTGTCTGTGCTTTAAAGTTTAAAATGTTTTTTCTAGGCTGTGTGGGCTTTGGGAAATATTGCAGGTGATAGCGCAGTATGCAGGGATTTTGTCCTCCACTGTGCAATTCTTCCACCATTGTTACAGTAAGTGAATTTTCAGAGATTTTTCATAATTATATTAACATGTATGTCAAGAGGTACAAGAGTTGCATGCCGAAGTAGGAAGTAATCCAAAACTGTACAGACTAATTAAGGTAGAGAGATCATAACTATTTGTTTAGGTGATGGTGTCAAAACTGGACAGTAAAAAGAAGATTTTACAGATACAAAAGTGTTGAGGGGTGGGGTTTCACGTCTAGCGCAATATGAACCCGAGGTCATGGGTGAGACCATCTTCATGGGTATAGAACTTGGCTATCAGTTTCTGCTGGGTTATTCTGCATTGTTGTGTATCACAAAGGCTGCCAGTTCTGATGTACCACAGCAAAAAACCGCAATGACTTCCTCAGAAGACAGACACAGGATACGATCGATGGAGTACCCTTCATTGTCCAGTGCTTCCCCAGATTGGTGGGACTATGCCATGTTCTTCGCAGCCTTCAGGATGTCATTGATGATTAGCATCTCACCAAGAACATCCCCACACTTCCACTTCTCGCCTTCAAACAACTGTCAAACCTTAAACAGACCATCATTCGCAGAAAACTGGCAACAGTCTTCATGACAACATCGACCACAACACCTCACAACCCAGCTATGGCAACGTCTGCAAGACATATCAAATCATTGACGTGGATACCACCATCACACATGAGAAAGCACCCACCACATACACAGATTTTCATGTGACACAGCCGATACTCAAGTGACATGGCCACTGTTGTCTATCTCATACCCTGCAGGCAAGGATGCCCTGGAGCTTGGTAAATTGGCGAGACCATGCAGACCCTACAATAACGGATGAAAAGACAACGCACAACAATCGCCAAACAGAAATGTTCCTTTCACCAGCACCCCCCCCCCCCCCCCCAAAAGTTAGGGAACACTTCAGCAGTCAAGGACACTCAGCCTCTGATTTTCGGGTAAGCATCCTTCAAGGCAGCCTTCAAGATACGTGTGGTAATGTTTTGGATAACTTGTTACTTTGGTTAGACCCTCCGCATGCAACTCTTATACCTATCATGTTATTTCAGCCATGTGGTTGTCCCCAGCATCACCTTTTTATTTTAATTTTTTTATAATTATCTCACTGCTTCATTTAATCGGATAATAAGTCATCACTTCACTTGTTATTCAGCTGTTGACACTGTACTCACACCATCTCACACCTCTGATCACCTGTAGAGACTTAGAGTCACACTCCACTCATACCATTTGCATGATCTTTTGATTTCTCTGCCCTTGATCTCTCTGCCTATAAATTCTGTGCCTGTGTGCTTCTCTCTCACTTCACCTAACAAAGGGGCTATGCTACGAAAGCTTGTGATTTCAAATAAAACTATTGGACTATAACCTGGTGTCATGTAACTTCTGACTTTGTCCACCCTGGCACCTCCACATCATGGTTCGATACAGACTGTTAACATACACTATTAATTGTCCCTTCCCTCTAATGCTGTTGTATGTTAAAATATTAACATTAATGGATAAAAAGCGGAGTCATAATTTTCCAAGTGTGTGCAGCATTGAGTTGGGAATGTTGTCTGAGCTAGAACTGTGTATGACTTTGTCTAGTGCACACTGTTTACTTGTAATCTGATTATAGGGTACAAGCATTCATCCAGTGTTTTGTTCTAGATTTGTGCTTTTCCTGCAGGTTACTGACAAAATCTAACAGACTCACAATGACACGAAATGCCGTATGGGCACTGTCTAACTTATGTAGAGGCAAAAACCCACCTCCTGATTTTGAGAAGGTAACTATCCTCTGTGACATTGTCTGTTACCTTTTGAGATAAGTATATATCACTGTGATCTTTAGCCTCAGTTAGTTGTAATGTTTCTGTTTTCTCAATAAATTAGGACTGTTTTTGTACAAAAATGCTGTGTTACGCAATGGGCAGGTTGAAATCAATGAGTTTAGATGTTTATCTTTAATTCACGCAACATATAAAATATAAACGTTGTTTTCTTATTTACAGGTATCCCCCTGTTTACCTGTGTTGTCCAGACTACTGTTCAGCAGTGACCCTGACTTGCTTGCTGATGCTTGTTGGGCATTATCTTACCTGTCAGATGGCCCCAATGAAAAAATTCAGGCTGTTATTGACTCTGGGGTTTGCAGGAGATTAGTGGAACTCTTAATGTAAGTATACTTATATGAGGTGAACATCTTTGTTTCTTACGTGGTCATGGATTTGACAGATATACTAAGAGGTCGATTTTCAACCCTTTATAAACATTTTTGAAAATTTGAGGAGTTTAGCTAGTGTTACAACCAGGTGAAGAGGGGTGATTTGGCTCCTATTTTTATTCCCTTTTTAGTTGCAGCAAATGTTTTTGTTTTGTTTTAATATATAGTTATCACACTTCAAGATTTAGTTAAAAATTTAGTTAATTAGATGAAAATGAGGAAGAAAGTTATCAAGATTTTCTTGAGTGAAAGAAAGGAATTTCATTATCTACTAACCTTGAGAAAAATAATAAAAATGTGACCCAAGTCTATACTGTTTGAAAATCCTTGGAGTCTTTTTGGTATTAACTTTCTTTACCTCAGAGTATAATTGTTTAATTATTGACTGGTATCCATAGCAGTGGTGTAGTTTGTTGATACCCTTGAGTTTCAGTGTATGGTTGTTTCCCAATTTGTTTGTCTTTTCAACAAGTATACAATCTTCTGAGATGATAAGTGACAGGGAAGAGAATATTTCAGTCCTTGCTGTTACCAATTCATGTTACTTTTCTATTTTTTTTTAATTCGTTCAAGAGATTTAGACATTGCTGGTTGGGCTAGCCTTTATTGTCCATCCCTAGCACCCTGCAGAAGGTGGTGAGCTGCCATCTTGAACCGCTGCTGCAGGTCAATTTGGTGTAGATACACACACAATGCTGTCAGGGAGGGAGTTCCAGAATTTTGATCCAGTGATACTGAAGGAACACTGATATGTTTCCAGGTCAGGGTGGTGAGTAGCTTGGCAAGCAACTCGAAAGTGGAGGTATTCCCATGTATGTGATGCTAGTGACTTTCTAGATAGAAATAGTCATGTTCTTTGAAGGTATTATGCAAGGACAGTGAATTTCTGCAGTGCTTGTGGTTAGTACACTATGTTCCTACTGAGTGTTGATAGTGTAGGAAATGCATGTTTTGAGATGTAGTGCCAGTCAAACAGTCTGCTTTATCCTTGATGGTATCAAGCTTAAGCGTCATGAAGCTGCACTCCTCCACACAGCACTCAAGTTTTACTGCTGAAAATCAGCTGTTGAAATATAGTTCACCGTGTATTCCGGAACCTGGCTACATTGTTCCGAGATGGCAAACTGGCAAATGTGTCTAAGGTTTTAGAGTAGATTTGTTGCTCAGATTGTGTATGTTGTGGTTGGTTGGCTGGCTCACCGAAGTGGTTTGTTGTTCCACAGACATTTCATTACCCTGCTGGGTAAGGTCATCAATGTAGCTGCTGATGAAGCACCGTTGTGTTTTCCCGCCTGTTATTTAAACCTTGGTGTCCATTGAGCTCGATTACCTCCCTTCCGGTTTCCCTTGCTATGGAGTGTATGTGGGGTCAAGCTCTACCTGTTTTCTTTCTTTGAAGAAAGCCATCAGCAAACACATAGAGCTTGACCTCATATACACTCCATGGCTGAGGGAAACCGGAAGTGAGGTAATGCAGCTCAACGGACACCAGAGTTCAAATAACAGGCAGGAAGACACAACAGCACTTCATCGGAGGTTGCATTGATGATCTTACCCAGCAGAGTAATGAAACATCTGTGGAACAACAAACTAGCTCAGCAAGCAAGTCAACCAACCACAACATTGCGGATTTGCCTTTCATTCTCCTACTATGTGAAATAACCATACACTTGGATATTAAACCAAGTAATACAGATGTGAGTTTATTGATGCCTGATTCAGTTGCCTTATTTCTAATGTTTTTTGATGAAATGCTAATTTTAATGCAATGCTAATTTTAATGCAGACAGTTTTGTTAATTTCACGTTGGTCTCCTGTACTTGCCTTCATTTTGTTATTAGGTAATCATAGTTATTTTAGGGCATACTTGCCCTTTTTATAAAAGAAGCTTCAGATATAGGCCTCTAGTCCCGAAATGTCAGCTTTCCTGCTCCTAAGACGCTGCTTGGCCTGCTGTGTTCATCCAGCTCCACAACTCGTTATCTCGGATTCTCCAGCATCTACAGTTTCTACTATCTCTATTCCTAACGTTGATCTGTGAAGGTATATTTTGTGTTTTGCTGTATTTACTCTATTGGAATGTTGTCCTCCATATGGGCAGTCGAGATGGTGGTTTGTTTTATTACTGCCAATTTTGATGAGCTATAGATTAAGGATTGTTTCTGATGAAGCACCTTTCTTCTCCTCAATGTTTTCCTTAATGAACAGAACCTGGCAATTTTTCCACCACCTGAATTGAGTTGTGGCTTGCTATGGTTCACACTGTTGAAACACCAAACTGCTGTGTTGAGCTCCTACTACTTCAGACATTTTTAAAAGAAACATTCCATGGCAGATTCCTGAGCAAAGCACGTTAAAATTGTCCTTTATGGTTTAACTGTTAAAGGTGATATGTTGAATGTATAATTGCTGACCAGGTGTTTTTGTCAATTTCTTCATAGGCATAATGATTATAAAGTTGCATCACCAGCATTAAGAGCTGTTGGTAACATAGTAACAGGTGATGATGTCCAGACACAAGTAAGTGCAGCAATGACTTGCGCATCTGGAGTCAATAGTAAATCGGTTATTTTGATGTTGCCTTCAGTTAAAATTAATTTAATTTAATTAATTTAGTTCAAATTAATTAATATAACTGAAACTCTGAGAGAGCAACAGATGTTTTAATGAATTTGTTCTGCTCAAGCTTTAGATTGCAGAACCTTTCTCCCCTTTAATGTTGGCATTATTTTAAACTTTATTAAAGCGAAGTAATTTACTGCAGCTTCACTGAACTTGATTGCAAGATATTGTTTAAAGTCTTAATTTTTGGCTTATCCAGGTCATATTAAATTGTTCAGCCTTGCCATGTCTTCTACATTTATTAAGTAGTCCTAAAGAATCCATAAGGAAGGAGGCCTGTTGGACTATTTCAAACATTACAGCTGGAAATAGAGCACAGATTCAGGTATAGCAAACGTAGTTTCCACTTGAAATCTCAATATATAATTAAAGATTGTCTTCAACATCTGTTGAAGCAGTTAATTTAAATTCTCTAAATTGCTTGAAACTACCTTGCAGTGTTTGCCAAGATCACAAACTTTCAACTCAAATTTATTGTTAGTGAATTTTAAATTGTAATGAGGTGGGTGCAGTTTGTTTTTATTTAAGTAATCAGATGTTTCCAAAATCCTATCACAAAATTTTCTAGATTGGAACATTTCTCAGGAAAATGCTAATAAAGAACACGTAGTTTCCCCAGAAGCTGAAAAGGCTTCATATGTGTGATACTGCGGAGTTGCTAAGTAGAGACATTCAGAAGAAGGCATTGCATTTAAACCGATGTCCTTCTGAATTTTTGTTTCTATTATGTTACAGTATTCTAGCTAAAATTACTATTTGTCTTTTCAAGAGATGGTTTTGTTGATCTAGGGACTTTAACAAAATGTCCTTTTCAAAATCACCAGATAGTAATGTGATAGTGTCAGCTATAGATCAGTTGGTAAACCTTCATCTACACTTTGCCATTTTGTAGGTTCACATCCCACTCCAGCACTATGAGCACAAAAATCAAAGCTGATGTTAGTGTTCAGTGCTGAGGAAGTGCTGCAATACCAGAAGTGTCATCTTTTTGATGAGGGTTTCCTCTGGAGGATCAGGTTTCCTCCCACAATCCAAAGATGTGTAGGCTAGGTGAAGCCATGGGAAATGCAGGGTTACAGCGATAAGGCACAGGGTGGGACTGGGTATAATGCTCTTTGGAGGATTGGTGTGGATTTGATGGGCCGAACAGCCTGACTCTGCACCACTGGGATTCAGTGATTCTCTTCTATCTTCCCTGGCCAATATTTCAGTCTTGCGTCTGCTGCAATGCTGCAGCGAGACTCGGCGCATTTTCTGCTTGGGGCCCCTGCAGCCTCCAAGATTCAAAATTGTATTCAATAACTTTAGAACCTGGACACCAATACCTGTGTCCTTTACCCACTTCCACACTCCAGGCCATCATGACACAGCTTACCTTCAACAAAGCCAACCAATTTTCACCAATGTTCCCCATTATCAGTTTTTCCTTCTCCCTGGCATATTATCATCCATCTCTTTGTCTGCCTAACTGTTATTTTGTCCATCTCCACTTATCCACCGACTCCTTCCCCCCCCCCCCCCACAGCAATCCCCATCTTCAGCATATATATTACCTTTTCCTAGCTACTCTCAGTTCAGAAGAAGAGTCACTGAACTGAGTTAATAAAGTGTGAAGCTGGGTGAACACAGCAGGCCAAGCAGCATCTCAGGAGCACAAAAGCTGACGTTTCGGGCCTAGACCCTTCATCCAAAGGGTCTAGGCCCGAAACGTCAGCTTTTGTGCTCCTGAGATGCCGCTTGGCCTGCTGTGTTCATCCAGCTTCACACTTTATTATCTTGGATTCTCCAGCATCTGCAGTTTCCGTTATCACTGAACTGAGTGTTAATTTTATTTTCCCTTCACAGATGCTGCCAGACCTGCTGAGTTTCCTCAGCAGTTTCTGTTTTACTTCTGATTTCCAGCATCCACAGTTTTTAGTTTTATTTTAGGGTGCGTTTCCAACATCCTGGCCAATTATGTACCTTTCATTCGCAGATGTGGCCATCACGGGCAAGGGCAACATTTATTGCCCATCCATAACTGCTGTTGAGAAGGTTGTGGTGAGTTGCCTTCTGAATCACTGCTGTCTATTTGCTGTAGGGAGACTTCGAATTTTCTCTGGCTTCATTTCTTCTGTCCTTTCTGGCAGTAGATACAACAAAATGCTTGCTAGACCATTTCAGAGGACAGTTAAGAGTCATCATAATCATAGAATCTCTACAGCGTGGAAGCAGACCATTCAGCCCATTGAGCCCACACCAACCCTCCAAAGAGCAATCCACCCAGACCCACCCTGTCCTTGTAACCTGCATTTCCCATGGAAAATGAATTTAGCCTGCACATCCTTGGACACGAAGGGCAATTTAGCATGACCAATCTACCTAGCCTGCATATCTTTGGAATGTGGAAGGAAATCCAAGCAAACACAGGGAGGATGTGAAAACTCCATATAAACAGTCGCCGGAGGGTGGAATCGAACCCAGGTCGCTGGTGTTGTGAGACAGTAGTGCTAACCACTGAGCTACCATGCATCCCACATTGCTGTGGGTCTGGAGTCACATGTTGGCCGGACTAGGTAATGATAGACGTTCCCTTCCCTAAAGGTTAATTGAACTACATTGGTTTATATGACATGTAACAATGGTTTCAGGTAATTGTTTGACTTTTAATTCCAGAATTTTATTTTGTACCTCTCCCAGTGTCAGCAAGAGCAGATTATCTGGTCAGTTGCTGTTTCTGAGATCTTGCTAAGAGTAAATTGGTGTCATATTTCTGACCTTGGAACAGTGTCTACCCTTCAATATCATGTCCACTGCTGTAAAGTATTTTGGGATGTCCTGTGATTGTGAAAGGTGCTATGTCTTTTTGTTCACTTATTTGAAACATTTTGTTTTCAAGGCTGTAATAGATGCAAACATCTTTCCAGTGCTGATTGACCTTCTGCAGAAAGCAGAATTTCGGACAAGAAAAGAGGCAGCGTGGGGCATCACAAATGCAACTTCTGGAGGAACACCAGAACAGATTAAGTGAGTGACATAAACACTTCATTTGTGTACCTTTCGTTCATTGTTTCTGATCAAAATTTTTTTAGATTGTGAAATGTTTTTCATTTTTGCCAACTCCTTTGCAAACTTCCATTTTGCAATTCTTAATATTAATTTTCCATTCAAGGGATCTGAGCTTTCTCCCTTTTGCAATATTATGAACATACAAAATAAGAGCAGAAGTAAATCATTCACCAATGAATAAATCATGACTGATCTGTTTGTGTTTTGAATTCCCCATTCCAGTTGATAACTCTTGATTTTATCTGCCCAGCAATCTATCCATCCGTGTCTTAAAGGTATTCCATGATCCAGGTTGTACCACATTCAGACGCAGAGAGTTTTAAAGCTGCAAGTCCTTGTGAGAAGAGATTTCTAATCACCTCTGACCTGAAAGGGAAATCCCTAATTTTAAATCTATGTCCCCTAGTCCTGGACTGACCCACAAGAGGACATGTATTTTCCACATCCATCATGTCAAGGTTATTCAGGCATTATACAGCTCAATCAAGTTACCCCTCACTCTTCTATACTCCAGTGGAATCAAGTCCAACATGTCCAAATTATCCTCATAAGACACCCCACACATTCCAGGTCAATCTAGTAAACTTCTGCATCATCTTCAATGCATTTGCAGGCTTCCTTAAAAAAAATACCAAAACTGCACACATTACTCAAGACAGATCTCACTAATGTATAGGTGAAGTATAGATTTTGTAATAAAGGATAGCATCCCATTTCTCTTTTTGATTATGTGCTGTACTTGCATAACGCCTTGGAGTCATAGAGATCTCCAGCACACGAAAAGACCTCAGTCCATCTCATCTGTGAAGTTCAGAAACAACCAACTATTTAACTCCACTTTTTCCAAAGCTTGATCCATCGCCTTGTTTGCCTGGGCATCGCAAGTACACATCTAAATACTCTCAGTGATAATGGGAACTGCAGATGCTGGAGAATCCAAGATAACAAAGTGTGGAGCTGGATGAACACAGCAGGCCAAGCAGCACCTCCTGAGATGCTGCTTGGCCTGCTGTGTTCATCCAGCTTCACACTTCATTATCTTAAATACTCATATGTCCAGGCTTTCTGCCTCTGACACCTTTTACTGATAGTGAGTTTCAGGTTCCCACCACTTTTTTTGGTGAAAAAATATTTTCCTCACATCTCCACCAAACCTTTTGCCCCATAACTTGAAGCAATGCCTCCTTACCCCCCACCCCACCCCACCGCATCCCCGGTCATTCACCCCCTTCATTATGGGGAACAGTTTCTTCCTGTTGACCTCATCTATACCCCACATAATTTTATGCATCTCAGTCATGTCTGCTCAATCTCCTCTGCTTTGAGGAAAACAACCCTAGTCTGGTCAATCTGTCTCCATAACTGAACCTGCAGGAGCCTGATAAATACCCCCTGCACCCTCTCCAGTGCTATTACATCCCTTGTATAATGTGGATTCTAGAACTGTACACAGTACTCTAGCTGGGGCCTAATCAATGCTTTATATACTTGCGGCAAAATCTCCCTGCTCTTAAACTCCATGCCTCAACGAATAAATCAAGTGTCCCACATACCTTTTTAACCACTTCATCCTCCTGTCCTGATATCTTAAGGATCTGGTGTAGGTGCACACCAGGGTTCCTCTGATCTTCCCAAGGGCCCTACTATTCATCATGTATTCACTTGCTTTGTTTGCCCTGCCCAAGTGCACAACCTCATTTGTATCAGGATAGATTTCCATTTACCACTGATTATCTCATCTGACAAGCCCATCTATGTGCTCTTGTAATCTAAGGCACTCCTCACTATTTGCCACACCACCAATTTGTGTATCATCTGCAAACTTACTCATTTATCTTCATACATTCGAGTCTAAATCATTTATATTAATTGCAAATAGCAAGACCCCCAATACTGTTGGATCCCATGGGTTCTTTACTATCTTTACGATCAGTCTACTATGTGCGACCTTATCAAAAGCTTTGCTGAAGTCCAAGTATTGCATCAAAGTCTTTGCCGTCTTCTACACATCTGATCACCTCTTCAAAAAATTCAGTCGATTTGGTTAGACATGACCTCTCCCCAACAAAATTATTCTGGCTGCCCTTGATTAATCACTGCGTCTCCAAGTGCAGATTAATTGTCCCACAGAATTCCCTCCAATAGTTTCCCCATCACCAAAGTTAGACTGACTCGCTTGTAGTTTCTTGGTTTATCCCTTGCTCCCTTAGAACATAAAACTGTACAGCACAGAAATGGGTCCTTCGGACCAAGATGGCATGCTGAACATGACGCCAAGTTAAACTAATACCTCTGCTTGACTTGGTCTGTATCCTTCCAAATCTTGGATATCCATGTGCTAACCTAAAAGTCTTCTAAACACCCCAATCGTATCTGCCTCCATCACCCCTGGCAGTGCGTCCACTCACTCACTACCCTGTTTAAAAAAAAACTTACCCCTCATGTCTCCTTTGAGCTTCCCCTTCTCACCTTATATGCATGCCCCTCCCCAATTTTAGACATTGCAACTCTGGGAGAAAATGATTCTGATCGTCAATTCTACGTATGCGTTTCATATTTGGGTACAATATTGGCTGTCTCCCAGTCCTCCTAAAGCTCTTGTGTGGCTATGGAGGAATTGAACTGTTATGCAAGTGCCCCTGCTATTTCCTCCCTTACCCCTTCAACAACCTGTGATATATTTCATATAACCTTGGAGAATTAGAGTCATAGAGTCACACAGTATGGAAAAAGACGTTTCAATCCAACCAGCCCAGACCAACCATAATCCCAAACTAAACTAGTCCCACCTGCCTGCATTTGGCCTGTATCCTTCCAAACATTTCTTATTCATGTATTTATCCAAATGTCTTTTAAATGTTGTAACTATACCGACAACTGTGACTTCCTCTGGAGGTTTATTCCATGCATGAGCCATTCTGTGTTTTAAAAAAAAAGTTGTCCCTCATGTCTTTTTTTTAATCTTTCTTCTCTCACCTTAACAATATTGCTGTTAGTCTTGAAATTCCCCAACCCTAGGAAAAGACACCTGCCATTCACCTTATCTATACCCCTCGTGATTTTATAAATCTCTATATGGTCACCCCTCAACTTCCTATGCTCCAGGGAAAAAAGTTCCAGGCTATCCACCCTGCTCTTGTAATTCAAATCCTCTATTCCCAGCAACGTCCTGGCAAATCCCTTGTGAACCCTTTTCAGCTTTAATAATATCCTTCCTAGAACAGTACAGAAGTACTGTACTATAACAGTACTTCAGAAGATGCTTCACCAACGTCGTGCACCAACTTCAACATAACATCCCGACTCCTATACTTGAAGGTCTGAGCAATGAAGGCAATTATGCTAACCTCCTTCTTTACCATCCTATCTATATGTGACACAAGCGTCAAAGAATTATGTACCTGAACCCTGAGGTGTTTCTGTTTGACAACTCTACCCAAGGGCCTACTTTAATTGCACAAGTCTTACCCTTCTTGATTTACCAAAATGCAATACCTTGCATTTATCCAAATTAAACTCCATCTGCCACTTTTCAAGCCAATTGACCTAATTGTTCAAAGATCTCTCTGTAATCTTAGGCAACTGTTTTCACTGTCCACTATACCACTAATTTTGGTGTCATTCGTAAAGTTACTAATCAGGTCTTCTTTATTCTCATCTAAATCATTTATATAAATGACAAACAAAAGTGGATCCAGCATCAACCCCTGTTGAACACCGCTGGTCACAGGCCTCCAGTCCAAAAAGCAGTTCTTCTTCATCACTGATAATGGGAACTGCAGATGCTGGAGATTCCAAGATAATAAAATGTGAGGCTGGATGAACACAGCAGGCCAAGCAGCATCTCAGGAGCACAAAAGCTGACGTTTCGGGCCTAGACCCTTCATCAGAGAGGGGGATGGGGGGAGGGAACTGGAATAAATAGGGAGAGAGGGGGAGGCGGACCGAAGATGGAGAGTAAAGAAGATAGGTGGAGAAGGTGTGGGTGGGGAGGTAGGGAGGGGATAGGTCAGTCCAGGGAAGACGGACAGGTCAAGGAGGTGGGATGAGGTTAGTAGGTAGCTGCGGGTGCGGCTTGGGGTGGGAGGAAGGAATGGGTGAGAGGAAGAACCGGTTAGGGAGGCAGAGACAGGTTGGACTGGTTTTGGGATGCAGTGGGTGGGGGGGAAGAGCTAGGCTGGTTGTGTGGTGCAGTGGGGGGAGGGGATGAACTGGGCTGGTTTAGGGATGCAGTGGGGGAAGGGGAGATTTTGAAACTGGTGAAGTCCACATTGATACCATATGGCTGCAGGGTTCCCAGGCGGAATATGAGTTGCTGTTCCTGCAACCTTCGGGTGGCATCATTGTGGCAGTGCAGGAGGCCCATGATGGACATGTCATCAAGAGAATGGGAGGGGGAGTGGAAATGGTTTGTGACTGGGAGGTGCAGTTGTTTGTTGCGAACTGAGCGGAGGTGTTCTGCAAAGCGGTCCCCAAGCCTCCGCTTGGTTTCCCCAATGTAGAGAAAGCCGCACCGGGTACAGTGGATGCAGTATACCACATTGGCAGATGTGCAGGTGAACCTCTGCTTAATGTGGAATGTCATCTTGGGGCCTGGGATGGGGGTGAGGGAGGAGGTGTGGGGACAAGTGTAGCATTTCCTGCAGTTGCAGGGGAAGGTGCCGGGTGTGGTGGGGTTGGAGGGCAGTGTGGAGCGAACAAGGGAGTCACGGAGAGAGTGGTCTCTCCGGAAAGCAGACAGGGGTGGGGATGGAAAAATGTCTTGGGTGGTGGGGTCGGATTGTAAATGGCGGAAGTGTCGGAGGATAATGCGTTGTATCCGGAGGTTGGTAGGGTGGTGTGTGAGAACGAGGGGGATCCTCTTGGGGCGGTTGTGGCGGGGGCGGGGTGTGAGGGATGTGTCGCGGGAAATGCGGGAGACGCGGTCAAGGGCGTTCTCAATCACCGTGGGGGGGAAGTTGCGGTCCTTAAAGAACTTGGACATCTGGGATGTGCGGGAGTGGAATGTCTTATCGTGGGAGCAGATGCGGCGGAGGCGGAGGAATTGGGAATAGGGGATGGAATTTTTGCAGGAGGGTGGGTGGGAGGAGGTGTATTCTAGGTAGCTGTGGGAGTCGGTGGGCTTGAAATGGACATCAGTTACAAGCTGGTTGCCTGAGATGGAGACTGAGAGGTCCAGGAAGGTGAGGGATGTGCTGGAGATGGCCCAGGTGAACTGAAGG
The DNA here is from genome assembly GCF_030684315.1 of Stegostoma tigrinum. Taxonomy (NCBI): domain Eukaryota; kingdom Metazoa; phylum Chordata; class Chondrichthyes; order Orectolobiformes; family Stegostomatidae; genus Stegostoma; species Stegostoma tigrinum. Next base: position 47,722,021 of record NC_081377.1, on the reverse strand, counting down.
TTGGGGTGGAAGGTGTTGGTGAAGTGGATGAACTGTTCGAGCTCCTCTGGGGAGCAAGAGGCGGCGCCGATACAGTCATCAATGTACCGGAGGAAGAGGTGGGGTTTGGGGCCTGTGTAGGTGCGGAAGATGGACTGTTCCACGTAACCTACAAAGAGGCAGGCATAGCTGGGGCCCATGCGGGTGCCCATGGCCACCCCCTTAGTCTGTAGGAAGTGGGAGGAGTCAAAAGAGAAGTTGTTGAGTGTGAGGACGAGTTCCGCTAGGCGGATGAGAGTGTCGGTGGAGGGGGCCTGGTCGGGCCTGCGGGACAGGAAGAAGCGGAAGGCCTTGAGGCCATCTCCATGCGGAATGCAGGTGTACAGGGACTGGACGTCCATGGACGTCCAGCAACTCATATTCCGCCTGGGAACCCTGCAGCCATATGGTATCAATGTGGACTTCACCAGTTTCAAAATCTCCCCTTCCCCCACTGCATCCCTAAACCAGCCCAGTTCATCCCCTCCCCCCACTGCACCACACAACCAGCCCAGCTCTTCCCCCCCACCCACTGCATCCCAAAACCAGTCCAACCTGTCTCTGCCTCCCTAACCGGTTCTTCCTCTCACCCATCCCTTCCTCCCACCCCAAGCCGCACCCGCAGCTACCTACTAACCTCATCCCACCTCCTTGACCTGTCCGTCTTCCCTGGACTGACCTATCCCCTCCCTACCTCCCCACCCACACCTTCTCCACCTATCTTCTTTACTCTCCATCTTCGGTCCGCCTCCCCCTCTCTCCCTATTTATTCCAGTTCCCTCCCCCCATCCCCCTCTCTGATGAAGGGTCTAGGCCCGAAACGTCAGCTTTTGTGCTCCTGAGATGCTGCTTGGCCTGCTGTGTTCATCCAGCCTCACATTTTATTATCTTCTTCATCACTCTTGGTCTCCAGCCGTTAAGCCAATGTGCATGTCTCAATCTATATAAAAGTTAAAATCTAACTTTCTAGCCACTCTGCAGAGGTTAGAGAAGCCCATAGCTAAGGCAATCAAACAACCTACTATTCAACTGCTACTAAAGGGCCTTTATACACATCCTGCTGTGGTCTTAAATCTTTTCCTATTAATTTTGCTAATAATGTTTCTGTAACCTACTTAGCCCTTGTTACATCAATCCTGCTCACCTTTATAATATGGTTTGTTTAGCTTCCCAATCCTAAGTATCTTGGAACAATGTTTTATAAATGGCTACCATGTCATACTCTGCGTTGAATGGACTACAGAGGAAAGTTGAATTTCTTGTGCAGAGTATGAAGAATGATTATTTGAACCATGCATCCTATCCCATTCCCCTGCTCTGGTGTTTTTCTTTCATTTCTTGGTACTATCACCTGATTTAATTACTTTACATCCTTTTACCACTAGTACCCATTCCCTCTAGCAATGTGTTTTCTATAATCTGCATGAGATTTATGAAGGCTTTTGAACAGGTCAAGCGGTAGACTGATCAGAAAATTAAAAGCTCGTGGAGCCAATAGATAAAAGCTGCAAATGTTTGAACCAAAATTGACCCATCAGATTATGTGAGTAAGCTTGTTGGAAACCTACCAACTGATTGTAAAAGCTACAATAGGTATATGAAAAGATAAAGGTTTGTGAAGACAAATCTAGTTCCCTTGCAATCAGAAACAGGGTAAGTTATAATGGGGAACAAAGAGATAGCAAGTTAATTAAATACATTATTTTTGCCTTCCTTTGTGAAGGCAGATCTAATTTCTCAGAAATGTTTGGGAACACGTTGTCCAGTGAGAGGAAGAAACCGAAAGAAATCGGTATTAGTACAGAAATGGTGATGGGGGAAGAAAGCTATAAAACCTCAGGTTCAATAACATACATTCCAGAGTACTTAAAGAAGTGGCCCCAGAAGTAATGGATGCATTGGAGGTCAACTTTCAAGATTCTGTACTGGCCTGATATTGGAACTGGGGACAATGCTAGAATCAGTTATTAATAATGCAGCATTTGGAAAACCATGAATGGATCAGACAGAGTCGGCATGAATTTAGAAAAGGGAAATCATGCTTGACAAATGTGCTGGATTTTTTTTTGAGGATGTAACTACTAAAGTTGATAAGGGAAACCTGTACGTATAGTTTACTTGGACTTCCAGAAGGCTTTTGATAAGGTCCCACAAAGATTATAATGTAAAATTAAAGCTCTTGGGATTGTGGGCAGTGTACTGACATGGATTAAGAGCTGGTTGGCAAACATGAAACAAAGAATGGGATTGAATGGGTCTTTTTATGATTGACAGCCAGTAACATGTGAGGTACCACAGGGAGCAGTGCCTGGACCTCGTCTATTCACAATATAAATGATTTAGATATGGGAACGAAATGTAATCTTTCCAGATTTGCAGACAACACAAAGCCGGATAGAAGGGAGAGCTGTGAGGATGCAGAGATGCTTCAGTTTGATTTGAATGAGTTGAGTGTGTGGGAAAATGCATATGAGTAAATGTGAGATTATCCATTTTGGTAACAAAAACAGGAAGGCAAATTACCAACAAAAACCCAAATTGCTGGAATATCTCACCAGGTCTGGCACCATTTGTGGAGAGAAATCAAGTGACGGTTAGGGCTGAGTGACCCTTTCTCAGAACTGTTCATTCGACCTGAAATGTTAACTCTGATTTCTGTCTGTAGATGCTGTCAGACCCGCTGAACTTTTGCAGCAATTTAGGTTTTTGCCTGAGGCAAATTACTGTCTGAATGATGTTAAATTGGGAAAGTGGAATATGCAAGGAGGCCTGGTGTCCTTGTATACTAGTTTCTGAAAGTTAACATGTATGTGCAGCAAACAGTGAAGAAGGCAAATGGTATGTTAGCCTTCCAAAGCAAGAAGATTTGAGGGCAGAAGCAGGGATATCTTGCCCAATTGTAGAGGACCTTGGTGAGACCATGCCTGGAGTATTATGTGCTGCTGTTATCTGAAGAAGGATGTTCTGGCCATGGAAGAGGTCGTACAAAAGGTTACCAGATTGATTCCTGTGATGGTAGGACAGGCATGAAGAGAAAGACTGGCTTACTTGAGTTGAGAACAATACGGGGGATCTCATCAAAACCTGTAAAATTATAATAGGACTGATCAGGATAAACACAGGAAGGATGTTCCTGATGATCAGGGAATCGAGAACCCGGGATCACAGTTTAAGGATATGGGGTCAATATTTGAGACTGAGATGAAGAGAAATTATTTCACGCAGAGTGGTGAACCCCGTGGAACTGTCTGCCACAAAAAAGGGTTCAGAACAAAACATTGGATGTTTTCGAAGAGACAGTAAAGCAGGATTTATATTGAGATCATATTATTGTATTGCAGATGCTCAGCAGGGCATAGAACATAGAAAAGCATAGCACAGTACAGGCCCTTCGGCCCACAATGTTGTGCTGTGGAATAATCGTAATCCAAAAATAAAATTACCTAACCTACACGCCCCTCAATTCACTGCTGTCCATGTGCATGTCCAGCAGCCGCTTAAATGTCACTAATGACTCTGCTTCCACGACTTCCACTGGCAAAGTATCCCATGCGTTCACAACTCTCTGGGTGAAGAATCTCCCTCTGACGTTTCCTCTATACCTTCCTCCTAACTCATTAAAACTATGACCCTTTGTGGTAGTCAGTCCCGCCCTGGGGAAAAGTCTCTGGCTATCGACTCTATCCATGCCTCTCATTACCTTGTACATCTCGATCAGGTCACCTCTCTTCCTCCTTCTCTCCAGAGAGAAACGTCCGAGCTCAGTCAACCACTCCTCGTAAGACAAGCCCTCCAGTCCAGGCAGCATCCTGGTAAACCTCCTTTGCACCCTGTCCAAAGCCTCCACATCTTTTCTATAATAGGGCGACCAGAACTGGACACAATATTCCAAGTGTGGTCTCACCAGGGTTTTGTGGGGCTGCAGCGTAACCTCGCGGCTCTTAAACTCGATCCCCCTGTTAATGAAAGCCAAAACACCATATGCTTTCTTAACAACCTTATCCACTTGGGTGGGAACTTTGAGGGAGCTATGCACTTGAACACCAAGATCCCGCTGTTCTTCCACACTGCCGAGAATCCTGTCTTTAATTCGATATTCAGCATTTAAGTTTGACCTTCCAAAATGCATCACTTCGCATTTATTCAGGTTGAACTCCCATCTGCCATTTCTCAGCCCAGCTCTGCATTCTGTAAATGTCTCGCTGAAGCCTGCAATAGCCCTCGATACTATCAACGGCACCTCCAACCTTTGTGTCATCAACAAACATACTAACCCACCCCTCAACCTCCTCATCCAAGTCATTTATATAAACTGCAAAGAGCAGTGGCCCAAGAACAGAGCCCTGTGGGACACCACTCAGCACTGACCTCCAGGCAGAATACTTACCATCTACAACCACTCTCTGCCTCCTGTCAGCCAACCAATTCTGAATCCAGACAGCCAAATCACCCTGTATCCCATACCTCCTGACTTTATGAATGAGCCTGCTGAGGGGAACCTTATCAAATGCCTTGCTGAAGTCCATGTACACCACATCCACTGCTCGATCCTCATGTACACCACGTCCACTGCTCAACCCTCATGTACACCACATCCACTGCTCGACCCTCGAGCATGATAGCAGTAAACATACTTCTGGGACAAGATACCCAAATAATTGTTTCTGGAGCCTTCTATTGCTTTTGTAGATGCCAGTGTTGTAACAATACTGGAAGAGCTTGTTCAGGGGACCAGTAAGTTTTCGAGCACAAGCTTTTCAGTGCTATCACTGGAATGTTGAATTGGTTTGGGTTACATTTGCTGGAATTGAGAAGAATGGGTTGTGGAGGTGGTAACATAGGAACCTATTAAATTCTAATAGGATGCGACAGATTAGATGTAGGAAGGATGGTCATCTTGGCGGGTGAGTCCAGAACCAGGTGCCATAATCTGGGTTTATGGGGTAAACCATTTGGGACTGAGGTAAGGAGAAATGTCTTCATCCAGGCAGTTGTTAACCTGTGGAATTCACTGAAGTAGAAAGCAGCTTGAGGTGGGAGAAGGGGATAGGTGAGAGGAAGAACAGGTTAGGGAGGCAGGGATGAGCTGGGCTGGTTTTGGGATTCAGTGGGGGGGAGGAGAGATTTTGAAGCACTTCAAGCTGCACCTCCATTTCCTACCTACTAACCTCATCCCGCCCCCTTGACCTGTCCATCCTCCCCAGACTGACCTAACCCCTCCCTACCTCCCCACCTACACTCACCTCTACAGGCTCCCTTACCGCCCCTTTAACTTGTCTGTCTCCACCTATCTTCTCCTGTATCCATCTTTGATCCACCTCCCCCCGCTCCCTATTTATTTCAGAATCCTCTCCCCCTCCCCCTTTTCTGATGAAGGGTCTAGGCCTGAAACGTCAGCTTTTGTGCTCCTAAGATGCTGCTTGGCCTGCTGTGTTCATCCAGCTCCACATTTTGTTATCTGTGGAGGAACAGGGTATTGAATTGGATAATCAACCACTGTTGTAATGAATGTCACAGCAGGTTTGAAGGGCTGATGACTGAATGGCCTTTTCCAGCTCCTATTTTCTATGCTTCAGCATTAGAAGGAGAGAATAACTTGTAAGATTTCCTGTTAAAGGATGAGCAAGGGACTGCTGTAGTTAAAAAGTTTAGAAATTGGAGACGGTGGGATTGCAACTCAAAACATACCAAGATTGAACATGAATTTTTTTGATTTTTCTCTGCTGTTAAAGTATTGGATTTTAAAATCTGTGCTCAAAACTCTTCAAACGTAATTGTTTGATGAACATCAACAAAATGAGACATCATCTGACCAGACTCGCTTTGAATAATTTATATAATTTGAATACAATTCTGGAGATGCCAATATATGATCCGTCACTAGAGAAATTTTGTTAATATAGTGTGGGAAGTCTTTGCACATTTTAGATAGTCTTCTTTTTTGTTTCAAAGGTATCTTGTAAACCTGGGTTGTATTAAGCCATTGTGTGATCTACTGACTGTGATGGACTCAAAAATAGTTCAAGTTGCCCTAAATGGGCTGGAAAACATTTTAAGACTTGGCGAACAGGAGGCTAAACAGAATGGAACTGGAATTAATCCATATTGTAGTCTTATTGAAGAAGCTTATGGTAGGAGAAGTGATAAAATTTCTAATTTTTTTCATAAATTTTATTGATATTTATAAAAGGTCTTGAAGTAATTTATGCCATCTTTTAATCTCATCATCACAGGTCTCGATAAAATTGAATTTTTGCAGAGCCATGAGAATCAGGAAATCTACCAGAAGGCCTTTGATCTCATTGAGCATTACTTTGGGGTGGAGGAGGAGGACAGTAGTATTGCTCCACAAGTCGATGAAACTGCCCAGCAATTCCTCTTTCAGCAGCAGGAAGCCCCAATGGAGGGTTTCCAATTATAAAGTCTTCAAAGATTAACAAAAAACTACATGCCCAACTCCACTGCCCCTATCCCAAACACACCTCTAGTTGAAAAGAATGACAGGAAACTTTGTTTTCAAACATCATTTTCCCCAAAAAGGAAAAAAAATAATTTGGTACAAGAAGTTTTGCTGTCTATTTAATTTTGTGTGGTAGAGTTGTGGACTAACTGTTGCACTTTCCTTTTTTTTTGTTTGATACTGCATTGGAACTTAGTAGTTTTCAGTTTGTGAGCTGTGGTGCACTTGGGCAGTTCCCCCAGAAATAAAGCTAGAAGAAATTTCAGTATATATTAAATTTAATTCTGATAGATTGAAACACCCATGAAATGCTGGCAGTTTGATTTTTGGGAAGTTTGAGTTAGCAGTCAATTAATGCAACTAAAATCCATAAAATGATTGCTTGTTTAGATAATTTAGACAGCCCTCAGGGCATGTCGCCACTTATGACTGCTATTTTGTTCAGCCATTTTAACAATTAAATGGCCAAGAAACAGTTTTCTTTTGGATGGATTTGAATCTGGATTTGTTGAGTTTTGGGGTGGATGGAGTGAGAATGCTTAAAATATTTCAGTGATTATATAGAAAAATGTATCAGTTTTCAAAGATTTAGTCCTAGAAGCTCCAGCATGTCTTATAATGAGCAAGCTGAGACTTGTGCTAATTCTGAATTCAGTAAACTTGCAGCTTTGATTAGTTGCTTGGTTGCAATTAATGCTGGTCAAGGGTAGAGCCAATATTTTAATTAGGAATTTAAGAGTGTTGCATTTTGAAAGCAGGAAAGCATTCAGAATTGGCACAATCCTTATTTGAAGACCTTAAATGTATATTTGCTACTAGTAGAACTGTTAAATATTTAAAAAAAGTTGAGTTTGTTTGATTATGGTTTAATTTAAACATTCAGATTTGATTTCTATATTTTCCTCTAGAAAGAAAGGGGAGATTGTAATTTTGGTAATAGTTTGGGAAGTGTAGGAGGCAGCTTGATGCGAGCTGATGCGTTATTTGGGGAGAATTTATAAGCTATGTGCTTTGTTGATAGAAGTTAAAGTGTCTGGCCTTTCCAGGTGTTGCATCACAGCAGCTATTGATCATGTATTTATATAAAAAGAAACAGACTTAATCTGTCTACAAATTTGAGAATATTTAATCTGTAAACTGGAAGCTGTACAATGCAAATCTGTAAATGTCAGTCATTACTTATTTCAAATGTTACTTCGAAATAAAAAAATGTATTTGTCCCTTGCCAAGCAGCTGGAGTAAAACCATTGCGACTATCATTGCTGACCTGCCATGTTTTATAGCGTAATTGGATAGTGATTCTCTATCGTAAACTTGCTCACGTTTCCTCAGTAGCTGCCTCTTGTACATCCAAACTGCATGTTTGTTTCCAGAAAATCTGCTACTGAAACTAATTCAATCAGCTGTAATTGCTCCCAACTTGTATATAGTTTGACTGCAAAATCAAATTTGATTCAGAAATTCTCTAATGTTTACATTTACCGCCTTTCTGAAACAACAGGAAATTATCTCTACACAGTGTTTGGTAAGACAGTTAGGTGACAATGGAAACCAAACTGTTCTACCAGTTTGATTTAGTTTCCATTTGTTTTTTAGTCAGTTTTTAATTGGTAATAAAATAAAAGCACTAACTCTAAAATGAGAATTAAGGCATTTATTGAAACTGCATTTAGCTGCAAAATGACTTGTAGAAAAGAATCAAATTACATTGTCACTAAAGATGTATGGCATCTTACTTTACTGTTGCTTCACCTCTTAGGATGTAAAATGCACTGAGGATAAAGGAAACAAGCTTGCTATAGAGAAATAGTAAAGAAAACTAAACAAACTCAAAGCAAGTTTGCAGATCCAAGCCAACTTTATTAAGAAAAAGGAAACAAATTCCATTATGAGCAGTTCTAAAATATTATTGATGACCTCATAATTTGGCAAGGGATCAGTTTGTATACATTCTAACATTACTTGCACATATTATCACATACATACCAGCACACTGTTCTACATTGTTTTACATTTACAATTTTCAAGGAAATGGCTTCAATAGTGAATTCTGGTATACTGAACTTTATAAAAGGTTGGATTATATTCTATGAGCAAAGAGACTGCATTAATTAGACAAACTGTGAACATGAATTATTGAATCCTATTAAATATTGAAAAAGAAGCCATTTTTCACTACTTCTGCCACTGCAATTAGCTTTGATTCAGGTTGTTAGAAAGATCATAGGACAGACATTTGAGATCTATGAAGTAGAACCACTGTGAACTAAGCAAGATTATTCTCAGTGATGTTTATCCTCCTCACTCTGAACTTCGGATCTTTGTAGCCTAACTTTGCTATTAGTTTTGTTGCAACTGGAATCTGTGTTATAAAAGTGAATGCACTGAATTATACTTGCCGATTCATTGAAATGAAATCAGCTGATAATTTACAATAATTTAATGTACAGGGATTAGCTAGAGTAAGGACCTCCTTGTTTCAAACACAAATGAAATCTTGAGTGTGGTTGGGCACTGATATTTGGGTTGGGTTATGGAATTTATAAAATGAACTGCAAATAGTAATGGTTTTATTTGGGGGAAATGGTGGAGAGTTAAGTAACTCAAAAGAGCAATGGATATTTTAGCGAAAAAGAATGTGCAATATTCACTTAACCTCCCAAAAGAATCTTATCGAGATAAGTTACGACCTAGCCAGCTTCGCTTCAGCTTGGTTTTACTTTTGTGTGTCTCTAACAGACCAGTGTGACGCTGACTGACTGAAGATGTGTGATGTGTTGGAGAGTTTGAATTGTACACTTGCCATTGCTTGAAAGAAGACTAATATCTGTCTTTCTTTTGTGTACGTATTCCAAAAGTAGGAATGACCTCCAAACCAGCCGTTCGAAAGCTATATTCTCTCACACTAAAACTTTTGTAATACAATTAAAAAGAGCATTTTTTTTGTTTCCAGTATCACATATAATTTTTGCGTATTTTTCTAACAGTATTTTTGCAATAATCTCATTGTGCATCACAAAACAGATTTGTTAAATTGGTATATGTTGTTTGCTTAGTTATCAGGTTCCTGCATGCTTTGCAATATTTCTTCAAATTGGAGTTCATTTTGCATCTAGGCATGATTAAAATTTTGTGTTTTGCTCTCCTGCTGGCTAGAATTATAAAACCTGCATTTTGGATCTTCAACTAAAATGAAACATTATAATGATTTTACTCCCTGGTTCTTGCTGACAGAGGTTGTAGTGGAGCAATGAATGTTTGGGAAAGGGAAAGAAAGTCATGGTTGATATGAATACTTAACTTTTTTAATTCCACAAAACCTAAATTAACAAACCTTTCCTAGTCTGTTGCATCCCTGGAATTCTGAGGTTTTGTGAAGTGATGTGCTATGGTCTTAGCAGCAGAAATATCTTTCACTGCCGTTAAATTTTAAAAGATCGTGGTTCTCATTAGATGAAAACAGTTGCATAACATTTTTCTCAAAAAAAGCACCTCCTCTGAAGTAGGACATTGTGCTGGAAACAAGACTGAATTTTTCAGAAGTTAATGGAGTGTTTTTTAAGCAGCTGGATCATTGTGGAGGCTATAATGAGAGAGTTTTTTTTCAAAATCTTGAAAGCCTTTTTTTAAGAATAGCTAGGCCAGTAGTTTATACTTCTAATCCTTTAACCAACATAAACTAAAATACAAGTTCAAGCAGACTGGCTTCTTGATGATTTGGTATTAAATTCTCTTCCCAGAATGTTATTGGTAGCTGCTTAAAATTTTTATTTAGGAAGAGAGAATCTAACTGACAGTGAGGATTTGCCTGAACAGTTTCTCTCATGGTTCATTATAGTAGATGAAGCTGTTCCAACTAGTAAAACATTGAGCTATATTTTGAGCTTTAATAAAATCTATTGAATGGAATAAATGGCTTTTAACTATGCAATGCACTTTAGTCTTCAATTTCAACAGTAAGCAATTTCACCAGAACTGGGAGAGAATTCACTTTGTAATGCTGAACATACCTTTGCTGGCAAACTATTTACTGATGTATCTGGTATCTTGAATATATTTGAACTAGTGAAATCGAAGAAGGCCTGGAGAATATTTCATTTGCATTTTGAAATATCCTACAGTTTTATTTTTGCTTCTAACAAGCAGGGTGAAGAGAAAATATTGGAGGAAGATTGCTTCTGTGCTCTTGACTTAACTATAAGTTTGTGGCAGCTGTAAATCCTTTGATAGTTTAGATTTTCCTATAATCCTTAGATATCAAATAATTTAACTAAAGGACATGGTAAATAAATTCCACACAAACCAATAAATTGGTCCTAATGTAATTTTGTGCTATTGCTGTCAAAATGTACAGCATTTCTATTTGCCAACTATGCAAATCTTTTTGCTGGAGGACTTCTCAACAAGGTTCCCCCATCTTTGAATATTTCTAAATGTCTGTAAAGCATCTTTTTGTCTAGGAAATTTTTCAACAGTTTTCTACTGATATTTAATGTCAAATACTGAAAAGATGTGTGATTTGGCTGGGAAGAGTGTTTTGAATTTGTATTAATTGGCGCTGTTAATTTAAAATATTATTACTGGAAATTGCTGGGAATAACACTGCTGTAGGCCAAGAGTATGCCAGTAATGGTAAACTTTAAAGCAAAATGTAATAAAGCTGCTGCACCTAATGAGATGCTGACATTTTTAAACTTGTAACTTTGACATTTGTTTTACAGAAGTGTTTTGCTTCCTTTACTCCACTTGTAGCCTTTTCAAAGTTTCAACAGCAGACTTTCTATGGAACAAGAAAGTAAAATTGCAATGCACTCCTGTCTTTATTCACATAAGTGCCAGCCTGACCATGAGTCTGTGAAGATTTGTGTTAATCTTACCGGTCTTTAATAGTTTTATTTCACTTGAATATGCACATTTTTTTGGTCGGTTTGTGCAAACATGCTGCTCTGTTCTTCATTCTTATCTGCCACAATTGCATTATTTAAGTCGTGTTAACAGTGGCAATAATTAGTATTACATGCACTAATCCATTAAAAAAAAAGTGGGGGAAACGGGGATCAGAATTGGGATAATAATTGACCACTAACTTGAAAATCCAACAATGGATGCCCTTGGCCCCAGTTTTTCATTTGTTATTTTACAAACAAATGTAGGAGGATTAACATTTCACAAGATTTTTTTTGAACTTATAGCTAAAAACAATTAGGTAACCAAAAATGCATTCTATTTATTTTCGTATGTGATATGTTATATGATAGATTTTTTTACTTGTTCTACAATTTTTGCAAATTTAATTGTCCCAATTGTTGTTCCTTAATATAATACATAAATTATTTATTTTCCCTTTTAATTTTGGGAGGGTATGTTACTGAGGTAGTTGACTTGCTGACCAAGCTGGCTTGTTTTCATTCAGATGTTTCGTCACCATGCTATGTAATGTAATCAGTGAGGCCTCGCGTGGTGACGAAACAGCAGAATGAAAACAAGCCAGCTTGGCGAACAAGTCAACAGCCTCAACCACAACCCAAGCTGTAAATCCTTGTTGAAACCTTTAACGGGTATGTTACTACCCAAAATTGTTTATGACAACTAACCAAGTTGACAAATAACTGATGAATGTGTGAAATGACGAAAACAGACCGTGCAAACAGAACAAGACACACAAAACTAACAAGAGCAATTACAAATTCTGTTTCTTTGTTTAAACATTGTAAATGTACAAGTATGAAATAAATTCTGTTGCAAATCTGCATTTTGTCTGTTATTTACTGATGTTAATATTAAATTTTACTCAAGTTTTTTTTCTGAAAAAGCCCATTGAACCTTCTTTGGACTGCCTCCACTGACAGTATACCTTGCCTTAGATAAGGACCTCAAAACTGTGCTTCGACTATGATCTGACTAGTGCCTTGTGTACTCAGCAAAACCTTACTATTTTTATACTCCATTCCCTATGAAATAAAGTCCAACATTACCTTTGCCTTCCATGTTACCTACTGAACTTGGATGTTAGCTTTTTGTGATTCATAGAGAGGGCTTCAAAAGATTTCTGTTTTGTAGCTTTCTGCAGGTATTCAGTTTAAATAATATTCTGCTCCTGTGTTCTTCCTGCCAAAGTCATTAGATATTCCCTGTTATGACCACTTGCTTGTCCATATTCCACGTAGACTTTGTGTCATCCTTACCATTTACCTTCTTACCTATTTTTGTCATCCACAAACCTGGCTATAGAACATACACTTGCCCCATCTAAGTCATTAATAATTAGGGGCCCAGCACTGATCTGTGTGGTATACCACTAGTTGTAGGTGCCATCCTGAAAATGTCCCCTTATCCAACTGACTGTCTTCTGTCATTTAGCCAATCCTCTGTCCGTGCTAATATACTGCCACCTACACCAGGCTTTTAATGTGTGATATTTTATCAAATGCTTTCTGAAAATCCAAATATATTCCATTCAATGCTTTCCCTTTAGTCTGCCTGCAACCCCCAATTAATTATAGTAAATTTTTGAGGCATGATTTACACTTAATGAAGCTATGCTGACTCTATTTGATCATGTATTTCTAAATGCTCTGCTGTACGTCTTTTGTAATCTAATATTTTCCTAATAACACATTAAACTAACTGGCTTATAATTATTTTTTGTCTCTGGAAAGTGTGTGAAAAGGTGTTTCATTGGCATTTTCCAATCCTCCAGGACTTTTCCAGAATCTACAGACATCTGAAAGATTACTGTCAGTGCCTATCCTATCTCTGTAGCTACGTTTTAAGTATCATAGAGTCAGTTATTCATACAGCACAAAATAGGCCCTTTGGCCCATCAAGTATGCAGCAACAAAACTACGGAAGTCCTACTTTGCAGCATTTGGTCCATTGACCTGTAATGACATTTCAAGTGCTCATTCAATTACTTCTTAAAATGTTGAGGTTTGCAGCCTCTCTCTCTATCTTCCAGGATATCACTGTCTCCATCTCTGGCATCCACCTGGAAACCGATATCCATTTTAAATCTACTGATTCCCACAACTACCAAGAATACTTCTCCTCTCACCCACCTTCCTGTAAAAAAGGCCATCGCCTATTCCCAATTCCTTCGCCTCCAACGCATCCCCCCTCTCCCCATCCCAAACCCTAAGAAGACCTTCCACATCAAACAGATGTTAACCTGCACATCTGCTAATGTGATATACTGTATCCGCTGTTCCCGTTGTGGCCTCTACATGGGGGAAACCAAGTGGAAACTTGGGGACAGCTTTGCGGAACACCTACGCTCAGTTCGCAACAAACAACTACACCTCCAAATCGCGAACGATTTCAACTCCCCCCCCCCCCCCCCCCCCCCCACCCAACTCCTCGGATGACATTGTCCATCCTGGGCCTCCTGCATTGCCACAGTGATGCCACCCAAAAGATGCAGGAACAGCACCTCATATTTTGCTTGGGGAACCCTGCAGGCAAAGGGTATCAATATGGACTTCACAAGCTTCAAAATCTCCCCTCCCCGACTGCATCCAGAACCAACCCAGCTAGTCCCTGCGTCCCTAACTATTCCACTCACCTCAAGCCCCATCCCCATCTCCTACCCACTAACCTCATCCACTTCGTTGACCTGTCTGTCTCCACTCACGCTATCTTCTCCTTTATCCATATTCTATCCTCCTCCCCCTCTCCCTGTTTATTTCAGACTCCCCCATTTCTGAAGAAGGGTCTCAACCCAAAACGTCAGCTTTCCTTCTCCTTGGCTTGCTGTGTTCATCTAGTTTCACACTGCGTTATCTCAGATTCACCAGCATCGGCAGTTCCTAGTATCTCTAGCGAAAAGTATAGTTTTGCATGCTAACTAGACAAAACATACCTTTTATAAGTACATCAGTTAATAGATCAGGATGTGGAACATACTATTCCAGCTACAGAGAAATATGATCTCTAATATGTGAGAAGTCCAATCATAAGTCTGATATCAATGGGGAAGAAACTGTGTATCATCATGTATCACATTATCATGTGCTGAAAATTTTGTCAAACATTAAGATTGACAAGTCGCCAGGCCCGGACCAGATTTGTCCTCGGCTGCTTTGGGAAGCGAGAAATGCAATTGCTTCGCCACTTGCGATCTTTGCATCCTCGCTCTCCACTGGAGTCGTACCTGAGGACTGGAGAGAGGCAAATGTAATTCCTCTCTTCAAGAAAGGAAATAGGGAAATCCCCGGCAATTATAGACCAGTAAGTCTCACGTCTGTCGTCTGCAAGGTGTTAGAAAGGATTCTGAGGGATAAGATTTACGACCATCTGGAAGAGCATGGCTTGATCAAATACAGTCAACACGGCTTTGTGAGGGGTAGGTCATGCCTTACAAACCTTATCGAGTTTTTTGAGGATGTGACTAGAAAAGTTGATGAGGGTCGAGCTGTGGATGTGGTGTATATGGACTTCAGTAAGGCATTTGATAAGGTTCCCCATGGTAGGCTCATTCAGAAGGTCAGGAGGAATGGGATACGGGGGAACTTAGCTGCTTGGATACAGAATTGGCTGGCCAACAGAAGACAGCGAGTGGTAGTAGAAGAAAAATATTCTGCCTGGAAGTCAGTGGTGAGTGGAGTTCCACAGGGCTCTGTCCTTGGGCCTCTACTGTTTGTAATTTTTATTAATGACTTGGATGAGGGGATTGAAGGATGGGTCAGCAAGTTTGCAGACGACACAAAGGTCGGAGGTGTCGTTGACAGTGTAGAGGGCTGTTGTAGGCTGCAGCGGGACATTGACAGGATGCAGAGATGGGCTGAGAGGTGGCAGATGGAGTTCAACCTGGATAAATGCGAGGTGATGCATTTTGGAAGGTCGAATTTGAAAGCTGAGTACAGGATTAAGGATAGGATTCTTGGTAGCGTGGAGGAACAGAGGAATCTTGGTGTGCAGATACATAGATCCCTTAAAATGGCCACCCAAGTGGACAGGGTTGTTAAGAAAGCATATGGTGTTTTGGCTTTCATTAACAGGGGGATTGAGTTTAAGAGTCGTGAGATCTTGTTGCAGCTCTATAAAACTTTGGTTAGACCGCACTTGGAATACTGCGTCCAGTTCTGGGCGCCCTATTATAGGAAAGATGTGGATGCTTTGGAGAGGGTTCAGAGGAGGTTTACCAGGATGCTGCCTGGACTGGAGGGCTTATCTTATGAAGAGAGGTTGACTGAGCTCGGTCCCTTTTCATTAGAGAAAAGGAGGAGGAGAGGGGACCTAATTGAGGTATACAAGATAATGAGAGGCATAGATAGAGTTGATAGCCAGAGACTATTTCCCAGGGCAGAAATGGCTAGCACGAGGGGTCATAGTTTTAAGCTGGTTGGTGGAAAGTATAGAGGGGATGTCAGAGGCAGGTTCTTTACGCAGAGAGTTGTGAGAGCATGGAATGCGTTGCCAGCAGCAGTTGTGGAAGCAAGGTCATTGGGGTCATTTAAGAGACTGCTGGACATGTATATGGTCACAGAAATTTGAGGGTGCATACATGAGGATCAATGGTCGGCACAACATTGTGGGCTGAAAGGCCTGTTCTGTGCTGTACTGTTCTATGTTCTATGTTCTATTATCATGTAATGAATGAGAACATTCTAGTCTGTGCACCCATGCAACAGCAGTGGCTAAGCTCTTAGCAGCTAGGCCCAACAAAGCTAAGATTTTCATGGTGTTATACCTCTCTGAAAGCGTTTGCTTCTTACTGATGAGAACTCCTGATTCATGCTGATGAAAAAAGAGATCCAGTGCAACATTGAGTTTGGAAAGGATCAACTGTTAAGTGGACCTGTTTGCCTTAAGGATTCCACAATCGTCTATCTGCTCCACCAATGCATGGCACAGGGACCAGAGCAGTTTAGGTCACTTAGCAGTTAGTACAAAACATGAATGATTTTGTTTTTTTTTGTTCTCAATGATTGCAGAACAACTCCTAAATCTCCTGAGTGAGTATCTATAATTGTTGTGGAATATGAAATTGAAGATAAACCACCTTTGCACCATCTCCAAAGCCGCCACATCTTTCCTATAATAGGGCGACCAGAACTGGACACAATATTCCAAGTGTGGCCTCACCAGGGTTTTGTAGAGCTGCAGCATAACCTCACGGCTCTTAAACCCGATCCCCCTGTTAATGAAAGCCAAAACACCATATGCATTCTTAACAACCTTATCCACTTGGGTGGAATCTTTGAAGGAGCTATGCACTTGGACACCAAGATCCCGCTGTTCCTCCACACTGCCGAGAATGCTGTCTTTAATCCGATATTCAGCATTTAAGTTTGACCTTCCAAAATGCATCACCTCGCATTTACCCAGGTTGAACTCCCATCTGCCATTTCTCAGCCCAGCTCTGCATACTGTCAATGTCCCGCTGAAGCCTGCAATAGCCCTCGATATTATCAACGGCACCTCCAACCTTTGTGTCATCAGCAAACATACTAACCCACCCCTCAACCTCCTCATCCAAATCATTTATAACAACTACAAAGAGCAGAGGCCCAAGAACAGAGCCCTGTGGGTCAGCACTGACCTCCAGGCAGAATACTTACCATCTACAACCACTCTCTGCCTCCTGTCAGCCAACCAATTCTGAATCCAGACAGCCAAATCACCCTGTATCCCATACCTCCTGACTTTATGAATGAGCCTGCTGAGGGGAACCTTATCAAATGCCTTGCTGAAGTCCATGTACACCACATCCACTGCTCGACCCTTGTCAACCTGTCTCATGACCTCCTCAAAGAACTCAATAAGATTTTTAAGGCATGACCTGCCCCTCACAAAGCCATGCTGACTCCTTTTAATCACGCTATGCTTTTCCAAATAGTCATAAATCCTATCTCTCAGAATTCTTTCCAAAACCTTGCTGACCACAGACGTAAGACTGATTGGTCTGTAATTTCCAGGGATTTCCCTATTTCCTTTCTTGAAAAGAGGAACAACATTTGCCTCCCTCCAATCTTCCGGTACGACTCCCGTGGAGAGTGAGGAAGCAAAGATCTTCGCCAGCGGCTTAGCAACCTCCTTTCTCGCTTCCCAGAGCAACCTAGGATAAATCTGGTCTGGCCCTGGGGACTTATCAATCTTAATGTTTGCCAAAATTTCCAGCACATCAACTTCCTCAATCTCGATCTGTTCAAGCCTCTTTTCCTGCTCCTCAAAGTTCTCATTCACAACAAGGTCCCTTTCCTTAGTGAAAACCAAAGCAAAAAACTCATTTAGGGCTTCCCCTATCTGCTCAGACTCCACGCACAAGTTCCCTATGCTATCCCTGATCATTCTCTTATTCCTCACGTATGAGTAAAATGCCTTTGGGTTCTCCCTAATCCTTCCTGAAACTTCTGTTAGATACTCTACACTGGAGGTGGTGGTCTTTGACTGTCTTAGGGCAGTTTGAAACAGAGGGTACATGATAGAACATAGAACATAGAACATAGAACAGTACAGCACAGAACAGGCCCTTCAGCCCACAATGTTGTGCCGACCATTGATCCTCATGTATGCACCCTCAAATTTCTGTGACCATATACATGTCCAGCAGTCTCTTAAATGACCCCAATGACCTTGCTTCCACAACTCTCTGCGTAAAGAACCTGCCTCTGACATCCCCTCTATACTTTCCACCAACCAGCTTAAAACTATGACCCCTCGTGCTAGCCATTTCTGCCCTGGGAAATAGTCTCTGGCTATCAACTCTATCTATGCCTCTCATTATCTTGTATACCTCAATTAGGTCCCCTCTCCTCCTCCTTTCCTCCAATGAAAAGAGACCGAGCTCAGTCAACCTCTCTTCATAAGATAAGCCCTCCAGTCCAGGCAGCATCCTGGTAAACCTCCTCTGAACCCTCTCCAAAGCATCCACATCTTTCCTATAATAGGGCGCCCAGAACTGGACGCAGTATTCCAAGTGCGGTCTAACCAAAGTTTTATAGAGCTGCAACAAGATCTCACGACTCTTAAACTCAATCGCCCTGTTAATGAAAGCCAAAACACCATATGCTTTCTTAACAACCCTGTCCACTTGGGTGGCCATTTTAAGGGATCTATGTATCTGCACACCAAGATCCCTCTGTTCCTCCACACTGCCAAGAATCCTATCCTTAATCCTGTACTCAGCTTTCAAATTCGACCTTCCAAAATGCATCACCTCGCATTTATCCAGGTTGAACTCCATCTGCCACCTCTCAGCCCATCTCTGCATCCTGTCAATGTCCCGCTGCAGCCTACAACAGCCCTCTACACTGTCAACGACACCTCCGACCTTTGTGTCGTCTGCAAACTTGCTGACCCATCCTTCAATTCCCTCGTCCAAGTCATTAATAAAAATTACAAACAGTAGAGGCCCAAGGACAGAGCCCTGTGGAACTCCACTCACCACTGACTTCCAGGCAGAATATTTTCCTTCTACTACCACTCGCTGTCTTCTGTTGGCCAGCCAATTCTGTATCCAAGCAGCTAAGTTCCCCTGTATCCCATTCCTCCTGACCTTCTGAATGAGCCTACCATGGGGAACCTTATCAAATGCCTTACTGAAGTTCATATACACCACATCCACAGCTCGACCCTCATCAACTTTTCTAGTCACATCCTCAAAAAACTCGATAAGGTTTGTAAGGCATGACCTACCCCTCACAAAGCCGTGTTGACTGTATTTGATCAAGCCATGCTCTTCCAGATGGTCATAAATCTTATCCCTCAGAATCCTTTCTAACACCTTGCAGACGACAGACGTGAGACTTACCGGTCTATAATTGCCGGGGATTTCCCTATTTCCTTTCTTGAAGAGAGGAATTACATTTGCCTCTCTCCAGTCCTCAGGTACGACTCCAGTGGAGAGCGAGGATGCAAAGATCTTCGCAAGTGGCGAAGCAATTGCATTTCTCGCTTCCCAAAGCAGCCGAGGACAAATATGGTCCGGGCCTGGCGACTTGTCAATCTTAATGTTTGACAAAATTTTCAGCACATCGGCTTCGTCTATCTCTATCCATTCCAGCATGCACACCTGCTCTTCAAAGGTTTCATTCACTACAAAGTTGGTTTCTTTCGTAAAGACAGAAGCAAAAAACTCATTTAGGGCTTCCCCTACCTCCTCAGGCTCCACACACAAGTTCCCTATGCTATCCCTGATCGGCCCCACTCTTTCTTTGACCATTCTCTTATTCCTCACGTAAGTGTAAAATGCCTTTGTGTTTTCCCGGATTCCTTCTGCCAAGCCTTTCTCGTGCCCCCTCCTGGCTCTCCTCAGACCATTTTTGAGCTCCTTCCTTGCCTGCATGTAATCCTCTCTAGCTGAACTTGACCCTAGCTTCCTCCACCTTATGTAAGCTACCTTCTTCCTTTTCACTAGAAGCTCCACCGCTCTCGTCATCCAAGGTTCTTTAATCTTACCCCTTCTTGCCTGTCTCAGAGGGACATATTTACTCATCACTCCCAACAACTGTTCCTTAAACCGTCTCCACGTGTCTATAGTTCCCTTACCATGGAACAACTGCTCCCAGTCCATGCTTCCTAACTCATGTCTAATCACATCATAGTTTCCTCTTCCCCAATTAAATATCCTCCCGTTTTGCCTAATCCTCTCCTTCTCCATAGCTATGTAGAATGTGAGGCAGTTATGGTCACTATCACCAAATCAGGCTCAGATAATCACCTATGCCTTGTGTACTGTCCGATGTGGAAAAAGCATGTTCTGCCTGTGAGCCACACCTCTTGCCATCTTTTTGGCTTTAAAATACTTTGCAATATATAAGGGCACACATGTTGCAATGTAGACCATAAAACATAGCCTTGTCCCCTGACAAAACACTTGTTGGATTAGATTGCCTGCAGTGTGGAAACAGGCCTTTTGGCCCAACAAGTCCACACTGCCCCTTGGAGAAAGCTGAATTAATTTTTCATGCCTGGTTGCCTTTCAGCAGAAGATGAAATTGGTTTTCTAATTTCTTGTTTATACTTATTATAACTGTTTTGGCAAATGATCATGGGCAGTTACTCATAATGCCAGGATGATCATTGGCCCCTTACTACTTACATCTTAGAATTAATTTACTTTTCTTTATTAGAACAAAAACTTCTTTTTTCACAAACATTACATTGATGATAAGGAATAAAGGGCATGAGTTAACTTGGTGATTTTTGTTCAATGAGGCATTGTAATCTTAATGATTCTTGTGACCTTTCCTTTTGTTTTCATATACTAGAAATGTGAAAAACTAGCTACTGCTGTAACAGCAGTTAAATGAAATCTCATGCCCCCTAGTAAATACTATGATAATTCAGTTTTAGGAGGACTGTAACTTCAAACATTTCCCCTTTGAGAAAGGCACATCCTTGTTGGCTTCTCACAACTAATTCTTAACCAGCTGATCTCTTTCTGAAGTAATTCCCTAATTTCTGATTATATATTGCAGATAATTTACTATAGTTATTAGAGTTGTTAAAATCATGTTTTGGGACTTTAAGCATAAAACCAACAACTTCAACTATTGGGTCTGGCTGATATTGTATACCAGGAAGTACCAAATGGGCTCTCCTAACTTTTCAATTTCTTGTTCTATACCTTAGTTCCACTGGACCATTTTAATCGGATACCTTTCTGAAGTGTTGGTCCTTAACAAGGCACTGATATGCTACTATTAGGTTGGCACACTGACCTTCTGCTTCTTCTATCCGACATCACTGTACATGTTCCTTGCGAGCAGGATAGAGAATCTCACATGATGTGTTGACTGCCCAGTGCCAGGGTGCGAGACATCTTTGATCGGCTTGAGAGGATGCTAGAGAGGGAGGGGGAGGATCGGTTGTTGTGGTCCAAGTAGGTAACAACAATATAGGCAGGACTAGGAAAAAAGACCTGTTTCGGGATTATGAAAAGCTAGGAACAAAATTTAATAAAACAGGTCTTCCAGGGTCATAATCTCTGGATTGCTACCCGATCCATGTGCAAATTGGCAGAGGGAGGCAAGGATCAGGGAAGTAAACAGGTGGCAAAAAGAATGGTGTCGGAAAGAGGGTTTTCTTTTCATGGGGCACTGGCATCAGTTCCAGGACAGGAGGGATCTATACCGCTGGGACGGACTCCACCTGAACAGGGCCGGGCCCAGTGTTCTGGCAAATAGGGCTTTAAATTAGCATGTGGGGGGAAGGGAGAAATGAGCGTATAGGGAATATAACAATTAATGTAAGGTAAAGCAGCATGTTAGCAGGTGACGAGGAAGCTTCAACTCCATTGAAAATTAGGAAAAAGTTAAAGGGAAGGAGAACTCAAGAGCTGTTAATAATGGAGGTAGTAGGACCCAAAAAGAAGGTACAAAAACTGGCATAAGGGCACTTTATCTGAATGCTCGGAGCATTCGAAACAAGGTGGGTGAGTTGACGGTGCAAATCATGGCAAATGGGTATGATTTAGAGGCCATTACAGAGACATGGTTACAGGATGGTCATGACTGGGAGTTAAATATCCGGGGGTATCAAACTGTTCGGGAGGACGGACAGGAAGGTAAGGGAGGCCATGTTGCTCTGATTTTTAAGGATGATATCAGGGCAGTAGTGAGAGATGATATAGGTTCTACTGAACAAAACATTGAATCGATTTGGGTGGAAATTAGGAATAACAGGGAGAACAAGTGACCGTTAGGTGTGGTCTCTCGGCCACCAAATAATGACATCATGGTGGGACGGGCAATAAACGTAGAAATAGCTAATACAGTAAAAATGGTGCAGCAATTATCATGGGGGATTTTAATCTACACATCGATTGGTCAAATCAGGTCGGTCATGGCAGCCTTGAGGAGAGATTCGTAGAATGCATCCGTGATAATTCCCTTGAACAATATGTAATGGAAGCTATGAGGGAACAAGCTATCCTAGGTCTAGCCCTGTGTAATGAGACAGGTATAACTAATGATCTCACAGTTAGGGACCCTCTCAGAAGGAGCAATCACGGTATGGACGAATTTAAAATAGAGATGGAGCATGGGAAGGTTAAATCCAGTACCTGTGTCCTGTACTTAAACAAAAGAGACTATGATGGGATGAGGGAGGAGTTAGGTAAAGTAAAATGGGAGAAAAAACTTTATGGTGGGTCAATTGAGGAACAGTGGAGGACTTTCAGAACGATTTTTCAGAGTGCTCAGTAGAAGTATATTCCAGTGATAAGGAAGAACTGTAGGAAAAGAGATAGTCAGCCATGGATGTCTAAAGAAATAAAGTATCAGATTAAAAAAACATACATACAAAAAAGCAAAGATTAGTGGGAAACTAGTAGACTGGGAAATCTTTAAAGGCCAACAGAAAGCAACAAAAAAAGTTATAAAGAAAAGTAAACTAGATTATGAGAGTAAGCTAGCTCAAAATATAAAAACAGGCAGCTAAAGTTTCAATAAATATGTAAATCGTAAAAGTGTGGCAAAGGTAAACATTGGTCCTTTCAAGGAAGAGAAGGCCAATTTAATAACTAGGAATGAGGAAATAGCCAAGACATTAAACAGTTATTTTGTGTCAGTCTTCACAGTGGAAGACACAATTAACATGCCAAAAACTAATGGCTAGAAGATTACAGCAGGTGAGAAACTAGAAACTATCATTATCACTAAGGAGGCAGTGCTGGGCAAGCTAATGGGGCTAAAGGTGGACAAGGCTCCTGGCCCTGATGAAATGCATCCCAGGGGAATAAAAGAGGTGATGGGGGAAATAGCAAATGTACTAGTAATTATTTACCAAAATTCACTGGACTCAGATGGGAAAACAGCCAATGTGACGTCACTGTTTAAAAAAGGAAA
This sequence comes from Stegostoma tigrinum, assembly GCF_030684315.1. Classification (NCBI taxonomy): domain Eukaryota; kingdom Metazoa; phylum Chordata; class Chondrichthyes; order Orectolobiformes; family Stegostomatidae; genus Stegostoma; species Stegostoma tigrinum. Next base: position 47,698,753 of record NC_081377.1, on the reverse strand, counting down.
TAGATAAAAAGCAGGTAACTATAGGCCAGTTGGCTTAACTTCGGTAGTGGGAGAAATGTTTGAATCTATCATTAAGGAAGAAATAACAAGACATCTGGATATAAATTCTCCCATTGGGAACACCCAGCATGGGTTCATGAAGGATAAGTCATGTTTAACTAATTTGGTGGAATTCTTTGGGGACATTACTTGCTTGGTGGATAATGGGGAAACTGTGGATGTGGTATATCAGGATTTCCAGAAGGCATTTGACAAACTGCCACATCAAAGGCTGCTACAGAAGATAAAGTTGCACGGTACTACAGGTAATATTATATTACTATAGTATTATAGGATTGGTTGACCAGGAGAAAGCAAAGAGTAGGGGTGAATGGGTGCTTTACTGGTTGGTGGTCAGTTCCTAGAGGTGTGCCCCAGGGATCAGTGTTGGGACCGCAATTGCTTACAATTTAGATGATTTGGAGTTGGGGACTAAGTGTGGTGTGTCAAAATTTGCAGATGACACTAAGTAGAGTGGTAGAGAAAAATGTGCAGAAGACACTGAAAGTCTGCAGAGGGATATAGATAGTCTAAGTGAGTGGGCAAAGGGCTGGCAGATGGAGTACAATGTTGGTAAGTGTGAGGTCATCCATTTTAAAACATAGAACAATACAGTGCAGAACAGGCCCTTCAGCCCTCCATGTTATGCTGACCAGTGAACTAATCTAAGCCTATCCCCCTACACTATCCCATCATTACCCCTATGCTTATCCAAGGACTGTTTAAATGCCCCTAATGTGGCTGAGTTAACTACTTTGGCAGGCAGGGCGTACCACGCCCTTACCACTCTCTGAGTAAAGAACCTGCCTCTGACATCTGTCTTAAATCTATCACCCCTCAATTTGTAGCTATGCCCCCTTGTACAAGCTGACGTCATCATCCTCGGAAAAAGACTTTCACTGTCCACCCTATCTAATCCTCTGATCATCTTGTATGTCTCTATTAAATCCCCTCTTAACCTCCTTCTCTCCAATGAGAACAGACCCAAGTCCCTCAGCCTTTCTTCATAGGGCCTTCGCTCCAGACCAGGCAACATCCTGGTAAATCTCCTCTGCACCTTTTCCAATGCTTCCACATCCTTCCTTTTGGTAGGAATAACAGCAAAATGGACTCTGTTTTAAATGGTAAAAAATTGCAGCATGCTGCTGTGCAGAGGGACTTGGGTGTCCTTGTGCATGAATCACTAAAAGTAGGATTGCAGGTGCAGCAGATAATTAAAAAGGCAAATGGAATTTTGTCTGTCATTGCTAGTGGGATGGAGTTTAAAAACAGGGAGGCTATGATGCAGCTGTATAGGGTCCTGGTGAGGCCACACCTGGAGTACTGTGTGCAGTTTGGTCTCCTTACTTGAGATGAGCTTTACTAGCACTGGAGGGGATGCAGAGGAGATTCACTCAGTTGATTCCAGAGTTGAGAGGGTTGGATTATGAAGAGAGACTGAGTAGGCTGGGATTATACTCATCGGAATTCAGAAGAATGAGATGAGATCTTACAGAAACATCTAAGATTATGAAGTGAATAGATAAGGCGGAGGCAAGAAGGTTGTTTCCACTAGCAGGTCAAACTGCGACTAGGGGGCATTGCCTCAAAATAAAACAAAGCAGATGTAGGACTGAAGTTGAGAGGAACTTCTTCACCCAAAGGGTTGTGAATCTGTGGAATTCCCTGCCCGGTGAAGCAGTTGAAGCTGCCTCACTGAATGTGTTCAAGGCAAGGCTAGATAAATTTTTGAACAGTAAAGAAATTTGAGGGTTATGGTGTGTGGGCGGGTAAGTGGAACTGAGTCTCAAAAAGATCAGCCATGATCTTATTAAATGGCGGGGCAGGCTCGAGGGGCCAGATGGCCTACTCCTGCTCCTAGTTTTTATATTCTTCCTCAGCTCAGGGTTACTCTGGCAACCATTATTCATATATTGATTCTCAAACTGTTATCAGCTACACCACTTTACTTTTTCAACCTCATCCTCCTTGTGACTTGACACTCTCTCCTATATCCTTCAGTAAACTATATGCTTTGTATTTTTCTAACATAGAACATTACAGCACAGTACAGGCCCTTCAGCCCTCGATGTTGTGCCGACCAGTCATACCGATCTCAAGCCCATCTAACCTACACTATTCCATGTACGTCCATATGCTTGTCCAATGACGACTTAAATGTACCTAAAGTTGGCGAATCTACTACCATTGCAGGCAAAGCGTTCCATTCCCTTACTACTCTCTGAGTAAAGAAACTACCTCTGACATCTGTCCTATATCTTTCATCCCTCAATTTAACGCTATGCCCCCTCGTGCTTACTGTCACCATCCCAGGAAAAAGGCTCTCCCTATCCACCCTATCTAACCCTCTGATTATTTTATATGTTTCAATTAAGTCACCTCTCAACCTTCTTCTCTCTAATGAAAACAGCCTCAAGTCCCTCAGCCTTTCCTCGTAAGACCTTCCCTCCATACCAGGCAACATCCTAGTAAATCTCCTCTGCACCCTTTCCTAAGCTTCCACATCCTTCTGATAATGCGGTGACCAGAAGTGCACACAATACTCCAAGTGCGGCCGCACCAGAGTTTTGTACAGCTGCAGCATAACCTCTTGGTTCTGGAACTCGATCCCTCTATTAATAAAAGCTAAAACACTGTATGCCTTCTTAACAGTATATCTATTTTGATTTATCTCCTGATGTGCATTTTTTTTACTTTTGTTGATAAAATATCAATTTTATTAATATCAGCCAATATCAGCCTAATATCATGGCAGCTTTCAAGTAGATTTTTGAGTCCACTTATCCATATCATACTCCAGGTCCTTACATTGGAAGATGACTTTGGCCTCTTACTCTAGAATGACTTTGAAACTTACAGGGCTATTGTCACTATCCCCAAATTGCTCACTCAATGAAACTGCGAACACTTGACTGACTTTATTCCTTAGTATTTGGTCTATCATTGCCCATTTCCAGTAGGACTAGCTACACTGGCACAAAAAGCTCTCCTGGATGCACTTTAAAAATTCCACTCTGTCTAATCTTTTCACTCTAAGGTATTCCCAGTTGTTGTCAAAGTTAAAGACCCCAACAAATATAATCCTGTTCCTCCTATATCTTTCTGTGATTCGCCTACAAATCTGCTGCTCCACCTCCCTCTGAATGTTGGGAGGTCTGTAGTATAATCGCAGTAAAGTAACTGTCCCCGTTTTATTTCTAAATTCAACCCAGATGGCCTCATTTGAAGAACCTCCGACAACATTCTTCCTCATCACATTGTATTACAGGTAAAGGAAACCAATGTCCTACCTTACTTACTTCTCCCCCTACCTCACCTGAAACTTGTATAGCCTGGGATGTTGAGCTGCCAATCCTGTTCTTCCTTCAACCATGTCTCAGTGATTGCAACAGTATCATATTCCCCCGCACTGATCAATGCTCAGTGGCCTTACCGGTCAAGCTCCTTGCATTAAAAAAGACACAATTTAGCTTTCTTGGGCTCCCATGTGCTTGATTATGCCAATGACTTCTCTGCCTGCTGGAATGTCCTGGCATTACTTCTATATCTGATTGGACCTTGTTCCCAACTTATCTACTCTGTGCACCATTCCCATTCTAAATCAGTTTAAAAACCTCCCAGCAAGGATATACTCGTTCAGGTGCAACTCATCCAAATTCTACAGGTTTTACCTACCCCAGAATCTGTCCAAATGATCCAAATATCAAAAGCCCTCTCTCCCACGCCATCCTTTTAGCCACACATTCATGTGACTCACCTTCCTATTCCTGGACTCAGCAGCACATGGCACTGAAAGTAATTTTTTTATTCATTCACAGAATGAGGCATTACTGGCTAGACCACCATTTATTGCCCGTCCCTAATTGCCCAAACAGCAGTTGAGAGACAATTACATTGTTGTGGGTCTGGAGTCACATGGAGTCCAGACCAGGTAAGAATTTTTTTTTTCCTTCTCTCACATACATGATGAACCATATGGATTTTTCCTGACTATCAGTTTCAAGGTCATCAGTACAGTTTTAATTGCAGATTTTTTTTATTAAATTAAAATTTCACCATCTGCCACAGTTGAATTTGAACCCAGGTCTCCATAACTTTAGTTGGATCTCCGCATTAATAGTTTAGCGATAATGCTACTCAACTTTCCAATATCCGGCGATTGCAACCTTAATAGTCTCCCTCTTTAAAAAAAACCGCCAAAATTTCCACTGCAGGAGTTTTTTTTTGTTTACCCATGTCATTGCTACTGATATCTACCATGACTGCTAGGTGCTGATCCTTGCCCTTCAGAATGCCCAGCAGCTGCTCTGCAACATCCCTGACCCTGGCACCAAGAAAGCAATATATCATTCAAGAGTCTGATTTACTGCAACAGAACTGAATGTCAATTCACCTTCCAACTTCCCCTATCGCTGAAGCTCTCCAAAGGATTTTACCGACCCTGCTGTGCAGCACAGCCAACTGATTACAGTATCTGCAGTTATTTTTTTCTCTAACCAAATTTATACCACTGCAAAGTATCTTGAAAGGATGCCCACTTTAAAGATAACAAAGCGTGAAGCTGGATGAACACAGCAGGCCAAGCAGCATCTCAGGAGCACAAAGGCTGACGTTTCACGCCTGAAGGGTCTACACCAGAAACGTCAGCTTTTGTACTCCTAAGATGCTGCTTGGCCTGCTGTGTTCATCCAGCTCCACTCTTTGTTATCTCAGATTCTCCAGCATTGGCAGCTCCCATTATCTCTCCACTTTAAAGCAGTTCCCTTCCTCCCTCAGATGTGAACTCAGTGAGTCTCTTTCTCACTGTCACAGTGCTATAACCTCTTCAGCCCTTTGACCACAACATGACACTAATCCGCCCCTACAGCCACATGGCCTTGCTCAGCTAATGTCTTTACCACCATCTCATCCCCCAACATCTGGACCTACTTCCCCTACTCCATACTCACAACACCGTCAGTGCTTGCTGAAACAATTCTCTCTATAACCTCACATCCCTATCCCTCCCCATCTTCCTCATTCCTCCTCACAATCCCAACCGCCACCAGTGCGCATGCGCAAACCACACCCAGGGGATGGGCTGCTCCATTCTGACACACTACTTCTGGTTCCGGTACTCGTGGCTCCGCAATCCTCAACCTGGACCCATAGGAACTCCCCTTCAACCTCCGTATCTGCTCCGGCGACTCCGCAAACGCTGCCCCGGATTACACCGCCGAAAGGACTGGGACCTGCATCGAATTCCCTGCAACATCTGCTGCCAATCCAGACTCCGCCCACTCTCCAATCAACACACGGACCCCAACCCCAGGGTGACTCCAGCATCCATTTTCTCCCTCTTGGTCCAGGAACTCCCCGCCTACGTCCGTGACACCACCCACACCCTCCACCTCCTCCAGAAATTCCAATTCCCTGGCCCCCAACACCTCATATTCACCATGGATGTCCAGTCCCTATACACCTGCATTCCGCATGCAGATGGCCTCAGGCCCTCCGCTTCTTCCTGTCCCGGAGGCCCGACCAGTCCCCCTCCACCGACACTCTCATCCGCCTAGCTGAACTCGTCCTCACCCTCAACAACTTCTCTTTTGAATCCTCCCACTTCCTACAGACTAAGGGGGTGGCCATGGGCACCCGCATGGGCCCCAGCTATGCCTGCCTCTTTGTAGGTTACGTGGAACAGTCCCTCTTCCGCACCTACACAGGCCCCAAACCCCACGTCTTCCTCCATTACATTGATGACTGTATCGGCGCCGCCTCTTGCTCCCAAGAGGAGCTCGAACAGTTTATCCATGTCACTAACACCTTCCACCCCAACCTCAAGTTCACCTGGGCCATCTCCCACACATCCCTCACCTTCCTCGACCGCTCTACTCCATCTCAGGCAACCAGCTAGAAACTGATGTCCATTTCAAGCCCACCGACTCCCACAACTACCTAGAATACACCTCCTCCCACCCGCTCCCCTGCAAAAATTCCATCTCCTATTCCCAATTCCTTCGCCTCCACCACACCTGCTCCCAGGATGAGGCGTTCCACTCCCGCACATCCCAGATGGCCGCGTTCTTCAAGGACCGCAACCTCCCCCCACTGCAGTGGTCGAGAACGCCCTTGACCATGTCTCCCGCATTTCCTGCACACGTCCCTCACACCCCGCCCCCGCAATAACCACCCTAAGGGAATCCCCATCATCCTCACATACCATCCCACCAACCTCCGGATACAACACATCATCTTCCAACACTTCCGCCATCTACAATCTGACCCCATCACCCAAGACATTTTTCCATCCCCACCCCTGTCTGCTTTCCGGAGAGACCACTCTCTCCGTGACTCCCTTGTTCGCTCCACACTCCCCTTCAACCCGACCACACCCGGCACCTTCCCCTGCAACCGCAGGAAATGCTACACCTGTCCCCACACCTCCTCCGTCACCCCCATCCCAGGCCCCAAGATAACTTTCCATAATAAGCAGATGTTCATCTGCACATCTGCCAATGTAGTATACTGTATCCACTGTACCCGGTGTGGCTTCCTCTACATTGGGGAAACCAAGCAGAGGCTTGGAGACCGCTTTGCAGAACACCTCCGCTCGGTTCGCAATAAACAACTGCACCTCCCAGTCGCAAACCATTTTAACTCCCCCTCCCATTCCTTAGATGACATGTCCATCATGGGTCTCCTGCAGTGCCACAATGATGCCACCCAAAGGTTGCAGGAACAGCAACTCATATTCCCCTTGGGAACCCTGCAGCCCAATGGTATCAATGTGGACTTTTCAAGCTTCAAAATCTCCCCCTCCCCCACTGCATCCCAAAACCAGCCCAGCTCGACCCACCTTCCTAACCTGTTCTTCTTCTCACCTATCCCCTCCTCCCACCTCAAGCCGCACCTCCATTTCCCACCTACTAACCTCATCCCGCCTCCTTGACCTGTCCGTCCTCCCGGACTGACCTATCCCTCCCCACCTATACTTTCCTCTCCACCTATCTTCTCCTCTACCCATCTTCGGTCCACCTCCCGCTCTCTCCCTATTTATTACAGAACCCTTTCCCCATACCCCTCTCTGAAGAAGGGTCTTGACCTGAAACGTCAGCTTTTGTGCTCCTGAGGTGCTGCTTGGCCTGCTGTGTTCATCCAGCTTCACACTTTATTATCTTGGATTCTCCAGCATCTGCTGTTCCCATTATCTCCTACTGCCCACTGCTGCTTGACCACACCCACCTGTTCCTCTTCATCTCTATACTTTGACAATACAACCTACCTCTGCTACCTCCTCTCCACCTCATCGTTCCCACACCCCTCTCCCCCATCCCACTCCTTCCCCTCCCACAACTACTATCCCCCCATGACACCATTATCCAACCATCACCTATCACATTCTATTGCCTTTCCCCCATCTCCCCTCCTTCAGCCTCCTCAAAACCATACCCCCCACTCCTGAACATGCCACATAATCACCATTCCTCTGATGCTCAAACTGTCTGAGGCTGAACGGTCCGTCCTCAGTAAAGAATTCATGCTCGTGCCCCTTCGCCTCCACCTCAACGAGTTCCATGCCTGCTACTACATGGAATGCTTCTTCCACCAACTCCAACTCTATGCCGCCTTCTTCAATAAAGTCTCCCAACCACCCTCCAGGGACCCCTTCTCCCAACTCCAAACTTCCTCCTGCTCTTGGACACCACCTGCCAGCCTCTTACCCACCCTGGACCTCCTCATTGCGAACTGCCAACATGACATCGACCACCTGTCTCCAATGGGATTTCCATTCCAGTCTCTTGTCTTATTCATTATCATTAATTTTGCTGTCACACTTGGTGTTTAATAAGGCATTTGCCAAAACTTGTTCCCACAGCCACATCTCATTCCTCCATGACTGCCTCCAGCTAAGATTCACCCCACATGGATTCCAACTCAAGTTTCATCCTTCATGTTTTGAATCCACCCAGGATCACAGGTACCTCCGTGATATTCAACGTTCTACTGGCAACTGCTCTCGCCACATCCTGAGATTGACACTTGGTGTCACGCATTGCCACATGCACACTCTCGATCTCTCTCTCAAACATCACCACTTGGTGTTGCCCTGCCAACCCCCGGTTCCACTTCATGTTCCAGTTCATTTGACATTCTAACAAGAAACTTCTTCCTTTCCTTTCAGGCATTAAGGAAAGCAAGATGCAACATCACAGTGATACCCATGCCCCTCTGGAACCATAGCCCTTCAACTTCCCTCTGACTCTATCCTCCCCCCCAACCCCATCTCCTGTCTTGTGTTTGCTATCGTTTCTAACTTGCTGCTGTCCTGTACTCAGCAAAGGTCTCAGTTTAATCCATCTGCATTTCCACCTTAATAAATTTCAGGCACGACATTTATGTTGAACTCTCTTCCATTGCCTTCACCTCCGTGCCACTTCTTTGAATAAGAATTCTCTCCCATCCCACAGAACCCTAGACACAGCTCCAAAACTGTCCATGCGCCTCGACCCCTCCCTCTGACCTTTTATCTGCACTTGACCTGTTAATTGAGAATTGTCAACATGGCATTGGTCGCTACTCCCACAAGTTGACCACTGCCAGCCGCCAACCCTCAACTCGCACTCTTTTGTTTGCTTCTAGGACCTTCCTACTCTTGCTGTTTTTAACTTCACAGCTCCTATTCTTGACTCCCATACATATTTGCCTTGGTCTACTTCTCTGTGAGGTTATTCTTGCCTACTCCTCCCCTTGTTACATAGCTAATTAAAATATCATGAAAAGCTAGAGAAAGTTATCAAAAGGGCTAATGAAATAACAGCTGGTATGCCTGGAGGACTTGAATATAAGAGATGGAAGTCATGCTCAAGGAATACAAAGCTCTGCTTAGACCCCAAGTGAAGTACAGCAGACAGTTCTGGGTACCTCACCTTAAGGATAGATTAACTTTGAAGAGAGTGGATTAAAGATTTAGCAGAATTATATCTGAGCTCCCAAGAGTAAATTACAAAGTGAGATTACGCAATCTTGAAGCTAAATGGATAAGTTTCAAGATATTAAAGGAAACAAATGGGATAGAGACTATTTCTAAAGGTTGACAAGTGGGCATTATCTGAACAATGTAACTTGCCTTTAAGGTGGGTAAAGTTTGAAGATCTCTTTCACAAGTGACTTGATGTTAGATCAACTGTCAATTTCAAATTGACAATGTCTCCTCCACTATCAACATACGGATATTGCCATTGACCAAAAACTGAACTGAATTAGATATAAAAATACAATGGCTTCAAGAGCATGTCAGAGGCTGGGAATAATGTGTTGAGTAACTCACCTCCTGACTCCCCAAAGCCTGTCCACCATCTACAAGACACAAGTCAGGAGCATGTTGGAATACTCCCCACTTGCCTGGGTGCCTGCAGTTCCAGCAACTCAAGAAACTTGAGGACAAAGCAAAATCCCAAAACGTCCACTCCCTTCACCACCGATACTCAGTAGCAGCAGTGAGTATGAGCTACAAAATGCACAAATTTCATCAAAAATCTTCAGTAGCACCTTTCAAACTCATAACCACTTCCATCTGGGAGGACATGGGTAGCGGATACATGGGAACACCACCAACTGCGAGCTCATAGATCATAGAACAATACAGCGTAGAACAGGCCCTTCAGTCGTCGATGTTGCGCCGACTAGTGACTAATCTAAGCCCCTCCCCCTACACTATCCCATCATCATCCATATGCTTATCCAAGGACTGTTTAAATGCCCCTAATGTGGCTGAGTTATCTACATTGGCAGGCAGGGCATTCCTCGCCCTTACCACTCTCTGATTAAGGAACCTGCCTCTGACATCTGTCTTAAATCTATCACCCCTCAATTTGTAGCTATGCCCCCTCATACAAGCTGATGTCATCAACCTCGGAAAAAGACTCTCACTGTCCACCCTATCTAATCCTCTGATCATCTTGTATGTCTCTATTAAATCCCCTCTTAGCCTCCTTCTCTCCAATGAGAACAGACCCAAGCCCCTCAGCCTTTCTTCATAAGACCTTCGCTCCAGACCAGACAACATCCTGGTAAATCTCCTCTGCACCTTTTCCAATGCTTCCACATCCTTCCTGTAATGGGGCGACCGGAACTGCACGCAATGTTCCAAATGAGGCCGCACTGGCATTTTGTACAGTTGCAGCATGACATCACGGCTCCGGAACTCAATCCCTCTACCTATAAAACCTAACACACCGTAAGCCTTCTTAACAGCACTATCAACCTGGGTGGCAACTTCAGGGATCTATGTACATGGACACCAAGATCCTTTTGCATATCCAGACTACCAAGGATCTTTCCATTGACCCATTATTCTGCCTCCCTATTATTCTTCCCAAAGTGAATCGCCTCACATTTATCTGCATTGAACTCCATTTGCCACCTTTTGGCCCAATTCTGCAGTTTATCCAAGTCTCCCTGCAACCTGCAACATTCTTCCACACTGTCCACCACTCCACCGACTTTAGTGTCATCTGCAAACTTACTAACCCATCCCCCTATGCCAGCGTCCAAGTCATTTACAAAAATGACCAACAGCAGCGGTCCCAAAACTGATCCTTGAGACACACCACTAGTAACTGGGCTCCAGACTGAATAATTTTCCAACAACCACCACTCATTGCCTTCTTACAGAAAGCCAGTTTCTAATCCAAACTGCTAAATCTCCCTCAATCCCGTGCCTCTGTATTTTCTCCAATAGCCTACCATGTGGAACCTTATCAATGGCTTTACTGAAGTCCATGTACACCACATCACTGCCCTACCTCATCCACATGCTTGGTCACCTTCCCAAAAAACTCAATGAGGTTTGTGAGACACGACCTGCCCTTGACGAATCCATGATGACTATCTCCAATCAAATTGTTGTTTGCTAGAAGATTATAAATCCTCTCTCTTATAATCCTTTCCAAAACTTTTCCTACAACAGACGTAAGGCTCACTGGTCTATAATTACCTGGATCATCTCTACTACCCTTCTTGAACAAGGGCACAACATTTGCAATCCTCCAGTCAACGCGAAAGGCTCCGCCACCTCCTCCCTAGCTTCCCAGAGAATCCTCGGAAAAATCCTATCCAGCCCAGGGGATTTATCTACCTTCACATCTTCTAAAATTGATAACACCTCCTCCTTACTGACCTCAATCCTTTCAATTCTAGGAGCCCTTAAATCAGTCTTCTCCTCTACAATTTTCCTGAGTGAAAACAGATGGGAAATAATCGTTTAGGACCACTCCGATCTCCACAGGGTCCACACACAACTTTCCACTTCTGTCTTTGACTGGCCCTATTCCTACCCTAGTCATCCTCTTATTCCTCACATACCTATAGAAAGCTTTAGGGTTCTCCTTTATTCTACCTGCTAATGTCTGCTCATGTCCCCTCCTTGCTTTTCTTGCTTTCTCTCTTTAAGTCCATCCTAACTAATATGTAACTCTCCATCACCCCATCTGAATCATCTCGTCTCAACGTCACATAAGCCACCCTCTTCCGCTTAACAAGAGATACAATTTCTTCAGTAAACCACGGTTCCCTTACCTTAGCACTTCCTCCCTGTCTGACAGAGACATACCTATCGAGGACGCGCAATATCTGTTCCTTAAACCAGCTCCACATTTCGATTGTCCCCATCCCCTGCATTTTGCTAACCCATTCTATGCTCCTAAATCTTGCCTAGTTGCATTATAATTGCCCTTCCCCCATCTATAACTCTTGCCCTGTGGCATGTTCCTATCCCTTTCCATCACTAAAGTAAACGTTAACTGAATTATGGTCACTCTCTCCAAAGTGCTCACCTACCACTAAATTAAACACTTGGTTCATTACGAAGTACCAGATCCAGTGTGGCCTCCCCACTTGTCGGCCCTTTGACATACTGGAGTTATAGCAATTCCAGTCAATGTTAGGGAAGTTAAAGTCTCCCATAATGACCACCCTGTTCTTTTCACTCCTGCCCAGAATAGTTTTGCCAATCCTCTCCTTCACATCTCTGGAACGTTGCGGGAGCCTATAAAAAAACTCCCAGCAGTGTTACTTCTCCTCTCCTGTTTCTGACCTCAACCCATACCACCTCAGTAGACGAGTCCTCGTCAAAAGTTCTTTCAGCCACCGTTATACTGCCCTTGACTAACAAAGCCACACCTCCCACTCCTTTACCACCTTCCCTGACCTGAATGAAAGATCTAAACCCTGGAACCTGCAACATCCATTCCTGACCCTGCTCTATCCATGTCTCCGAAATGGCCACAACATCGAAGTCCCAGGTACCTATCCAAGCTGCAAGTCACCTACCTTATTCCGGATACTCCTGGCATTAAAGTAGACACACTTCAACCCAGCTTGCTGTCTGCCAGCACACTCCTGTGAGAGTGAGGTCCTGTCCATGTCCTCCCTACGCTCATCCTCCTGTGTACTAGGACTACACCACAGTTTCCCATCCCCCTGCTGAGCTAGTTTAAATCCACCCGAATAGCATTAGCAAATTTCCCACCCAGGATATTTGTGCCCCTCTGGTTCAAGTGGAGACCGTCCTGTTTGTAGAGGTCCCACCTTCCCCAGAATGAGCCCCAATTGTCCATGTACCTGAAGCCCTCCCAACTGCATCATCCCTGCAGCCACGTGTTCAGCTGAAATCTGTCCCTGTTCTTTGCCTCGCTATCACGCGGCATAGGTAACAAACCAGAGATAACCACTCTGTGTCTTCTAGCTCTCAGCTTCCACCCCAGCTCCCTGAAATCCTGTCTGACATCCCTATCCCTCTTTCTACCTATGTCGTTGGTACCTATGTGGACCACGACTTAAGGCTGGTCACCCTCTCCCTTCAGAACCCTAAAGACACGATCTGAGACCCTGGACCCTGGGAGGCAACACACTAACTGTGAGTCTCGTTCGTTCCCAACAAACCTTCTATCAGTCCCTCTAACAATTGAGTCCCCAATGACTGACACTCTCCTCCTATCCCCGCTTCCCTCCTGTGCAAGAGGGACAGATTCTGTGCCAGAGACCTGCAGCCCAGTGCATGCCCCTGGTAAGTTGTCCCCCCCAACAGTATCTAAAACGGTATACTTGTTTTTCAGGGGAACGACCACAGGGGATCCCTGCACTGACTGCTTTTTCCCCCTTCTAACAGTTACCCAGCTTTCTTCACGCTTAGGAGTAACTACTTCCCTGTAACTCTTGTCTATCACTGACTCTGCCTCCCAAATCATCCGAAGCTCATCCAGCTCCCACCAGAGTTCCCTAACGCGGTCTTGGAGGAGCAAGAGTTGGGTGCACTCCAAGCCGCTTGCCATCCTGACTTGAAAACGTACCACTGTTCCTTCAAGATAATAAAGTGTGAAGCTGGATGAACACAGCAGGCCAAGCAGCATCTCAGGAGCACAAAAGCTGACGTTTCGGGCCTAGACCCTTCATCAGAGAGGGGGATGGGGCGAAGGTTCTGGAATAAATAGGGAGAGAGAGGGAGGCGGGCCGAAGATGGAGAGAAGATCGGTGGAGAGAGTATAGGTGGAGAGGTAGGGAGGGGATAGGTCAGTCCAGGGAAGACGGACAGGTCAAGGAGGTGGGATGAGGTTAGTAGGTAGATGGGGGTGCGGCTTGGGGTGGGAGGAAGGGATGGGTGAGAGGAAGAACAGGTTAGGGAGGCAGAGACAGGTTGGACTGGTTTTGGGATGCAGTGGGTGGAGGGGAAGAGCTGGGCTGGTTGTGTGGTGCAGTGGGGGGAGGGGACGAACTGGGCTGGTTTAGGGATGCGTTGGAGGAAGGTGAGATTTTGAAACTGGTGAAGTCAACATTGATACCATTAGGCTGCAGGGTTCCCAGGCGGAATATGAGTTGCTGTTCCTGCAACCTTTGGGTGGCATCATTGTGGCACTGCAGGAGGCCCATGATGGACATGTCATCTAAAGAATGGGAGGGGGAGTGGAAATGGTTTGTGACTGGGAGGTGCAGTTGTTTGTTGCGAACTGAGCAGAGGTGTTCTGCAGAGCGGTCCCCAAGCCTCCGCTTGGTTTCACCAATGTAGAGGAAGCCACACCGGGTACAGTGGATGCAGTATACCACATTGGCAGATGTGCAGGTGAACCTCTGTTTAATGTGGAATGTCATCTTGGGGCCTGGGATAGAGGTAAGGGAGGAGGTGTGGGGTCAAGTGTAGCATTTCCTGCGGTTGCAGGGGAAGGTGCCGGATGTGGTGGGGTTGGAGGGCAGTGTGGAGCGAACAAGGGAGTCACGGAGAGTGTGGTCTCTCCGGAAAGCAGACAGGGGTGGGGATGGAAAAATGCCTTGGGTGGTGGGGTCGGATTGTAGATGGCGGAAGTGTCGGAGGATGATGCGTTGTATCCGGAGGTTGGTGGGGTGGTGTGTGAGAACGAGGGGGATCCTCTTTTGGCGGTTGTGGCGGGGGTGGGGTGTGAGGGATGTGTTGCGGGAAATGTGGGAGACGTGGTCAAGGGCGTTCTCGACCACTGTGGGGGGAAAGTTGCGGTCCTTGAAGAACTTGGACATCTGGGATGTGCGGGAGTGGAATGCCTTGTCGTGGGAGCAGATGCCGCGGAGGCGGAGGAATTGGGAATAGGGGATGGAATTTTTGCAGGAGGGTGGGTGGGAGGAGGTGTATTCTAGGTAGCTGTGGGAGTTGGTGGGCTTGAAATGGACATCAGCTACAAGCTGGTTGCCTGAGAGGTCCAGGGAGGTGAGGGATGTGCTGGAGATGGCCCAGGTGAACTGAAGGTTGGGGTGGAAGGTGTTGGTGAAGTGGATGAACTGTTCGAGCTCCTCTTGGGAGCAAGAGGCGGCGCCGATACAGTCATCAATGTACCGGAGGAAGAGGTGGGGTTTGGGGCCTGTGTAAGTGCGGAAGAGGGACTGTTCCACGTAACCTACAAAGAGGCAGGCATAGTTGGGGCCCATGCGGGTGCCCATGGTCACTCCCTTAGTCTGTAGGAAGTGGGAGGAATCGAAAGAGAAGTTGTTGAGGGTGAGGACGAGTTCGGCTAGGCGGATGAGGGTGTAGGTGGAGGGGGATTGGTCGGGCCTGCGGGACAGGAAGAAGCGGAGGGCCTTGAGGCCATCTGCATGCGGAATACAGGTGTATAGGGACTGGACGTCCATGGTGAATATGAGGTTTTGGGGGCCAGGGAATTGGAAGTCCTGGAGGAGGTGGAGGGTGTGGGTGGTATCACGGACGTAGGTAGGGAGTTCCTGGACCAAAGGGGAGAAAATGGAGTCCAGATAGGTGGAGATGAGTTCAGTTGGGCAGGAGCAGGCTGAGACGATGGCTATGCCTGCCTCTTTGTAGGTTACGTGGAACAGTCCCTCTTCCGCACCTACACAGGCCCCAAACCCACCTCTTCCTCCGGTACATTGATGACTGTATCGGCGCCGCCTCTTGCTCCCCAGAGGAGCTCGAACAGTTCATCCACTTCACCAACACCTTCCACCCCAACCTTCAGTTCACCTGGGCCATCTCCAGCACATCCCTCACCTTCATGGACCTCTCAGTCTCCATCTCAGGCAACCAGCTTGTAACTGATGTCCATTTCAAGCCCACCGACTCCCACAGCTACCTAGAATACACCTCCTCCCACCCACCCTCCTGCAAAAATTCCATCCCCTATTCCCAATTCCTCCGCCTCCGCCGCATCTGCTCCCATGACAAGACATTCCACTCCCGCACATCCCAGATGTCCAAGTTCTTCAAGGACCGCAACTTTCCCCCCACAGTGATCGAGAACGCCCTTGACCGCGTCTCCCGTATTTCCCGCAACACATCCCTCACACCCCACCCCCGCCACAACCGCCAAAAGAGGATCCCCGTCGTTCTCACACACCACCCCACCAACCTCCGGATACAACGCATCGTCCTCCGACACTTCCGCCATCTACAATCCGACCCCATCACCCAAGATATTTTTCCATCCCCACCCCTGTCTGCTTTCCGGAGAGACCACTCTCTCCGTGACTCCCTTGTTCGCTCCACACTGCCCTCCAATCCCACCACACCCGGCACCTTCGCCTGCAACTGCAGGAAATGCTACACTTGCCCCCACACCTCCTCACTCACCCCTGTCCCAGGCCCCAAGATGACATTCCACATTAAGCAGAGGTTCACCTGCACATCTGCCAATGTGGTATACTGCATCCACTGTACCCGGTGTGGCTTCCTCTACATTGGGGAAACCAAGTGGAGGCTTGGGGACCGCTTTGCAGAACACCTCCGCTCAGTTCGCAACAAACAACTGCACCTCCCAGTCGCAAACCATTTCCACTCCCCCTCCCATTCTTTGGATGACATGTCCATCATGGGCCTCCTGCAGTGCCACAATGATGCCACCCGAAGGTTGCAGGAACAGCAACTCATATTCCGCCTGGGAACCCTGCAGCCTAATGGTATCAATGTGGACTTCACCAGTTTCAAAATCTCCCCTTCCACCACCGCATCCCCAAACCAACCCAGTTTGTCTCCTCCCCCCACTGCACCGCACAACCAGCCCAGCTCTTCCCCTCCACCCACTGCATCCCAAAACCAGTCCAACCTGTCTCTGCCTCCCTAACCTGTTCTTCCTCTCACCCATCCCTTCCTCCCACCCCAAGCCGCACCCCCATCTACCTACTAACCTCATCCCACCTCCTTGACCTGTCCGTCTTCCCCGGACTGACCTATCCCCTCCCTACGTCCCCACCTATACTCTCTCCACCTATCTTCTTTTCTCTCCATCTTCGGTCCGCCTCCCCCTCTCTCCATATTTATTCCAGAACCCTCACCCCATCCCCCTCTCTGATGAAGGGTCTAGGCCCGAAACATCAGCTTTTGTGCTCCTGAGATGCTGCTTGGCCTGCTGTGTTCATCCAGCCTCACATTTTATTATCTTGGATTCTCCAGCATCTGCAGTTCCCATTATCACTGTTCCTTCAATGTTGCTTGCTCAAAATTCTGGAATTTCCATCCTAATGTCATTGTGTTTCAATCTAAATACCATGGACTACTATAATTCATGAAAGCAGATCATCACCACCTTCTCAGAGACAACCAATAAATGCTGACATAGCCAGCGATGCCCACATCTGTGAATTAATAAAAAGAAATGAAAAATATGTTTCTGACCAGCCATCATCTTGCAATGTCAACACATTCAGGGCAGCATTTTGAGTCAAACTACAACGCAGAGATGACTGTGATTCAAGAAGGCCTTTTCCTGACCCTATTTGACTAATGAGTAATTAATTGGTTTATTATTATAAGTTGCCTAAATTTTCAATAATAATTGGCTGGCTTTATTATCATATCAATAAAAGAGCCTCACCTTCTTTCTGAAATTAGAACAATATTAACAGGTAAGCTGGAGGAAAGTGTACCAGTCTCTCACAAACAAAAGCAGAAGTTGCTTGAAAAGCGCAGCAGGTCTGGCAGCGAGTGTGGAGAGAAATCAGAGTTAATGTTTCATGTTGTGTGACCCATCCCCTGAGGGGTACCAATCTCTCGTTCATCAGGAGAGGCCACAGGAGAATAATCATGTCAATTGTAGAATCAGCTTTAAATCAAGGACAGAACAGCAGGCTAACATCTCCTATTCCCAATTCCTTCTGCTCCCAGGATGAGGCATTCCACTCCCATACATCTCAGATGTCCTTGTTTTTCATGGACCACAACTTCTTCCCCTCAATAGTCAACAATGCCTCGACCGCATCTCCCGCATTTCCCACAACTCATCCCCCACATCCCCTTCCCGGACTAATAACCAAAACAGAATCCCCCTCGTCCTCACGTACCACCCCACCAATATCTGGATCCAACACATCATCCTCCGACATCTGCAATCTGACCCCACCAACAAAGACATTTTTCCCTCCCCGCCCTTATCTGCCTTCTGGAGGGATCACTCATTCCGTGACTCCCTTGTCTGCTCCACACTCCCCTCCAATCCCACCACTTCCGGCACTTTTCCCTACTACCGCAGGAAGTGCTACACCTGCCCTTACACCTATCCCCCTCACCCCTATCACAGGCCTCAAGAAGATTTTCCACATCAGACAGATGTTCACCTGCACATCTGCCAATGTGGTATACTGCATCCGCTGTTACCGTTATGGCCTCCTCAACGTCAGGGAAATCAAGCGGAGGCTTAGGGACCATTTTGTGGAACACCTATGTTTGCTTTGCATTAAACAAATGCACCTCCCAGTCACGAACCATTTCAACTACCCCTCCCATTCCTCAGACGACACGTCCATCCTGGGCCCTCCTGCACTGCCACAACGATGCAGGAACAGCAACTCATATTCCACTTGGGAACCCTGCAGCCCAATGGTATCAATGTGGACTTCACAAGCTTTAAAATCTCCCCTCCCCCTACGGCATGCCAAAACCAGCCCAGCTTGTTCCTGCCTCCCTAACCTGTCCTTCCTCCCACCTATCACGTCCTCCCACCTCAAGCCCCACCCCCACCTCCTACCTACTAACCTCATCCCGCCTCCTCAACCTGTCGGTCCTCGCTGGACTGACCTATCTCCTCCCTACCTCGCCACCTACACTCACCTTTACTGGCTCCAACCCTGCCTCTTTGACCTGTCTGTCTCCTCTCCACCTATCTTCTCCTTTATCCATCTTCTATCCGCCTCCCCGTCTTTCCGTATTTATTTCAGAATATCCTTCCCCTCCCCCATTTCTGAAGAAGTCTCTAGGCCCGAAAGGTCAGCTTTCCTTCTCCTCTGATGCTGCTTGGTCTGCTGTGTTCATCCACCTCTACACCTTGTTATCTCAGGCTAACATGAAGGTCATTTTGAAACAGAACAATGTGAAAATGTTAATCAGCCAATATTTGCGAGATGTGAAACTTTGGATTCTCTTGTACTCATAAACCTTGTCAAACTGCAAAAGCATTTGCTGTTGCTGGCCGTGTTGTATCAATTGATGAAGGAATAGGTAAGGAAGTTATAAAGCCTCAGAGGCTCTAGTATACTTTGAGAATATGTTCTTCACAATTACTTGGTGGTTTAGAAAGATTGGCACCAATCTGGTATAAGAAAACAAAGTGTAGGGCTGGATGAACACAGCAGGCCAAGCAGCATCTCAGGAGCACAAAAGCTGATGTTTTGGGCCTCGACCCTTCATCAGAAAAGGGGGATGGGGAGAGGATTCTGAAATAAATAGGGAGAGAGGGAGAGGCGGACTGAAGATAGATAGAGGAGAAGATAGGTGCAGAGGAGAGTATAGGTGGGGAGGTAGGGAGGGGATAGGTCAGTCCGAGGAGGATGGACAGGTCAAGGGGGTGGGATGAGTTTAGTAGTTAGGAAATGGAGGTGCGCCTTGAGGTGGGAGGAGGGGATAGGTGAGAGGAAGAACAAGTTAGGCAGGCGGGGACAAGCTATGCTGGTTTTGGGATGCAGTTGGGGGAGGGGAGATTTTGAAGCTTGTGAAGTCCACATTGATACCATTGGGCTGCAGGGTCCCTAAGCGGAATATGAGTTGCTGTTCCTGCAACCTATGGGTGGCATCATTATGGCACTACAGGAGGCCCAGGATGGACATGTCATCTAAGGAATGGGAGGGGTAGTTGAAATGGTTCGCGACTGGGAGGTGCAGCTGTTTACTGCGAACCAAGCGTAGGTGTTCTGCAAAGTGGTCTCCAAGCCTCCGCTTGGTTTCCCCAATGTAGAGAAAGCCACAATGGGTACAGCGGATGCAGTATACCACATTGGCAGATGTGCAGGTGAACATCTGTTTGATGTGGGAAGCCATCTTGGAGGTGAGGGTGGAGGTGTGGGGGCAAGTGTAACACTTCCTGCAGTTACAGGGGAAAGTGCCACGTGTGGTGGGGTTGGAGGGGAGTGTGGAGCAGACAAGGGAGTTGCGGAGAGAGTGGTCTCTCTAGAAGGCAGACAAGGGTGGGGATGAACAATTCACACACACATTCTCTCCACCCCCACACACATAAACAAACACACCCTCCCACACTCATATATGCACAGAAACTCTCTCTCCTAAGAACACATACACACTGTATCTCTTCACCATACCTAAATGCACACTCTCTCTCTCCAATCTCAGTCCCCAATCTCAATCACTTTGATTTTCCACTCTAATATCTTTTGTAAGATCTTGTTAAAAGCCTTCTGAAAGTTCAAATAAACCACATCCACTGGCTCTTCCTCATCAACTTTCCTAGTTATTTTCCGTAGAAAAATTTCACTATATCTGTCAAGCATGATTTCTGTTTTGTACATCCGTACTGAATCTGTCCAATCCTGTCACATTTTCCCAAGTACTGCACTGTTAAATTCTCAACAATAAACTCTTTAATTTTCCACAGTACCAATATCAGGCTAAAGCTTTGTATGTGTGTGTGAAAATTGTGTGTGTGTGTAAATTGTGTGTGTGTGTGTGTGTGTGTGTGTGTGTGTGTAAATTGTGTGTGTGTGTAAATTGTGTGTGTGTGTATAAATTGTGTGTGTAAATTGTGTGTGTGTAAATTGTGTGTGCGTATGTGTAAATTGTGTGTGTGTGTGTGTGTAAATTGTGTGTATGTATGTGGTTGTGTGCGTATGTGATTGAGTGTGTGTGTGAGAGAGATTGTGTATGTGATTATGTGTGTGTATGTGATTGTGTGTGCATATGTGATTGTGTTTGTGTGTGTGATTGTGTGTGTGTATGTGATTATGTGTGCGTATGTGATTGAGTGTGTGTGTGTGAGAGAGATTGTGTATGTGATTATGTGTGTGTATGTGATTATGTTTGTGTGTGTGATTGTGTGTGTATGTATGTGATAGTGTGTGTATGATTCATGAATCTGTCTAGATACATCTTAAATGACGCTATCATGCCCGCCTCTACCACCTCCGCTGGCAACACGTTCCTGGCACCCACCACCCTCTGTGTAAAGAACTTTCCACGCATGTCTCCCTTCAGGTTTTCCCCTCTCACCTTGAAATCGTGACCCCAGTAATTGAATCCCCCACTCTGGGGAAAAAGCTTCTTGCTATCCACCCTGTCTATACCCCTCATGTTTTTGTAGACCTCAATCAGGGCCCCCTCAACCTCTGTCTTTCTAATGTGAATAGTCCTAATCTACTCAATCTCTCTTCATAGCTAGTGACCTCCATACCAGGCAACATCCTGGTGAACCTCCCTTCTGCACCTTCTCCAAAGCATCCACATCCTTTTGGTAATGTGGCGACCAGAACTGTATGCAGTATTCTAAATATGGTTGAATCAAAGTCCTATACAACTGTATAGAACTGTGTATGTGTGTATGTGATTGTCTGTGCGTGTGCGTGTGTGTGTGTATATATCTATGTAATTATCTGTGTGCGTGTGTATGTTTATGTGATTGTGTGTTTGTGTGCGTGTATGTGATTGTCTGTGTGATTGTGTGTATGTATGTGGTTGTGTGTGTATGTGATTGAGTGTGTGTGTGTGAGAGAGATTGTGTATAGAACATAGAACATTGTGTTTGTGTGTGTGATTGTGTGTGTGTGTATGTGATTATGTGTGTATGTGATTGTGTGTAACTGCATGTGCGTGTGATTGTGTGTGTATGTGATTTTCTGCATGTGCGTGTTTGTGTATGTAATTGTGTGTGTGTATGTGATTGTCTGTGTGGGTATGTGATTGTGTGTGGGTATGTGATTTTGTGTGTGAGATTGGGTGTGTAATTGTGTATATGTGTGTATGTGATCTTCTGTGCATGTATGTGATTGTGCATGTGTGTGTTTATGTGATTGTCTGTGTGAGTATGTGATTGTGTGTATGTGATTTTTTTTGTGTGTGTGTGTGTGTGTGTGTGTGTGTGTGTGTGTATATATAGAGTATAGTGTGTTGGGGTCACTTGTAGTGTGAAATGTACCCAAGATCCCGGTTGAGGCTGTCCTCGTGGACACTGAACATAGCTATCAGCCTCTGATTTGCACTTGCACATTTATAATTGTAGATACATTTTTTTTGCTCAAAAAGCACAGAAATTGCAGACAATCCGTATTGTATTTTATAAATTCCTGCTTTAGAAATAACATCATCTGACTCCAAATTGATACACAGCCAGGTTCTAAACAAGGCCTCACACTTAAAATATTAGGTTATTTTCTCTCTCCATGGATGCTACCCAACCAGTTGTGATCTCCAACATTTTTGCTCAGCATGGATTTCAGCAACTGCAATAATTTGTTCCTACATTGCGTTTATTAATGTCTGCGTTGAATACAAGCTGAAGGAGGTGTATACAATGTTGGTTTAGCTACAGCTTGATTACTGTCAGCTTTTGTGCTCCTAAGATGCTGCTTGTCCTGCTGTGTTCATTTAGCTCCACAGTTTTGTTGTCTTGGATTCTCCAGCATCTGCAGTTCCCATTATCTCAGACACAAGGGGATGTTTTCTTTAGAGCACAGAAAGCTGGAGAGGGAACCTGACTGAGGCGAACACGCAGCTTACAGGCAGGGAACAAAATGTCCCTTCACCCTGAAGGCAAAGTATTATGTTGGAGCCCCACCCCCTTCGCGCCCCGCCCCCTCTGTCGCTCCACCCCTTCTCCCGTCCGGCTTTTGCCCAGCCCCCCCCACCCATTCACTGGATCCTTCCCCTTTAGCCGCAACCTCGAGTCCTAGCCGCACCTTCCCAGCTTCTGACTGAAAAAAACTGTAATTGTTTGAAGTCGGAAACAATAACAGAAACTGTTAGTGAACCTTATCTATGGACAGAGATACAGAGTTAACATTTCTGATCCAGTGACCTTTCAGAATGTAACAAGGTGTGGACATGGATGAACACAGCAGGCCAAGCAGCATCTCAGGAGCACAAAAGCTGACGTTTCGGGCCTAGACCCTTCATCAGAGAGGGGGATGGGGTGAGGGAACTGGAATAAATAGGGAGAGAGGGGGAGGCGGACCGAAGATGGAGAGTAAAGAAGATAGGTGGAGAGAGGTTTGGTGAGGAGGTAGGGAGGGGATAGGTCAGTCCAGGGAAGACGGACAGGTCAAGGAGGTGGGATGAGGTTAGTAGGTAGATGGGGGTGCGGCTTGGGGTGGGAGGAAGGGATGGGTGAGAGGAAGAACCGGTTCGGGAGGCAGAGACAGGTTGGACTGGTTTTGGGATGCAGTGGGTGGGGGGGGAAGAGCTGGGCTGGTTGTGTGGTGCAGTGGGGGGAGGGGACGAACTGGGCTGGTTTAGGGATGCAGTAGGGGAAGGGGAGATTTTGAAACTGGTGAAGTCCACATTGATACCATATGGCTGCAGGGTTCCCAGGCGGAATATGAGTTGCTGTTCCTACAACCTTCGGGTGGCATCATTGTGGCAGTGCAGGAGGCCCATGATGGACATGTCATCAAGAGAATGGGAGGGGGAGTGGAAATGGTTTGCGACTGGGAGGTGCAGTTGTTTGTTGCGAACTGAGCAGAAGTGTTCTGCAAAGCGGTCCCCAAGCCTCCGCTTCGTTTCCCCAATGTAGAGGAAGCCGCACCGGGTACAGTGGATGCAGTATACCACATTGGCAGATGTGCAGGTGAACCTCTGCTTAATGTGGAATGTCATCTTGGGGCCTGGGATAGGGGTGAGGGAGGAGGTGTGGGGACAAGTGTAGCATTTCCTGCGGTTGCAGGGGAAGGTGCCGGGTGTGGTGGGGTTGGAGGGCAGTGTGGAGCGAACAAGGGAGTCACGGAGAGAGTGGTCTCTCCGGAAAGCAGACAGGGGTGGGGATGGAAAAATGTCTTGGGTGGTGGGGTCGGATTGTAAATGGCGGAAGTGTCAGAGGATGATGCGTTGTATCCGGAGGTTGGTAGGGTAGTGTGTGAGAACAAGGGGGATCCTCTTAGGGCGGTTGTGGCGGGGGCGGGGTGTGAGGGATGTGTTGCGGGAAATACGGGAGACGCGGTCAAGGGCGTTCTCGATCACTGTGGGGGGAAAGTTGCGGTCCTTAAAGAACTTGGACATCTGGGATGTGCGGGAGTGGAATGTCTTATCGTGGGAGCAGATGCGGCGGAGGCGGAGGAATTGGGCAGAGGGGATGGAATTTTTGCAGGAGGGTGGGTGGGAGGAGGTGTATTCTAGGTAGCTGTGGGAGTCGGTGGGCTTGAAAACCACCCTACCAACCTCCGGATACAACGCATCATCCTCCGACACTTCCGCCATTTACAATCCGACCCCACCACCCAAGACATTTTTCCATCCCCACCCCTGTCTGCTTTCCGGAGAGACCACTCTCTCCGTGACTCCTTTGTTCGCTCCACACTGCCCTCCAACCCCATCACACCCGGCACCTTCCCCTGCAACCGCAGGAAATGCTACACTTGTCCCCACACCTCCTCCCTCACCCCCATCCCAGGACCCAAGATGACATTCCACATTAAGCAGAGGTTCACCTGCACATCTGCCAATGTGGTATACTGCATCCACTGTACCCGGTGCGGCTTCCTCTATATTGGGGAAACCAAGCGGAGGCTTGGAGACCGCTTTGCAGAACACCTCCGCTCAGTTCGCAACAAACAACTGCACCTCCCAGTCGCAAACCATTTCCACTCCCCCTCCCATTCTCTTGATGACATGTCCATCATGGGCCTCCTGCAGTGCCACAATGATGCCACCCGAAGGTTGCAGGACCAGCAACTCATATTCCGCTTGTGAACCCTGCAGCCGAATGGTATCAATATGGACTTCACCAGTTTCAAAATCTCCCCTTCCCCAACTGCATCCCTAAACCAGCCCAGTTCGTCCCCTTCCCCCACTGCACCACACAACCAGCCCAGCTCTTCCCCCCCACCCACTGCATCCCAAAACCAGTCCAACCTGTCTCTGCCTCCCTAACCTGTTCTTCCTCTCACCCATCCCTTCCTCCCACCCCAAGCCGCACCCCCAGCTACCTACTAACCTCATCCCACCTCCTTGACCTGTCCGTCTTCCCTGGACTGACCTATCCCCTCCCTACCTCCCCACCTATACTCTCCTCCCCACCTATCTTCTTTACTCTCCATCTTCGGTCCGCCTCCCCCTCTCTCCCTATTTATTCCAGTTCCCTCTCCCCATCCCCCTCTCTGATGAAGGGTCTAGGCCCGAAACGTCAGCTTTTGTGCTCCTGAGATGCTGCTTGGCCTGCTGTGTTCATCCAGCCTCACATTTTATTATCTTGGAATTCTCCATCATCTCTGACACTACACCTGGTTATCTCAGATTCTCCAGCAGCGGCAGTTCCTACTGTCTGTGCTACACCTTTCAGAATATTTTTGTTTCTGGTCAAAGTGCATTTTGGGAACAATCGATTCCCTCAAAACTAGGTACCTGCCAATCTACATTACCCGAAGGTCTGCGCGACAACTTCCACGCATAGCCGGAAGCACTCTTCTGAAAGCCGATTGGTTATTCGCCTGGCGGTCACTGGTGATGCTGTTAGGAAGACGCCGGCGCACTTCCGGTTAGTGCGGGTGCGAATCCGGACGGACTGAGTGGTCGCGTCGCTGGAACCTGAGGAAAGTCGCGGATCCGTGGTGTACCTTGTGTGTGGGAGGGTGAGTGTGCGGTGGACTTCCTCCCCCGTCTCTGATTTACCTCACGGAGGCCCAAAGCTGTTAACCGAGACCGTGGTTAACGCCGGGGTTTACTTGGAGTTTTGAGCCGGGCCCAGGCCGTATCTGATGCGCACTTTAGCGCTGATCCCGAGCTAACGCCGAGTTTTGCCCCGGGATCGACAACGTGCGGCGCGGTTGAGGCTGATTTTCCTGTTTGTTGCGCATCCGCGCCGTCACAATGTGGAAATATGTGCCTCCCGGGCTGTCCTGAAAACTCCTGTTTGGTTCATATCCACTGAAAAGGGATTTGTGTTTGTACGGAACAATCTGACCCTGAAACTCGCGTCGGTAAATGCTGCTGAGTTTTCAGGTTAAACTCTTGGTTTTTCGGTAGATAATTCTTTCTCTATAAATCAGCCTTGATGTCTGTAACAATTTGGCATATATGATTAATATGTTGATTTTCAGCAAACGGGTTGTAACTGACACCTTTGGGACATTTCGATTAATCGAGTTCATTCCACCCACAAAATATGGGATTTACCGACCATTATCTCTCCCCGTGCAGTCGTCTTGGGCACGATTTTGGATGAATACTCCTAGCTAATAACAAGACTAAGATATAGGAGCAGAATGCGCATTCGGCCCATCACATCTGCTCCACCATTCAATCATTCCTGTATTTTCCGCGTAACTCTTGAACTCAGCTGTCTCTGTCTTAACACCACCCATTCGGCTGGTGTCAATAAATTCCACAGATTCATCATTGTCCAGCTGAAAAAAATTCCTCATCTCAGTTCCAAAGGGTCATCCCTTAAATCTGAGCCTGCCCTCAGATCCTAGATTCTCCTACTAGTGGAAATGCCTTTTTCAAGTCAACTCTATCCAGGTTTATCAGTATTCCGTAAGTTTCAATCAGGTCTCTTCCCTCCACGACCCCCCCCCCCCAAACCTCCATGTATCACATGGCCTTATTTTCTCTCCTATATCCTGACTACTGCTAGGAGGCCTGTAGGTAACTCCCATCAGTCATTTATCCTTTGCAGTTCTGCAGCTCTACCTGGATTCTACTTTGCGATTCTTTTATATGACTTTTTGCTATCAATTTAATTTCATTTCTTACTACCAAGGCAACCTCACCCCTTCTGGCAATCTGTTTGTCCTTTCAATAGGATACATATCTTTGGGTATTTGGTTCTCAGCCCTGATCTCCTTGCAGATGTGTCTCGGGTACCTGCCAGTTTCAATCTGCACCACCGGCTCATTGACTTTGTTTTGTGCACTGTGTGTGTTTAAATATAAAACCTTTAGTCCTATGTTGACTGGCTCCCATCCTTATCTGCTGTGCCTGAAGTTAGATTATTGACCCTTTCTGTACTCTGTCCTTTTAAAGTTTTCAGAACAATTAATAACCTTGGCTGACAAATTCCACCACCCCCCCCCCCACTTTAACTTATTCCTGCATTTTTTAGTTTAGTTCTATCCACAGCCCTAGTTGGGTGATTCACCAGGACTTTGGTCCTAGCATGGTTCAGGTGGAGCCCATCCTAACAGAACAGCTTCCTCCTTCCCCAGCACTGGTGCCACGGTCCCATGAATTTGCACCCATTTCTCCTGGGCTAATCTTTGAGGTTCGTGTTTCCTCTTGAATTTTGTTGACCCTATGTCAATTGGTTTATGGGTCAGGTAGTAATCCAGAGATTATTATCGTTTTGGTTCTGCTAATCAATTTATCCCTTTATCTGTTTATATTCCCTCAGCAGAACTTCTGTCCTCTTTCTTCCTATATAATTGATACCTACATGGCCCATGACAACTGGATTCCTCTTCCTCCACGCCCCCCCACACACAAACACGCGCACACACACAAACACACGCGCACACACACAAACACACACGCGCACACACACAAACACACACGCGCACACACACAAACACACACGCGCACACACACAAACACACACGCGCACACGCACAAACACACACGCGCACACGCACAAACACACGCGCACACGCACACGCACAAGCGCACACGCACACGCACAAGCGCACGCGCACACGCACAAGCGCACGCGCACACGCACAAGCGCACGCGCACAAACACACGCGCACGCGCGCGCGCACACACGCGCCTGGGCACCAGGCAGATTACACAACCTCTTGAACTCTAGATCGGACCACAGAACTGTCTGTTCCCCTGATTATAATGACATTTCTCTCTTCTGCTCCATCCTGAATGGCACCTTGTTCCTCCTTGCCATGGTAGTTTGCTCCAGCTTCCCATTGCTCTGCTGTCATCCACATCGGGAGCAGGAATCTCGGACAAAAATAGAAATTGCTGGAAAAACTCAGCAGGCCTGGCAAAATCTGCAAAAAGAAAACAAAGTAAAATATTTCAGGTGCAGTGACTCTTCAGAACAAGAAATAGAAAACATATCTGCAGTCTCCTTGCAGTTATCCTTCTTACTAAGTTTTTTGTCATCTGAAAATTTGGTGATATTACATTTAGTTCCCTTAGCTAAATCCTTTTTATTCATTATTGGGATGTGAATGTCACTGGCTGGCCAGCATTTAATGTCTATCCCTAGTTGTCTTTGAGAAGGTGGTAGTGAGCTGCCTTCTTGAATTACTGCAGTTCATATGGGTCAACCGACAGCATAATGCCATCAGGGAGGAAATTCCAGGATTTTGACCCAACGACAGATAAGGAGCTGTGATATATATCCAAGTCAGGATGTTGAGGACTTGGTGGGGAGCTTTCAGGTGGTGGTGTTACCGTGTATCTGCTGCTCTTATCCTTGTAGATGGAAGTGGTTGTGGGCTTAGAAGGTGCTTCTAGGGTCTTTTGAGAGTTTCTGCAGTGCATTTTGTGATGGTAGACACTGCTGCTATTCAGCGTTGGTGGAGGAGGGAGTGGATGCTTGTGGACATAGTGCCAATCAAGTGGGCTGCTTTGTCCTGGATGATGTCATGCTTCTTGAGTGTTGTTGGAGCTGCATCTGGGGAGGCAATGGCCTAGTGGTATAATTGCTGGATTGTTAATCCAGACACCTGTGTAATATTCTGGGGACCCATTTGAATCCTGCCGCGGCAGATAGTGGAATTCAGATTCCACCATATCTGAAATTAAGAGGCTAATGATGTCCATGAATCCATTGCCAATTGTCAGAAAACCCATCTGGCTCACTAAGATCCTTTAAGCAAGGAAACTTCCATTCTTACCTGATCTGGCCTCTGTAACTCCAGACCCATAGTAATGGGCAATTCGGGAGGGTCTAGTCAGTGATCCCCTCATTTCACCAATGAATAAAGAAGAAAAATGGTGCTGAATGTTGTGCAATTGTTGTCAGACAACATATTTCTAACCTTATGATGGAGGGGAGGTCATCGATGAAGCCGGTGTCGATGATTGGGCCTAGGTCACAACCCTGTGGAACTCCTACAGAGATGACTTGGAATTGAGAGATAATGGGAACTGCAGATGCTGGAGAATTCCAAGATAATAAAATGTGAGGCTGGATGAACACAGCAGGCCAGGCAGCATCTCAGGAGCACAAAAGCTGACGTTTCGGGCCTGGACCCTTCATCAGAGAGGGGGATGGGGAGAGGAAACTGGAATAAATAGGGAGAAAGGGGGAGGCGGACCGAAGATGGAGAGTAAAGAAGATAGATGGAGAGAGTATAGGTGGGGAGGTAGGCAGGGGATAGGTCAGTCCAGGGAAGACGGACAGATCAAGGAGGTGGGATGAGGTTAGTAGGCAGATGGGGGTGCGGCTTGGGGTGGGAGGAAGGGATGGGTGAGAGGAAGAACTGGTTAGGGAGGCAGAGACAGGTTGGACTGGTATTGGGATGCAGTGGGTGGGGGGGGGGGGGGAGAAGAGCTGGGCTGGTTGTGTGGTGCAGTGCGGGGAGGGGGACGAACTGGGCTGGTTTAGGGATGCAGTAGGGGAAGGGGAGATTTTGAAACTGGTGAAGTCCACATTGATACCATTAGGCTGCAGGGTTCCCAGGCGAAATATGAGTTGCTGTTCCTGCAACCTTCGGGTGGCATCATTGTGGCAGTGCAGGAGGCCCATGATGGACATGTCATCTAGAGAATGGGAGGGGGAGTGGAAATGGTTTGCGACTGGGAGGTGCAGTTGTTTGTTGCGAACTGAGCGGACGTGTTCTGCAAAGCGGTCTCCAAGGCTCCGCTTGGTTTCCCCAATGTAGAGGAAGCCACACCGGGTACAGTGGATGCAGTATACCACATTGGCAGATGTGCAGGTGAACCTCTGCTTGATGTGGAATGTCATCTTGGGGCCTGGGATAGGGGTGAGGGAGGTGGTGTGGGGTCAAGTGTAGCATTTCCTGCGGTTGCAGGGGAAGGTGCCGGGTGTGGTGGGGTTGGAGGGCAGTGTGGAGCGAACAAGGGAGTCATGGAGAGAGTGGTCTCTCCGGCAAGCAGACGGGTGGGGATGGAAAAATGTCTTGGGTGGTGGGGTCGGATTGTAAATGGCGAAAGTGTCAGAGGATGATGCGTTGTATCCGGAGGTTGGTAGGGTGGTGTGTGAGAACGAGGGGGATCCTCTGAGGGCGGTTGGGGCGGGGTGTGAGGGATGTGTTGCGGGAAATATGGGAGACGCGGTCAAGGGCGTTCTCGATCACTGTGGGGGGAAAGTTGCGGTCCTTGAAGAACTTGGACATCTGGGATGTGCGGGAGTGGAATGTCTTATCGTGCGAGCAGATGCGGCGGAGGCGGAAGAATTAGGAATAGGGAATGGAATTTTTGCAGGAGGGTGGGTGGGAGGAGGTGTATTCTAGGTAGCTGTGGGAGTCGGTGGGCTTAAAATGGACATCAGTTATAAGCTGGTTGCCTGAGATGGAGACTGAGAGGTCCAGGAAGGTGAGTGATGTGCTGGAGATGGCCCAGGTGAACTGAAGGTTGGGGTGGAAGGTGTTGGTGAAGTGGATGAACTGTTCGAGCTCCTCTGGGGAGCAAGAGGCGGCGCCGATACAGTCATCAATGTACCCGAGGAAGAGGTGGGGTTTGGGGCCTGTGTAGGTGCGGAAGGGGGGCTGTTCCACGTAACCTACAAAGAGGCAGGCATAGCTGTGGCCCATGCGGGTGCCCATGGCCAGCACCTTAGTCTGTAGGAAGTGGGAGGAGTCAAAAGAGAAGTTGTTGAGGGTGAGGACGAGTTCAGCTAGGCGGATGAGAGTGTCGGTGGAGTGGGACTGGTCCAGCCTGTGGGACAGGAAGAAGCTGAGGGCCTTGAGGCCATCTGCATGCGGAATGCAGGTGTATAGGGACTGGACGTCCATGGTGAAGATGAGGTGTTGGGGGCCAGGGAATTGGAAGTCCTGGAGGAGGTGGAGGGCGTGGGTGGTGTCACGGACGTAGGTGGGGAGTTCCTGGACCAAAGGGGAGAAAATGGAGTCCAGATAGGTGGAGATGAGTTCGGTGGGGCAGGAGCAGGCTGAGACGATGGGTCGACCAGGGCAGGCAGGTTTGTGGATTTTGGGAAGGAGACAGAAACGGGCCGTGCGGGGTTGGGGAACAATGAGGTTGAAGGCTTTGGGTGGAAGGTCCCCTGAGGTGATGAGGTCGTGAATGGTGTTGGAGATGATGGTTTGGTGCTCGGGTGTGGGGTCATGATCGAGGGGGCGTAGGAGGTGGTGTCGGAGAGTTGGCGTCTGGCCTCGGCAATGTAGAGGTCAGTGCGCCATACTACCACTGCGCCTCCCACTGGACCCGCTGTGTTCATCCAGCCTCACATTTTATTATATTGACTTGGAATTGAGTTGGCTTACCTCCTACAACCATGACCATCTTCCTATGTGCCAGATATGACACCAACCAGTGGAAAGCCTGTCCTCTAATTTGCATTGATTCCAGTTTTGCTCGGGCTTCTTGTAGCCATACTTGGTTAAATGCAGCCTTGGTGTCAACAGCTGCGACTGTCACCAGGTCTGTTCTGTCTTTGTTTGAACCAAGGCTGTAATGAGGTCAGGAGCTGAGAGGCCTTGACAGAACCCAAGCTGGGCGTCACTGAATGGGTTATTGCTGAGCTGGTGCTGCTTGATAACACCTTCCGTCACTTGACTGATGGTCGAGAGTAGAGCGATGAGGCCTGGTTGGATTTGCTCTGCTTTTTATGTACAAGACATTCCTAGGCAATTTTCCTCACTGGGAGGTAGATGTCAGTGTTGTAACTGTACTGAAAGAGCTTGGCTAGGGAAGCACCGTCATCATTACTGTTAGAATGTTGTTAGGACCGTAGCTTTTTTGGTATTCAGTGCCTCCAACTGTTTTTTAATATTATGTGGTGGGCATCGGATTGTCTGAAGGACTGGTATTTGTGACGCTGGGGACCACTGGAGAAGCTGTTCAACACTTTTGGCTGAAGATTGCTACGAATGCTTCAGCATTGTGTTTGACACTAATGCCTGGTCTCTTCCTTCATTGAGAATGGGGATATTTGTGGAGCTTCCACCAGCAGTGAGTTGTCCCATTGTTTACCACCATTCACGACTGGATTTGGCAAGCCTGCAGAATGTAGATCTCATCGTTTAGTTATGGGCTCACTTGGCTTTGTCTGACATTTGTTGCTTATGTTTGGCATGCAAGTTATCCTATTAGTGGCTTCACCATGTTGGCACTTTGTTTTCAGACCTGCCTGGTGCTGCTCCTGCCATGCTCTCCTTCACTCTCCATTGAACCAGGGTTGATCTCCTAGCTTAATTGTAGTGGTTGAGTGGCATATATGGAAGGTTGTGAGGTTGCAGATTATGCTGGAGTACAATTCCGTTGTCGATGGCTCACAGCACCTCAAGGAGCAGCCTGGGAGGTGCAGTTGTTTGTTGCGAACTGAGCGTGAGTGTTCCTCAAAGCAGTCCCCAAGCCTCCGTTTGGTTTACCCGATGTAGAGGAGGCCACAATGGGAACAGCGGATGCAGTATATAACATTGACAGATGTACAGGTGAACATCTATTTGATGTGAAAAGCCTTCTTAGGGCCTGCATTGAGGGTGAAGGGGGAGGTATAGGGGCAGGTGGAGCACTTGCTTCGGTTGAAGGGGAAAGTGCTGGGGGTGGTGGGGCTGGAAGGGAGTGTGGAGCAGACAAGGGAGTCACAGAGAGAGTGGTCCCTCTGGAAAGCACAAGGGTGGGGAGGGAAAAATGTCTTTGGTAGTGAGGTCAGAATGCAGATGGCGGCGATGTCGGAGGATGATACGTTGGATTTGGAGGTTGGTGGGGTGGTATGTGAGGACGAGGGGGATGCTGTTTTGGTTATTATTGTGGATAGGGGGTGTAAGGGATGAGTTGTGGGAAATGCTGGAGACACGGTCGAGGGCATTTTCGATTACTGTGGAGGGGAAGTTGCAGTTTTCGAAAAAAGAGGACATCTGGAATGTTTGGAAGTGAAGATGATTTGTGGAGCTTCCTCCAGCAGTGAGTTGTCCCATTGTTTACCACCATGCCAGACTGGATTTGGCAAGCCTGCAGAATGTAGATCTCATCGTTTAGTTATGGGATCACTTGGCTTTGTGCACCTCATCTCGGGAGCAGATGCGGCGGAGGCGAAGGTATTGGGAATAGGGTATGGCCTTTTTACAGGAAGGTGGGTGATAGGAGGAATATTCTAGGTAGTTGTGGGAGTTTGTAGGCTTAAAATGGATATCGGTTTCCAGGTGGATGCCAGAGATGGAGACAGAGGTCCAGGAAGGAGAGAGGTGTCAGAGATGGTCCAGGTAAACTTAAGGTTGGGGTGGAAGGTATTAGTGAAGTGGATGAGTTGTTCGAGCGCCTCGTGGGAGCACGAGGTGGCACCGAAACAGTCATCAATGTAACGGAGGAAGAGATGGGGGATAGGGCCGGTGTAGCTTTGGAAGAGGGATTATTCCATGTACCCTACAAAGAGGCAGGCATAGCTTGGGCCCATGCGGGTACCCATGGCCACCCCCTTTGTCTGTAGGCAGTGGGAGGAATTAAAGGAGAAGTTGTTGAGGGTGAGGATGAGTTCAGATAATTGGATGAGGATGTCAGTGGAGGGGGACTGGTCGGATCTGCAGGACAGGAGGAAGCGGAGGGCTTTTAGGCCATGTATGGGGAATGCACGTGTATAGGGACTGGATGTCCAGAGTGAAAATGAGGTGTTGGTGACAAGGTAATTGGAAGCTCTGGAGGAGGTGGAGAGCATGCGTGGGGTCACGGACGTAGGTAGGGAGTTCCTGGACCAAGGGGGAGAAAATGGAATCCAGATAGGTGGAGATGAGTTTGGTGGGACAGGAGCTGGTGGAGACGATGGGTTGACCAGGGCAGTCAAGTTTGTGGATTTTGAGGAGGAGGTAGAAGTGGATGGTGCGGGGTTGGGGAATGATGAGGTTAGAGACTGTGGGTGGGAGGTCACCTGAGGTGATGAGGTTGTGGATGGTTTGGGAGATAATGAAAACTTGAAAGCTTGAAAACTGTTTAAAAACAACTCTTAAATGCAACTCATTCCTGTGATGGATATCTTTTTAAGGTCAGGGTTAACAGTGCAACGCTTTCCGTCTTAGAAATAGATCATTCATTTAATGGAACTGGTGATCTGGAGAAAAAGCAGTAAAACCCAGTTTGCAATATCAGTTACTCAAATCACAACGTTGTACTGGAAGTAAAATAATTTGTTTACATTTCTTTTGCAACCAGTACAAAGCATGCCACATTGGATAATTCAGAGTGAAATCTTAATTTATCTGTATGCATTTGTTGACAGAAGCAAGCTTTAGACTGAGACAGTTGCAGACTTGATCTTGTGTAGAGGGGGGAGAACCAAAACCAGTTAATTAAGCCTTCAAGCAGAGAAAATACTAACTTTTTCACTCCCAAATGGGACGAGATATCGCTAAATCTTGGGTTGAGGTTATGCAAGGATAGAGCATCCCTCTTGAATGGTTTGGCCTGAATTCTCAGACAAACCTAGTTCTAGAATCCTGAACCAGTGGAAATAGTTTATCTTTATCTATCCTGCCCTTTCCTATTAATATCTCGAAGAGTTTAATCAAATCACTCCTTAATCTACTGAATGCTAAAGAATTCAGGCCTAATTTGTATGATCTGTCCTTGTAACTTAAGCCCTGAAGTCCAGGTATCATTCTTAGTCATTATTGTCCATGGTGTATATAGATTATATAGAAGAAAATGTAGCAGGCGATGTAGTAAGATTGTGGGCGATATGAAGATTGCCAACCACCCAACCAATGAGAAGAAATATCTTGTGTTACATGGGGATATAGACAGGTTGGTTAAATGGGCAGATCAGTGGCAGATGAAATTTAGAGTCTATAGGTGTGAGGCTGGAAAAGCATAGCAGGTCAGACAACATCCAAGGAACAGGTAAGACAACATTTCGAGCCAAAACTCCTCTTCAGGACTGTTTCGACCCAAAACATTGACTTACCTGCTGCTCAGATGCTGTGTGACCTGCTACGCTCTTCCAGCCTTTCACTTATAGACTTTGGCTTCCAGCAGCTGCAGTCTTTATTGCCTTTTTGGCAGGTGGAATTTAAGTGTGAGGTGATACTCTTTGGAAGAAATAGCAATGCGAGGGCATACCCAACGAATGGCAGGACACTAGGAAGCTCAGAGGAACAGAAGGATCTTCAGGTACTTATCCACAGATCCCTGAAGGCAGCAGAATAGGTTAATAGGATATCTAAAGTACAAAGACATTTGCCTTTATCAGTTTTGGCATAGATTGTAAGAGCAGAGAGGTTATGTTGGAGTTGTGCAGGACTTTGGTAAGGCCACAGGTGGAGTACTGTTCACAGTTCTGATCACCGTACTATAGGAAGGATCTGGTTACCCTGGAGGGGGTGCAGAGGAAATCTGTCAGGATGTTGCCTGCAATGGAGATTTCAGAGAGGCTGGGTAAACTCTGGGTGTTTCATTTGCAGCAGATTAGGTAAGGGGGACCTGACTGAGGTATATAGGTTGAGGGGCATGGACAGGGTTGATAGAGAGCAGCTGTTCCCCTTAGGTAAAGATTAAATTTTAAGAAATCATTATTTTAGGTGAAAGGTTGGTGTTTTAGAGGGGATTTAAGCAAAACCATTTTCACCCACAGGGTGGTGGGAATCTGGAATGCACTACTTAGGATTTTAGAGGCAGGAAACCTCTTAACCTTTACAATGTACATGAATGAGCTCTTGAAATGTCATAACATTAAAGGTTAAGGGCCAAGTATTCAAAGTGGAAAGTGGGACAGGAGTAAATTTTGAGTAGTTCTTAGTTGTTACCTGCTCAATGGACCAAAGGGTCTGTACTGCAGGAGGGGGGAAATGACCATTCAGTTTAAGACCATAAGACATAGGAATGGAAGTAAGGCCATTTGGCCCATCAAGTTCACTCTGCCATTTAAATCATGGCTGATGGGCATTTCAACTCCACTTCCCTGCACTCTCCCAGTAGCCCTTGATTCCTTGTCAGATCAAGAATTTGTCGATCTCTGCCTTGAAGTTTGAGCTTATTAAATCTTTGATCATCTCAGCTTCCGCTACTACATAGGCAACTTTTGCAAGCAAAGAATTAATACTTAATAAAGTTTAACTTTAGAATTAAAACACCTATTCAAACTATTCATTTTTCCATACAAAGGTACTTCTGAATTGTTGCCAAAAATGGCTAACTGAAATACATGAACTAATTCTAATTTTAAAATGCAATTGAATTCTAGTGGCTAATTCCTTTTCTCCCTCTTTCTGTGCAGATTACAAAAAACGTAAACCATGAAAAATCAAGATTCAGAAAGTGAGTTCAGTCCATCTGCTGATGGCCATGAGAATGTAATGGTTGGAGCTTTATCAGCTGAAGGGGCAGATATTGTTGGCAGAGAGGATACTCTGGAAGTTGCTCCATCTACTGGACCTGAAACCAGTTATGAAATTTGCAAAAAATCAGATGATCACAATGGGCTTGATCAAAACCATGATAATCCAAGTACCAGTGATGACATACTGAATGGAACAAATGCAGGGGATAGCAGTGAGGAGTCATTAGTTGTTCAAGATACTCCTGCTGTAAATGGTTTGCATAACCTTCCAACTGAACCTTCAACAGCTGATGTTTCAGATGAGCTTAGCAGACAACTTGAAGATATACTGAACACATATTGCTGCAATCTGGCTGAACAGAGTTCAGCTGTACAACCTGAGGAGTCACCTGAAATGGAAGAAGCAGAAAAATGTGTTAATAGAGAGCCTCTGAGAAATGGTGTGCGAGAGATTGTATGTGGGGGGTTAAATGAAGATATTGAAAAGGTTGTGAAGGCAGAGGCCCGTGTGGAAGATGTGAAAGAAAATGGAAATGTTCCTAACAACAAAGATCAGAAAAAAGCTCCAGAAAAGAAGAAAGCCAAAGCTTTAGGTAAGTTAGGTTTGGATAACAGAATAACATGTTCAGTAAGATTTTGTCACTTTTCCCTTTTCACTTTTTGGTAATTGGTACATTTTATTAATATTCATGGTGATCCAATCAATGTTGCATTTCAAATAACCCTGGAAAGTAGAACGATAGATAAGAGAATAAAATTAGAGTAGGTGGCCCAATTGAAGAGCCTGAGGGCCAGTCTACTTCATCTTCTAGCAAATCAGGACAGGACTTGTACACTTAATTGTAAGGTCCTAGGGAGTGTTACCAAACAAAGAGACCTTGGGTACAAGTTCATAGTTCCTTAGAGGTAGAGTCACAGCTCGACAGGATAGCAGAGAAGGCTTTTACTGGTCAGTACATTGACTGAAGGACTTGGGAGATCATGTTGCAGGTGTACAGGACATTAATTAAGCCACTTTTGGAATACTGTGTTCAATTCTGGTCTCCCTGCTACAGGAAAGATGCTGTGAAACTTGAAAGGGTTCAGAAAAGATTACGAGGATGTTGCCAGAGTTGGAGGGTTTGAACGACAGGGAGAGGTTGAATAAGCTAGGGCTGTTTTCCCTGGAGTGTCGGAGGCTAAGGTAGAGACCTTCATAGAGGGTTATAAAACCATGAGGGGGCATGGATAGGGTGAATGGGAAAGGCCTTTTCCCTAGGGCATGGGAGTCCAGAACCAGGGGGTATAGTTTTAAGGTGAGAGGGGAAACATTTAGAAGGGATCTACGGAGCAACGTTTTTCAGGCAGAGGGTGGTACGTGAATGGAATGAGCTGCCAGAGTAGGCGGTAGAGGCTGATACAGTTACAACATTTCAAAGGCACTTGGATAGGAATATAATTAAGAAGGGTTTGGTGATATGGACCAAATGCTGGCCAATAGAACCAGATTAATTTATGATATCTGAACGGCATGGACACGTTGGGCCAAAGGGCTTGTTTCTGTCCTGCACAAAATGTGGAGGAATGGAATTGCAGGAGATACACAGTTTGGATTGGAAATTGGCTTGCTTAAAGAAGACAGAGGGTGGTAGTTGATGGGAAATGTTCATCCTGGAGACCAGTTACTAGTGGTGTACCGCAAGGGTTGGTGTTGGGTCCACTACTGTTTGTCATTTTTATAAATGACCTGGATGAGGCCGTAGAAGGATGAATAAGTAAATTTGCAGACGACACTAAGGTCGGTGGAGTTGTGGATAGTGACAAAGGATGTTGTAGGTTGCAGAGAGACATAGATAAGCTGCAGAGCTGGGCTGAGAGGTAGCAAATGGAGTTTAATGCAGACAAGTGTGAGGTGATGCACTTTGGTAGGAATAACCGGAAGGCAAAGTACTGGTCTAATGGTAAGATTCTTGGTAGTGTAGATGAGCAGAGAGATCTCGGTGTCCATGCCCACAGATCCTTGAAAGTTGCCACCCAGGTTGATAGGGCAGTTAAGAAGGCATACTGTGCTTTAGCTTTTATTAATAGAGGGATCGCGTTCCGGAACCAAGAGGTTATGCTGCAGCTGTACAAAACTCTGGTGCGGCCGCACTTGGAGTATTATGTACGGTTCTGGTCACCGCATTATAGGAAGGATGTGGAAGCTTTGGAAAGGGTACAGAGGAGATTTAGTGGGATGTTGCCTGGTATAGAGGGAAGGTCTTACGAGGAAAGGCTGAGGGACTTGAGGCTGTTTTCATTAGAGAGAAGAAGGTTGAGAGGTGACTTAATTGAAACATATAAAATAATCACAGGGTTAGATAGGGTGGATAGGGAGAGCCTTTTTCCTAGGATGGTGACAGCGAGCACGAGGGGCATAGCTATAAATTGAGGGGTGAAAGATATCGGACAGATGTCAGAGGTAGTTTCTTTACTCAGAGAGTAGTAAGGGAATGGAACGCTTTGCCTGCAACGGTAGTAGATTCGCCAACTTTAGGTACATTTAAGTCGTCGTTGGATAAGCATATGGCGTACAGGGAATAGTGTAGGTTAGATGGGCTTGAGATCGGTATGACAGGTCGGCACAACATCGAGGGCCGAAGGTCCTGTACTCTCCTGTATTGTTCTCTGTTCTATGCACATTGGTATGATTATGACTTCTGATTACTGGGTGTGTACTGAAAAGATTCTCTGTGCAAAATTGTGTGCCAGAAGGAAAATCGCAACTGCCTAGGCGCTTTTTGATTGTGATTTTCAGAGATTGTTTGGTGTTGAATTGGTACTCGGCCAATCTGAGGCACACTGTCTCATTAGATACACTGCTTTTGACTTAGCCTGTATTTTCTGAACTGACTTGGGAACACAGAAACATGAAATATTAACGTTCAAGTTGAGAATGAACGCAACATTGACTTTGTGCTTTGAATACCAAACACTTAGATTTAGACATTTGACCAGAAATCAACGTGGCTTTTATATGTCCTTAACATTCAATTTTCATTTTCAGTAATATAACCAGTGAATGCTTTAAGGACTGAAATATATTTTGTCCATTTTTTTTTATAGTCTCTATAATAGATATTAACTTTGTTCAGTGGCTAAAGGGTACCTTGGACCTACATAACCACTGCAAGCTTACTGATACTCTCACTAAATGGAAAATTGTTGACATATTTAGGGTATAATACGTAGAAGTCTGGACATCTAGCTCACTTTAGGGTACTGATCAGGACTTAAAATAAAGGGGATGGGAGACAGGTAAATTTACTTCTGTTAAACAAAAACAGAACGCTCTGGAAAAAGCAGTAGTCTGGATGATGAATTGGAGAAAGGTTGTCCCTATTAGTAGAGCAGATAGCATCTCTGAAGTTACTGGTCTAATCACAGGGTGGATCTCTACCATGTTCTGAGAGATAGAATTGCCTTTGCTAGGAGTCAGTGGTTTGTGGCAAGGAGGAGATTCCACAGAGAGCACCGTTTTGAAACCTGCCGCAAAGTACTGTCAAACTGTAAGGCAGGAAGTCTTGAGGTAATTAATACTTTGCAAATGAACGTGTGTCGTTAGTTTGATACTGCAGAGATTATGAACTACAATATGGGGGAAAACAATGTTGAAGCGGGGTAGTGACTGCCTGATTAAAATCTTCTACCTTTATGTATATGCTGTGGAAACTCATTTTGGCAAACTCATGTTTGGGTGAGCTTGCAGCTTGGATAGGTACCTGGGACTTCGATGTTGTGGCCATTTTGGAGACATGGATAGAGCAGGGTCAGGAATGGATGTTGCAGGTTCCAGGGTTTAGATCTTTGATTAAGGTCAGGGAAGGTGGTAAAAGAGGGGGAGGTGTGGCTTTGTTGGTCAAAGACAGTATAACGGTGGCTGAAAGAACTTTTGATGAGGACTTATCTACTGAGGTGGTATGGGCTGAGGTTGCTGAGGAAGGTTTATCGACTGAGTCAGTATGGGTGGAAGTTAGTAACAGCAAGGGAGCAGTCACCTCTCTGGGGGTTTTCTATGGACCCCCAAATAGCAGTAGGGAGATCGAAGAACTCATAGGCTGGCAGATTGTTGAAAAGTGCAAACGTAGCAGGATTGTTGTTATGGGTGACTTCAGCTTTCCCAATATAGATTGGAACCTCCTTGGTGCAGATGGTTTGGATGGAGCTGTTTTTTTGTCAGGTGTGTTCAGGAGGGTTTCCTTACTCAGTATGTGGACAGGCCGACGAGGGGAGAGGCCACTTTGGATTTGGTGCTTGGCAATGAGCCAGGCCAGGTGTCAGATCTCGTGGTGGGGGAACACTTTGGTGACAGTGACCACAACAGCCTCACATTTACCATAGCCATGGAAAGGGAAAGGAGCAGTTACCTGGGGAAGATATTTAACTGGGGTAAAGGAAACTATGATGCTATCAGACAGGAGTTGGGAAGTACAGATTGGGAGCAATTGTTCCACAGAGAGGGCACAGCAGACACGTGGAGACTGTTTAAGGAGCAGTTGTTGCGAGTGATGTTTAAATTTGTTCCTCTGAGACAGGTAAGAAGGGGTAAGATTAAGGGGCCTTGGATGACGGGTACAGAGGTGCTTCTTGTCAAAAAGAAAAAGGCAGTGTACGTAAAGTGGAGGAAGCAAGGGTGTAGCACAGCTTTAGAGGATTACAGGCTTGCTCGGAAGGAGCTCAAAAGTGGACTGAGGAGGGGGCATGAAAAAGGCTTGGCAGGAAGGATTAGGGAGAACCCGAAGGCATTTTACTCATACGTGAGGAATAAGAGAATGATCAGGGAGAAGGTAGGGCCGATCAGGGATAGCATAGGGAACTTGTGCACGGAGCCTGAGCAGATAGGGGAAGCCCTAAATGAGTTTTTTGCTTCGGTTTTCACTAAGGAAAGGGGCCTTGTTGTGAATGAGAACTTTGAGGAGCAGGAAAACAGGCTTGAACAGATCGAGATTGAGGAAGTTGATGTGCTGGAAATTTTGGCAAACATTAAGATTGATAAGTCCCCAGGGCCAGACCAGATTTATCCTAGGTTGCTCCGGGAAGCGAGAAAGGAGGTTGCTAAGCTGCTGGCGAGGATCTTTGCTACCTCACTCTCCACGGGAGTCGCACCGGAAGATTGGAGGGAGGCAAATGTTGTTCCTCTTTTCAAGAAAGGGAATAGGGAAATCCCTGGAAATGACAGACCAGCCAGTCTTACGTCTGTGGTCAGCAAGGTTTTGGAAAGAATTCTGAGAGATAGGATTTATGACTATTTGGAAAAGCATAGCGTGATTAAAAGGAGTCAGCATGGCTTTGTGAGGGGCAGGTCATGCCTTAAAAGTCTTATTGAGTTCTTTGAGGAGGTCACGAGACAGGTTGATAAGGGTCGAGCAGCGGATGTGGTGTACATGGACTTCAGCAAGGCATTTGGTAAGGTTCCCCACAGCAGGCTCATTCAAAGTCAGGAGGTATGGGATACAGGGTGATTTGAATTGGTTGACCGAGAGGAGGCAGAGAGTGGTTGTAGATGGTAAGTATTCTGCCTGGAGGTCAGTGCTGAGTCGTGTCCCGCAGGGCTCTGTTCTTGGGCCTCTGCTCTTTGTAGTTTTTATAAATGACTTGGATGTGGAGGTTGGGGGTGAGTAAGTATGTTTGCTGATGACATAAAGGTTGGAGGTGCCGTTGATAGTATCGAGAGCTATTGCAGGCTTCAGCGAGATATTGACAGTATGCAGAGCTGGGCTGAGAAATGGCAGATGGGAGTTCAACCTGGATAAATGTGAGGTGATGCATTTTGGAAGGTCAAACTTAAATGCTGAATATAGGATTAAAGGCAGGATTCTCGGCAGTGTGGAGGAACAGCGGGATCTTGGTGTTCAAGTGCATAGCTCCCTCAAAGTTGCCACCCAAGTGGATAAGGTTGTTAAGAAAGCATATGGTGTTTTGGCTTTCATTAACAGGGGGATCGGGTTTAAGAGCCGCGAGGTTATGCTGCAGCTCTACAAAACCCTGGTGAGGCCACACTTGGAATATTGTGTCCAGTTCTGGTCGCCCTATTC
Source organism: Stegostoma tigrinum (assembly GCF_030684315.1). Classification (NCBI taxonomy): domain Eukaryota; kingdom Metazoa; phylum Chordata; class Chondrichthyes; order Orectolobiformes; family Stegostomatidae; genus Stegostoma; species Stegostoma tigrinum. The sequence continues at coordinate 47,656,359 of NC_081377.1, read as the reverse complement.
TAGGAAAGATGTGGAGGCTTTGGAGATGGTGCAAAAGAGGTTTACCAGGATGCTGCCTGGACTGGAGGGCTTGTCTTACGAGGAGAGGTTGACTGAGCTCGGACTTTTCTCTCAGGAGAGAAGGAGGAAGAGAGGTGACCTGATCGAGGTGTACAAGGTAATGAGAGGCATGGATAGAGTCGATAGCCAGAGACTTTTCCCCAGGGCAGGATTGACTGCCGTGAGGGGTCATAGTTTTAAGGTGTTAGGAGGAAGGTATAGAGGAGACGTCAGAGGGAGGTTCTTCACCCAGGGAGTTGTGAGCGCATGGAATACTTTGCCAGTGGAAGTCGTGGAAGTGGAGTCATTAGTGACATTTAAGCGACTGCTGGACATGCACATGGACAGCAGTGAATTGAGGGGAATCTAGGTTAGGTTATTTTATTTTTGGATTGGGATTATTCCACGGCACAACATCGTGGGCCGAAAGGCCTGTACTGTGCTGTACTTTTCTGTGTTCTATATTTCTAAGTCAGGATGATGGCCTTGGAGGGGAACTTGCAGGTGGTGGCATTTCCATTTGTGTGCTACCCACCATTGTTCTTCTCTGTCAGCAGTTACCGGTTTGGAAGGTGTTGCCTAAGGAGCCTTAGTGAATTTCTTCAGTGTGTTCTGTAGAAGCTGTATGTTGGTGTTCCTGAACATTGGTGGTGGACTGATTACATGTTTTTAGTGGTGCCTAGTAAGCAGGTGATTTTGTGCTGGATGGCAATGAGCTTTGAGAAGCTGCACTCATCCACAGAAGTGGGGATTATTCCATTATATTTCTAATATGCCTTTTGTATAATAGGCGAGCTTTGAAGAGTCAGAAGGTGGATTACTTGCAGGATTCTTAGCCTCTGACCAGCTCTTGTAGCTGCAGAATTTATATGGTGAGTTCAGTCCAGTTTCTCATCTGTGATAACTTCAGGATGTTGATGGTGGTCGATTTCAGTGTTATGAGAGCTATTGTTAGATTCTCTCGTTGGTGATGATATTGGCTTGGGCTTGTGCTTGTGCCTGTGCCTGTGCTGTGAATGTTATTTGGCACTTTTGAACTCCTATTTGTATATTATCCAGCTCTTGCTGCATTTGGGAATGCACTGCTTCAGTATCTATTCAATTGTGAATGGTGCTGAATGTTGTGAAATCATCTGAATGTCCAGTTCCTGACCTCGTATTGGAGGGAAGATCACTAATTAAGCAGCTGAAGATGCGTGGGCCTAGAACATTACTCTGAGGAACTCAGCAGTGATGTCCTGGAGCTCCGATGTCTGACCTCCAAAAACCGCAAGCAACTGTCTTTGTACATAGAGTCTAGCTAACAGCGAATTTATCTGTGATGCTGGTTGATTCTGTTTTTGGTAGGGATCCTTGATAACATACTTGGTCAGATGGAGCTTTGATGTCAAGGCAGTCACTCTGAAATTCAGCTGTTCCGTCCACATTTGAACTAAGGTTGTAATGAGGCTAGGTGCTGAGTGATCCTAGTGTAACTGAAATTGTGTCAGTAAATAGTGTATTTTCAAGTAAGTGATACTTGATACTGCTGTTGATGACATGTCCTAGCACTTTGGTAATAATCAAGAGTGGATGGTGATGCGGGATTAGCTTGGCTTTTTGTACATACCTGGCCAATTCTCCACATTGTCTCGAGCTGTTCCACTCAACACTTCTGGCTGAATGTTTTTGCAAAACTTCAGCCTAGTCTCTTGCATTAATGTGCAGGGCTACCGCATTGTTAAAGATGGGGTTATTTGTGGAATTTCTTTCTGCAGTGTGTTAATTGTCCACTGATATTCAGGACTTGAATGTTTAGATCTGATCTGTTGTTTGTGAAATCACTTAACACTGTCCGTCACTTGCTGCTTTTGCTGTTTGGCACACATGTAGTGTTGTTTTGTAGCTGTGCTGAGTTGACATCTCATTCTTAAGTATGCTTGCTACCACTGTTGACATGCCTGTCGCACTCTTCTTCAAACCAGGGTTGATGCCTGACTTGATGGTGATGGTACAGTGGGGCTTATGCTGGGCCATGAGGTTGCAGATTGTGTTGGAGTGGCAATTCTGCTGTTGCTGATGATTACCCTATTGGCTGATCGTCAATGTTTAGACCTGCTCAAAGTCTGTACCATGGAGTGTGGTGATAGTGCCACACAACATGATGAAGTGCATCCTTAATGTGAAGACGTGACTTCATCTCCACAAAGACGATGTAGTAGTAACTCTTATCAGTACTGTCATGGATAGATGCATCTCCAGTAAGAACATAGATATAGGAGCAGGAGTAGAACATCCCTCATGTTTGCCTGCCATTCTGGAAGATCGTGGCTCTATTCCTTTCCGAGATAATAAAGTGTGAAGCTGGATGAACACAGCAGGCCAAGCAGCATCTCAGGAGCACGAAAGCTGACGTTTCGGGCCTAGACCCTTCATCAGAGAGGGGGATGGGGTGAGGGCTCTGGAATAAATAGGGAGAGGGAGGGAGGCGGACTGAAGATGGAGAGAAAAGAAGATAGGTGGGGAGGGGATAGGTCAGTCCAGGGAAGACGGACAGGTCAAGGAGGTGGGATGAGGTTAGTAGGTAGGAGATGGAGGTGCGGCTTGGGGTGAGAGGAAGAGCAGGTTAGGGAGGCAGAGACAGGTTGGACTGGTTTTGGGATGCAGTGGATGGAGGGGAAGAGCTGGGCTGGTTGTGTGGTGCAGTGGGGGGAGGGGACGAACTGGACTGGTTTTGGGATGTGGTGGGGGAAGGGGAGATTTTGAAGCTGGTGAAGTCCTCGTTGATACCATTGGGCTGCAGGGTTCCCAAGCGGAATATGAGTTGCTGTTCCTGCAACCTTCAGGTGGCATCATTGTGGTACTGCAGGCGGCCCATGATGGACATGTCATCTAAAGAATGGGAGGGGGAGTGGAAATGGTTTGCGACTGGGAGGTGTAGTTGTTTATTGCGAACCGAGCGGAGGTGTTCTGCGAAGCGGTCCCCAAGCCTCCGCTTGGTTTTCTCACTGTAGAGGAAGCCACACCGGGTACAATGGATGCAGTATACCACATTGGCAGATGTGCAGATGAACCTCTGCTTAATGTGGAAAGTCATCTTGGGGCCTGGGATAGGGGTGAGGGAGGAGGTGTGGGGGCAAGTGTAGCATTTCCTGCAGTTGCAGGGGAAGGTGCCGGGTGTGGTGGGGTTGGAGGGCAGTGTGGAGCGGACAAGGGAGTCACGGAGAGAGTGGTCTCTCCGGAAAGCAGACAAGGGTGGGGATGGAAAAATGTCTTGGGTGGTGGGGTCGGATTGTAGATGGCGGAAGTGTCGGAGGGTGATGCGTTGTATTTAGAGGTTGGTGGGGTGGTGTGTGAGAACGAGGGGGATCCTCTTTGGGCGGTTGTGGTGGGGGCGGGGTGTGAGGGATGTGTTGCGGAAAATGCGGAAGACGCAGTCAAGGGCGTTCTGGACCACTGTGGGGGGGGAACGTTGCGGAGACATTTTTCCATCCCCACCCAACAAGTATGTACCAACCTGTCTACATTAATCCCACTCTCCACCACCTGGCCCAGAGTCTTGAATATTACTTTTCAAAAGCTGCTGAGGTTTCCTGTCTCATCTACTCCATAAGATGGATAGAGCTGTTGCAGATAGTGGAATCAAGGGTTGTGGGGATAAGACAGGAACAGGAGATTGATTGTGGATGATCAACCATGATCATAATGAATGGTGGCTAGCTCGAAGGGCCGAATGGCCAAGTCCTGCACCTGTTGTCTATTGTCTACTCTTCCAGGCAGTGCATTCCAGATTCCCCCCACTATCTAGGTGACAAGATTATTCCTGAAATCCCTCTACAACTCCTGTTCTTCCCCCTAAAGTTATGCCCCCTTATTATTGACACTTTCACTAAAGTGGACAGCTGCTTCCTATCCACCCTGCCTATGCCCCTCAGAATTCTATGCATCTCCATCAGGTCTCCCTTCAGCCCTCTCTGTTCTAAAGAAAACAGCCTAAGCCTTTCTTCAGCGAAACTGCTCCATCCTAGGCAACATCCTGATGAATCTCTGCATCCTTCCAACGCAATCACATCCTTCCCGTTGAGATAACAAGAGCTGCTTTGTCGTTGCGGGCTGAAATGGCAAAAGGACTGTTTTAAAACATGAGGATGGTGAAATGGATTACTGCATGTTTTACAAAATTGTTACTGACTTTTGTTTGTTCAACAAGTGGGGAAAGGTTAGTTGCGGATAAGGTGGCATGAGGTCGTGCGCATGAAGTAAGATTCAGCAAATAGCTGATTGACAACTGGTCACAAATCTATAGACCCATGACAAGGCCTTCTGCCTGCCAACAACTAAGTGATTGGCTGGCTATTATAGCTGAGCAGCTTGAGTGTGTGAACAATATAGCCAGAGCATTCAGACCTCCGGAAGCGAGGTGCCATCCTTTCCTCTCTCTCTTTGTGCTATGTGGTTGATTAGCTCATTTGGACGGGTGTCTGATTTGCAATGCATTCTGATGCCAGTAGCGCAGACGGAATTCCCATGCTGGCTTGGGTTACTGTAAAGTACTCTGCTTCTCACTCTGTCCCCTCACCTGACCTGTGGTGATCTTCAGGGTAAACTACTATCAGTTGTGTCTCTTTAATTAAAGAGCAGCCCTATGGCATGCTTAAATTATGACAAATTTACCTGTTTACCTTTGTACCATATCTTTCCATGTTTCCATGTTTTCCCACTATTTAGTTCAATCTTGCCTTCCTGCTCCAGTATGGTGCCATCTCATTGTGGAATAAGGTAGGTGAGCTTGCAGCATGGATCGGTACCTGGGACTTCGATGTTGTGGCCATTTTGGAGACATGGATGGAGCAAGGTCAGGAATGGATGTTGCAGGCTCCAGGGTTTAGATCTTTGAGTAAGATCAGGGAAGGTGGTAAAAGAGGGGGAGGTGTGGCTTTTAGTCAAGGACAGTATAACGGTGGCTGAAAGAACTTTTGACGAGGATTTGTCTACTGAAGTGATATGGGTTGAGGTCAGAAACAGGAGAGGAGAGGTCACACTGCTGGGAGTTTTTTATAGACCTCTGCGAAATTCCAGGGATGTGGAGGAGAGGATTGGCAAAACGATTCTGGGCAGGACTGAAAGGAACAGGCTGGTAATTATGGGACACTTTAACTTCCCTAACATTGACTGGAAATGCTATAACTCTCGTACGTCGGATGGATCAGTTTTTGTCCCAGTGTGTGCAGGACGGTTTCTTGACACAGTATGTCGAAGGGCCGACAAGAGGGGAGGCCACACTGAATCTGATACTTGGTAATGAACCAGGCCAGGTGTTTGATTTAGTGGTAGATGAGCACTTTGGAGAGAGTGACCATAACTCGGTTAACGTTTACTTTAGCAATGGAAAGGGGTAGGAACATGACACGGCAAGAGTTATAGATGGAGGAAGGGCAATTATAATGCGATTAGGCAAGACTTAGGAGGCATAGAATGGGGGAGCCAAATGCAGGGGATGGCGACAATCGAAATGTGGAGCTGGTTTAAGGAACAGATATTGCGTGTCCTTGACAGGTATATCCCTGTCAGGCAGGGAGGAAGTGCTAAGGTAAGGGAACCGTGGTTTACTGAAGAAATTGTATATCTTGTTAAGCGGAAGAGGGTGGCTTATGTGACGTTGAGACGAGATGATTCAGGTGAGGTGATGGAGAGTTACAGATTGTCTAAGAAGGACTTAGAGAGAGTTAAGCAGAGCAATGGGGGACATGAACAGATATTAGCAGGTAGAATAAAGGAGAATCCTAAAGCTTTCTATAGTTATGTGAGAAATAAGAGGATGACCAGGATAGGAATAGGGCAAGTCGAAGACAGAAGTGGGAAGTTGTGTGTGGACTCTGTGGAGAGCGGAGAGGTGCTAAACAAATATTTCTCATCTGTTTTCACTTAGGAAAAGGAGAATATTGTAGAGGAGAAGACTGAGTTACGGGCTATTAGAATTGAAAGGATTGAGGTTAGTAAAGAGGAGGTGTTATCAATTCTAGAAGGTGTGAAGGTCGATAAATCCCCTGGGCCGGATGGGATTTTTCTGAGTATTCTCTGGGAAGCTAGGGAGGAGGTGGCGGAGTCTTTGGCCTTGATCTTTGAGTCATCATTGTCGACAGGTTCAGTACCAGAGGACTGGAGGATTGCAAATGTTGTGCCCTTGTTCAAGAAGGGCAGTAGAGATGACCCAAGTAATTATAGACCTATGAACCTTACGTCTGTTGTAGGAAAAGTTTTGGAAAGGATTATAAGAGAGAGGATTTACAATCATCTAGCAAACAACAATTTGATTGGAGATAGTCATCATGGATTCGTCAAGGGCAGGTCATGTCTCACAAACCTCGAGTTTTTTGAGAAGGTGACCAAGCATGTGGATGAGGGGAGGGCAGTTGACATTGTGTACATGGACTTCAGTAAAGCCATTGATAAGGTTCCACATGGTAGGCTATTGGAGAAAGTGCGGAGGCATGTGATTGAGGGAGATTTAGCAGTTTGGATTAGAAACTGGCTTTCTGTAAGAAGGCAACGAGTGGTGTTTGATGGAAAATATTCAGCCTGGAGCCCGGTTACGAGTGGTGTGCCTCAAGGATCAGCTTTGGGACCACTGCTGTTTGTCATTTTTATAAATGACTTGGACGCAGGCAAAGGTAGATGGGGTAGTAAGTTTGCAGATGACATTAAAGTCGGTGGAGTGGAGGACAGTGTGGAAGAATGTTGCAGGTTGCAGGGGGACTTGGATAAACTGCAGAATTGGGCTGAAAGGTGGCAAATGGAGTTCAATGCAGATAAATGTGAGGGGATTCATTTTGGGAAGAATAATAGGGAGGCAGAATACTGGGTCAATGGAAAGATCCTTGGTAGTGTGGATGTGCAGAGGGAACTTGGTGTCCATGTACACAGATCCCTGAAGTTGCCACCCAGGTTGATAGTGCTGTTAAGAAGGCTTACGGTGTGTTAGGTTTCATTGGTAGAGGGATTGAGTTCCGCAGCCGTGATGCCATGCTGCAACTGTACAAAACGCTAGTGCGGCCTCATTTGGAATATTGCGCGCAGTTCTGGTTGCCCCATTACAGGAAGGATGTGGAAGCATTGGAAAAGGTGCAGAGGAGATTTACCAGGATGTTGTCTGTTCTGGAGCAAAGGCCTTATGAAGAAAGGCTGAGGGACTTGGGTCTGTTCTCATGGAGAGAAGAAGGCTAAAAGGGGATTTAATAGAGACATACAAGGTGATCAGAGGATTAGATAGGGTGGACAGTGAAATTCTTTTTCCGAGGATGATGACGTCGGCTTGTACGAGGGGCACAGCTGCAAATTGAAGAGTGATAGATTTAAGACAGATGTCGGGGCAGGTTCTTTCCTCAGAGTGGTAAGGGCATGGAATGCCCTGCCTGCCAATGTAGTTAACTCAGCTACATGAGGGGCATTTAAACAGTCCTTGGATAACCGTATGGATGATGATGGGATAGTGTAGGGGGAATGGGCTTAGATTAGTTCACAGGCCGGTGCAACATGGAGGGCTGGAGGGCCTGTTCTGTGCTGTATTGTTCTATGTTCTATATTCTATCTATACAGCCCCTATCTGCCCGGTTCCTGAAATGGAGTTGTGGATTATCAGATCAGCTATTGTAATAACTGAAGAAGCCCTGCTGGAAAGGAACTTTATTTATAGTTGAACACCCAAATAGAGCCCCTACTCATGGCATACAAAGACTAGTACCAGCCCAGCAGATTCATCCCTTTTTTTCACTCTCTTTTTTGCCTTTTTTTTAAAAAATATGTCCGCAAGTGTTGCACAAAGGATTGGCTTTCCCACCACTAAATCACCATGATGTTTTTATTTTTAAGCATTAACTGCTACCAGCACATCACCAGTCAAGCCAATTGGAAATTTCCATGCAAAACCCAATACGACATGCACCTGTGTCTGTTCTTTGGTTTTGTGGATATTTTCTCATTGGTCTGTTCAGGGATGTTATTGCTCACCTCTGAAGCTGGTGGGACCTGAACCTCTGCTTCTTGGTTCAGAGGAATGGATGCTATCGCTGTGCCACAAGTCTCTACTGGGTCTGCTTTATAGATATCTTCTAATCAACCTACTCAGATGTTGTGACACACCCCGAGAGCCAGTGGGACTTAACCTGGCCTCCTACTTCAATGGTCGGGACATTACCACTGTGCTACAAGAATTGAACAGCTTTCCCACCACCAAAACATCTTAACATTTTTATTTTTAACTAATAACCACCACCAGTAAATCACTGGTGTAACCAATTAGCAATTTACATGCCAAACCTATTACTGGCAATGCGGACTATAAAAGTGAGGGAGTGTGAAGACAGTAGGAAAGATCTAAATCAAAGTGGATTTGGAGAAGGACATGAAGTACACTATCCCCTGCCATTCAACCTTTCTCTAAATGCAGCAAGAACATTGGAGGGCACTGCGTGCTCCATCTCCAAAGACACGTAGGCACAAACATAATGGGCGCTGGGCCAGCTTTACTTTATTTTCCTTTTTTTCTTCTATCTGGAAGTGTTTGCACATCAAACCAGGCAGCTTTCCCACCACTAAATTACCATGAATTTTTGTTTTTATCTATTAACTGTCACCAGTAGCCACCTGTGTAGTCAATTAGACATTTACATGCAAAATCTATTATGCGCAGTGTGAACTATCAAAAGCAAGGGTGGTGGGGTAGGGAGAGTGGGAAGGGACTAAATTGAAATAGCGTTGGGTGGGGGAGAAGTAAAGCACTGTATCACCCATTGTGCCCTCCTCTCTGTCAAGACATTTGAGAACTTTAGCAGACACTGTGTGTTCCCTCTCCAACAACTACTGGGCACAAACATAACCTCAGGTATGACATGGGTATATTACTGGACAGGTTATTGCCTCTTATTCAGGGAGCTCATGCTCCATGAGCTCCAAAGGGAAATTAATTAGTGATGCTCCAGAACCTTTTAAGGGGCATTCCTTCAGTGGCAGAACAGACTTTGTGGGCCAAATGGCTGCGTTTTCCTCCCGTATCTGATGGTATTTCATCACTCTAATTTTATGTACCCTGTTCCAATTTGCGTAGGGTTACATAGAACATAGAACATTACAGCACAGTACAGGCCCTTCAGCCCTCGATGTCGTGCCGACCTGTCATACCAATCTGAAGCCCATCTAACCTACACTATTCCATGTACGACCATATGCTTATCCAGTGACGACTTAAATGTACCTAAAGTTGGCAAATCTACTACCGGTTCTGGTAAATTGTGTAATCTTTGAAGTCCTGCTTTCTAATTTAATGTATATTATAATAATTTGCTGTCCTATCTGTGTTGCATGTTATATATTTTATGAGCTTTGTTAAAATCATAGAAAAGACCTAAACTACGTAGCAGAGACTAATTAAATGGCTTGTTCTTTTCTCTGTAGTAGAACAAGAATCATTCCAATCAGCTCCAGCGGCTTTAGGACACCTCCCTGTTCTCTTTCCTGTCCATTTTCTTTTTGTTGCTTATTCTTCTTCTTGAATCCAGCAAAGCAACTTGCATTTTACATGGATAAGAGATAATGGGAACTGCAGATGCTGGAGAATCCAAGATAACAAAGTGTGAAGCTGGATGAACACAGCAGGCCAAGCAGCATCTTAGGAGCACAAAGGCTGACCTTTCGGGCCTAGACCCTTCATCTGATGAAGGGTCTAGGCCCGAAACGTCAGATTTTGTGCTCCTAAGATGCTGCTTGGCCTGCTGTGTTCATCCAGCTTCACACTTTGTTATCTTGCATTTTACATGGTATCTTCAACTGGATTAATGTTCAAAAGTACTTCTCAGAATTGTGCATAGGTGGATCCTGAGGCCAAACAAGGAAGTATTAGAAGGAATGACAAAATCTTCTGGTAAAGATAGTCAAGTTTTGTGTTGGAGGGGTTTATGGAGAGAATTCTTAAATTTTGATGAAATCATTCCAAGACACAGGTGTTAATGATAGAAGTAGAAGAGGCCAGAGTCAACAGAATGCAAAATTATCCGAAGACTCTAGGTTTCAAGAGTTAGATTTGCTAGGTGACAGAATTGCAAGGGAAAAGGCTATGAAGGCATTTGAACACAGGGCTGAGAATTTTCAGCTTGAGGTATTTAGCAGATATAAAACTGACATCATTTAATATAAAGCGTCCAAGAAAACATTACCAGGGTTTTAGATGAGTTGATGTTTGTAGAGAGTGAGTATGAGCTGGTGCCGGGAGATGATTACTGTAGTCAGACCTGGAGGAGACAAGATGTTTCTTTTTGATATTTAATTCTCTATTTTTCTGTTTGATTTTTACCAATTAATTTTTCCCCTGGAACTTCAAATTGACTGGATTTATTTATTTTAGCGTCCTCTCTAAATGTAATACTGAGACTTAGTCTGCATAAGGCCATTAGTGTAGATGATAACGAGGGAATAAAGTGCTGATCCTTGCACAGTTTCATTGATTATCTTCTCCTCGAGATTACACTCTTGTTTTCCGACATCCATATCTCAACCCAGTTATGTTTCTGCCTCTGCTACAGTTGTCAGTTTAGTAATTGCGTAGACAGAGGCTGAAGAGTAACAAAACTTTATTTTGAGGAGGTCAGCTTGCCAAGGTTATGCTCTGTCACAAAGATTACACTTTGTAAAAGTTTATTTCATTTAAACTGAAAATGACGCATGTATTTAGTACATAATAAAATGTGAAGCTGGATGAACACAGCAGGCCCAGCAGCATCTCAGGAGCACAAAAGCTGACGTTTCAGGCCTGGACCCTTCATCAGAGAGGGGGATGGGGTGAGGGTTCTGGAATAAATAGGGAGAGAGGGGGAGGCCGACTAAAGATGGAGAGAAAAGAAGATAGGTGGAGAGGAGAGTATAGGTGTGGAGGTAGGGAGGGGATAGGTCAGTCCAGGGAAGATGGACAGGTCAAGGAGGTGGGATGGGGTTAGTAGGTAGGAGATGGAGGTGGGGGATGGGTGAGAGGAAGAGCAGGTTAGGGAGGCAGAGACAGGTTGGACTGGTTTTGGGATGCAGTGGGTGGAGGGGAAGAGCTGGGCTGGTTGTGTGGTGCAGTGGTGGGAGGGGACGAACTGGACCGCTTTTGGGATGCGGTGGGGGAAGGTGAGATTTTGAAGCTTGTGAAGTCCACATTGATACCATTGGGCTGCAGGGTTCCCAAGCGGAATATGAGTTGCTGTTCCTGCAACCTTTGGGTGGCATCGTTGTGGGACTGCAGGTGGCCCATGATGGACATGTCATCTAAAGAATGGGAGGGGGAGTGGAAATGGTTTGCCACTGGGAGGTGCAGTTGTTTATTGCGAACTGAGCGGAGGTGTTCTGCAAAGCGGTCCCCAAGCCTCCGCTTGGTTTCCCCAATGTAGAGCAAGCCACACCGGGTACAATGGATACAGTATACCACATTGGCAGATGTGCAGGTGAACCTCTGCTTAATATGTAATGTCATCTTGGGGCCTGGGATAGGGGTGAGGGACAAGTGTAGCATTTCCTGCGGTTGCAGGGGAAGGTGCCGGGTGTGGTGGGGTTGGAGGGCAGTGTGGAGCGAACAAGGGAGTCACGGAGAGAGTGGTCTCTCCAGAAAGCAGACAGGGGTGGGGATGGAAAAATGTCTTGGGTGGTGGTGTCGGATTGTATTGGCGGAAGTGTAGGAGGACGATGCGTTGTATCCGGAGGTTGGTGGGGTGGTGTGTGAGAACGAGGGGGATCCTCTTTGGGCGGTTGTGGCGGGGGCGGGGTGTGAGGGATGTGTTGCGGGAAATGGGGGAGACGCGGTCAAGGGCGTTCTCGACCACTGTGGGGGAAATGTTGCGGTCCTTGAAGAACTTGGACATCTGGGATGTGCGGGAGTGGAATGCCTCATCGTGGGAGCAGATGTGGCGGAGGAATTGGGAATAGGGGGTGGAATTTTTGCAGGATGGTGGGTGGGAGGAAGTGTATTCTAGGTAGCTGTGGGAGTCGGTGGGCTTGAAATGGACATCAGTTACAAGCTGGTTGCCTGAGATGGAGACTGAGAGATCCAGGAAAGTGAGGGATGTGCTGGAGATGGCCCAGGTGAACTGAAGGTTGGGGTGGAAGGTGTTGGTGAAGTGGATGAACTGTTCGAGCTCCTCTTGGGAGCAAGAGGCGGCGCCGATACAGTCATCAATGTACCCGAGGAAGTGGTGGGGTTTGGGGCCTGTGTAGGTGCGGAAGAGGGACTGTTCCACGTAACCTACAAAGAGGCAGGCATAGCTGGGGCCCATGCGGGTGTCCATGGCCACCCCCTTCGTCTGTAGGAAGTGGGAGGAATCGAAAGAGAAGTTGTTGACGGTGAGGACGAGTTCGGCTAGGCGCATGACGCTGGTCGGTGGGGGGGGGGGGTATTGGTCGGGCCTGTGGGACAAGAAGCAGCGGAGGGCCTTGAGGTCATCTGCATGCGGAATACAGGCGTATCGGGACTGGATGTCCATGGTGAAAATGAGGTGTTGGGGGCCAGGGAATTGGAAGTCCTGGAGGAAGTGGAGGGCGTGGGTGGTGTCACGGACATAGGTAGGGAGTTCCTGGACCAAAAGGGAGAAAATGGAGTCCAGATAGGTGGAGATGTGTTTGGTGGGGCAGGAACAGGCTGAGACAATGGGTTGACCAGGGCAGGCAGGTTTGTGCATTTTGGGAAGGAGATAGAAACGGGCCGATGGGGAACAATGAGGTTGGAGGCTGTGGGTGGGAGGTCCCCTGAGGTGATGAGGTCGTGAATGGTGTTGGTGATGATGGTTTGGTGCTCGGGTATGGGGTCATGATCGAGGGGGCGGTAGGAGGTGGCGTCTGGTCTCGGCGATGTAGAGGTCAGTGCGCCATACTACCACTGCGCCACCCTTGTCTGCGGGTTTGATGGTGAAGTTGGGGTTGGAGCGGAGGGCTGCCTGTGCTGCGGGGGAAAGGTTGGAGTGGGTGAGGAGGGTGGAGAGGTTGAGGCGGTTAATGTCTCGATGGTAGTTTGAGATGAAGAGGTCAAGGGAAGGTAGGAGGCCTGGGGGTGGTGTCCAGGAGGAGGACTTGTGTTGGAAGCGGGAGAAGGGGTCAGTGGAGGGTGGGTTAGGTTCCTGGTGAAGAAGTAAGCATGGAGGCAAAGGCGGCGGAAAAACTGTTGTCTGTCCAACCGTGACTAGTATTTGTTGATGTGTGGTTGTAGGGGGACAAAGGTCGCCTCCAACACCTCATTTTCACCATGCACGTCCCGTCCCTATATGCCTGTATTCTGCACGCAGATGGCCTCAAGGCCCTCCGCTTCTTCTTGTCCCGCAGGTCCGACCAGTCCCCCTCCACCAACACCCTCACCCGCCTAGCCGAACTCGTCCTCACCCTCAACAACTTCTCTTTCGATTCCTCCCACTTCCTACAGACTGACTGGGTGGCCATGGGCACCCGCGTGGGCCCCAGCTATGCCTGCCTCTTTGTAGGTTTCGTGGAACAGTCCCTCTTCTGCACCTACACAGGCCCTAAACCCCACCTCTTCCTCCATTACATTGATGACTGTATCGGCGCCACCTCTTGCTCCCCAGAGGAGCTCAAACAGTTCATCCACTTCACCAACACCTTCCACCCCAACCTTCAGTTCACCTGGGCCATTTCCAGCACATCCCTCACCTTCATGGACCTCTCAGTCTCCATCTCAGGCAACCAGCTTGTAACTGATGTCCATTTCAAGCCCACCGACTCCCACAGCTACCTAGAATACACTTCCTCCCACCCACCCTCCTGCTAAAATTCCATCCCCTATTCCCCATTCCTCCGC